>NC_044907.1:56328694-56928694 GCF_001633185.2 Quercus lobata | reverse complement strand
GTTTTGTAGATTATTTCTTGGAGGGCGAGTTCCAGGGGAGACCGAAGGAAAGCCCCTGTTTACACTACGTCCCATGGGGATGATTCTTCTGATGAGACTACTTCGGCTGGTGAGCGGGCGGCTCGAGTTCTGCAGAGCCATTTTGACCGTGGGGGTAATGACCCCAGGCCCACCGCTAGGATCCCTATGGAGACTCGATTTAGGAGGCGGTGTTTAGCCAAGGCAATTAGTGTTTCGTTTGAGTCTTGCACTATTTCTAGTGGGGTCCTTACGGTGCAGGCTGGCTATAGGGATAGAGGCCTCTAAAGGAGAGACGCCAACTGAGGATCTCCTTTTTGATATAGAGGTTAATTTGTCTAGGGAGGAAAAGGTCTATCCAAGCGCTCGGAGGCGCGGCTTGAGGTGGAGATTCCTACCACGTCAGGCTGGGGCCAATGCTTATACTGGAGCGGTAGACGGCGGTATCAGAGACACTCACCTTCAGTGTAGGTTGAAGGATCATCCTTCTGCCCAAGTGTGGAAGGGAAAAGTATGCTATCTTTCTTCTTTTGTCATTTAGATTCCTATTATATACATATGCTAACGGATAGCTTCTGATTCTAAATGTAGGGGGTCGATAAGATCCTTGGTCGAGGTGCTTGGTCCACTTTTCTTCGATTGCTGTTGGCTCTTGGGACCCACCAGTGCTATGCAGATTTCCTAAGAGAGTAGGGATTTCAGGACTTTCTGAGGATCCCTCCATACACCATGCAAAGGTTTCATGCCGAGACAAGCACCTTTCACTTAAGTTGTAGGGAGTATGCCATTCTCCCTCTTGATTGGACAGTCGTCTTGGGTATCAGATTCGGTGGATACCCAATTCTGACTGATGACATGAGCTTTAAGATGGCTTGTGAGCTCTTGGGCATCCCTCCCTCATTGACTATGGACATGAGAAGATATTTTGGGCCTACCGCGACGCCACAGATCTGCACTGAGTGGCTAAAAGGTAGCATCCCCTAGGGTGTGGCACCTACTAACATTCATCTTCGGTGGTTCTTCATGTGTTTTCTCGGTAGTTGCTTCTTTGGCAACAACTAATCGGTATTATCTTGGCAGTTGCTATGGGCCATAAGAATAGTCTCCGACATTGGGAGATATGACTGGGGGTTTGTCACTTACGGCCTTTTCATCTCCTTCCTGAGGCGAGCTTCACAATGGGATTTCAAGAGCTTGGAGGGGTGTTGGCAAATTTTAACATGGTGGGCATATGAATACATCCTAGCTTTACGACAACGGTTCACGGGTTTGTCTGCAATAGTGTATACCTGAGCATATGCTTGGTCTCTCTGTACGATCACCAGGGTTGTCCTGGTGCAGCTGGTCACTATCTCTGCAGCCTTAGATTGCATCACTTGGGATGAGATAGTAGTTCACCCTTATGACAGCTAACTGTTAGGGACTGGATCTCACTATTGCCATGGGCCAGTTGAGGGTATGACGTTGGTTCTAAGCCCTATTGAGTTGAGAGTTCTTTTTGGCAGAGAGGACCTTCCACTAGGTCAAGCCAGTTTTCAGGGTACTTGGAGATCCACCTCCCCTGGGATTGTCATTTGAGTCCATTGTCATGGACGACTTGGCTTATGCTACAGGTTCTTTTGATGCTTACATGGATACTCGCCGGGATTCTACCATTTGGTTCGCAGAGTCCTCCATAGGGCCTATCATTGGAGATGTTCCTGTGAGTGGAGGTTGAGTGCTAGGAGGCATTGTTCATGCTCAGGTGGCATCCAGAACTTAGTGGAGATCGCGTGCAAAGGCTTTGTAGGCCAGGGTGGTAGAGCTTGTGGCTACTGTTGCTGCTAGGGAGGTGCATATGCAGAAGGAGACTATTCGAGCATTAGCTTGGGAAAGGGAGCTTTGGCAAAGGGATAGAGACGCCAGTGCTACTATTACAAAGAGAGTGCGAAGCTAGCTTCAGAGTGAGCTAGCCATGTTTCATGGCTATACCCTGGTTTTGATAGGAGACTTATGGGGGGCTCGTATTCCTGTTCCACCTCTGCCTCATATTCCAGGCCGGGGGCCCATTGTTCCCCCAGGTCTGCTGGGCAGTTTGGGCTCTTTTGCTAAGACTCTAGGGCCTTCTTAGGATCCAGGATACACTCCCGGCACTTTAGGCGGTGCGGGTCCTTCCACCAATTCTCTTGCAGGCGATGGTGGTAATGATGATGATGATAATGGTGACTAGTACTTTAGGGATGATGATTCTCAGTAGGGTAAGCTTTTTGTTTTAGCTTGATGTGGCCCCTGCGTGGGCATGTATGTATTCTTCATGTATCTTGTAGACATTACCCAATGGTGGGCTGCTTATGTATATTATGTATCGCCTCTTGATAGGCCTGGACATGTGTGTATTATATTGCCTCACAGTGGGACTTGATGTATGATATTATCTCTTTGTAGCTTCATGGTGTATGTATGAAACAATGCCTCTTGTTAGGACTTACATGCATGATTCTGGAAAATGCCTTTGAAAGCATGTATGACTTTAGGAAAAGTGCATTTGAGAGGGCTGCTAGTGTATGTGAAAAACAATGCCTCTAATTATGACTTACATGCATAGTTTTTAGGAAATTGCTTTTGAGAGGGCAGCTGGTGTATGCCTTTAGCCAAATCTCCTTTGAGAAGGCCGATGCATAGCTCTTAAATCTCCTTCGAGAGGGCTGCTAATGTATGACTTTAGGAAAAGTGTCTTTGAGAGGGCTACTGATATATGGAAAAACAATGCCTTTGATTAGAGCTTACATGCATAACTCTAGGAAATCGCCTTTGAGAGGGCTAATATATCACCCTAGAAAAACCACCTTTGAGAGGGTTGCCGATGTGTGTGAGAAACAAAGCCTCCAGGTAGGACTTACATGTACAATTCTGTAAATCGTCTTTAAAAGGGCTACTGCTGTTCGCACGAAACAATGCCTCTAGGTAGGACTGACATGTCAGATTCAGGATGTCGCCCTAAAAAGGGCTACAAATGTGTGCAAGAAACAATGCCTCTAAGTAGGGCTTACATGTATGAATTTAGATGAATTGCCTTTGAGAGGGCTATAGACATATATGAGAAGCAATGGCTTTGATTAGGACTTACATGCATAATTCTAGGTGTCGCCTTTCAAAGGACTGCTGCTATATGTATGCACTATCACATTTTCATCATAGATGGTGGTTTTGAACCAGCTTTTGTCACACTCATTTGTATTGCATCGCAGTTTCATAAGTTTATTAGTGAATTTTGACAATGATCGTCCCACTAGGGGGAGAGAGAACGAAGAGATCGCGTGAAATAAACTGCCCTAGTTTAGGGTTTCATGCAATTTTGACATGAAAGACACATCCTCAGTGGGACGGACCCATTCTTGTGTATTGGTCAAGGTGGAGGGAATTGCGCAAAATAAACTACCCCAGTTTAGGGTTTTGTAGGGTTCCAAGTTGCAAATTGGTTGAAAATGGCCTCAACTTCATAGACCATACCAAATGCTGGTAATGAATGCAGACATTTTGAATGAAATTTTCTTAAACACGCCATGAGGCGGTATGCACTAATCACTCCTGTTATTGCTCGGGTCGGCTATCAATTCAAAGACGGGTTTCTTGGGGTGACCTTTATGGGAAATGACTCCCTTTTTCCTTAAAATAAGCTGAAAAAGTTGCCGCATGGCTAAGAATGGACTCTAGTGTCTTTTTGTTGTGGGCTTTAATTACCAGGGTTGAACCAGCCCTTGAACCGGGTGAACCAGGCTTTAGAAAATAAGGTTTAAGATATCTGGAGGTGTTGAATGATATGCACAAAGATAAACTGCCCCAGTGTAAGATTTGTGCGGTCCCAAAAGCACTAGTGGGAGTTCCTAACAATCTGGTTCATTGCTAGGCTGATCGTGCACTACGGCGGGTGCTGAAACAAAGGAATCTTGGCTTTAAGGTGGTAAAAAATGTTCCAAACAAAGGAATAGTGCTCATAATACATGGGGGTTTATGCCTGGGGGGCTGAAAAGCCCTGGCAAATGTCCCGAGGGTTAGCGGCCCTTGAAGGGCCACCGCCTTGGTTTACGTGCATAAAAGCTATGTTCAACCTAGTTTCAGCTTATTCTGGTTTACAAATTTCTTGGGTCTTCTCCTACCCTTTTCTTCACCTAAAACGTTTAAAAAACACTATTTTTCATCATTTTTTGCATAGATTCTCTTCAGATCATCAGATTTTGCAGGATCCATTCATGGATGCTCTTGGTGCTTACTTCTACAACACTTTGGTCAAGCGTAAGAGGGAGACTTCTTATGAGAAGAAGCTTAGGAGGTGGTGGAGCTCCTTTTCTTGTGGTGATCGGGCATTCATTCGATGACTTGTTGGAGATGCGACTGCTCTTCTTCACACCTCATTGGATTGGCACTTATTGGAGGTTATCACCTTTTGTTGGGATCCCGTCTTGAGATGTGTCACCATTGGAGATGTTGATCTGGTGCCCACTTTGGCGGAGTATGATCATTTTCTTTCTCTTTTTAGCCGTCTAAGAACTATTTTTGTTCCACCAATGTAGCCATGCTACCGCAAGAGACTCATTGATCTGTTGTGGAGGCGCTGACTTGGTATGGTAGTGGGATAGGAGGGAGCATGTCCTTTGATTTTTTGTATGATTGGTTCCACTCATTGGAGTATCCCATTGGCTATCGAAATGACTTCGTGGTGGTGGACATCCGACCAGTGTTAGGCCTTCTTGGTGGCCTTCTTGGTATCTCTCTCATTCCTGCTTTACTTTCTAACACCATTAGGTCCTTGACTTTGTGTTAGGAGACCAATAGGGGTAGGCTAGATTGCTGTGTTCATATGTTACAGCTGTGGTTCTATAGCCACCTGAGTGTTATTGCTAAGGGTCAACCTATAGGCTTTGTGAGTAGGAATAGAGTCCGGGCTACTATAGTTCTTGATCTTCCTTTTTCTGGGGATACTGAGGGTTGGCTGAGGTACTTGTGTAGCCTGAGTCCCGTTGACTGGACCTTGAGAGTTAAGTGGGGTATCACTAGATGGCGAGGGCGGACCCATTGCGTTGGTTTACTTGGCAATCCCCTGATGGGTATCTAAGGGGTGCATAGGGTACTTTCTGAGTATGTCCATATGGCAATTCGGGGGTGTCCAGCACATCCCCCGACTTAGTGATCTTTCTGTTGTCACTTGCAAGTATAGGCTCATGGATATCGATGTAGCAATGATAGGGTATGCTTCTGATTTCTGGGAGGCACGCAAGTCAAGCATTGACTTCCCTCTTTATTCCAGGGATAACCAGGAGTGTTTTTTTGTTGAGTTTTGAGTGTGGCGAGACACTAGCAATCCCAGCTTTGTGTTTGACTTATCATCAGTAGTCTTAGCTGAGCTACCACTTCCGGCTGATGTTTTGAGAGACTATACTCTGGAGTTTGAGATCAGGGTTGAGAGGGCTCTTATGGATCTGAAGGAGTGCCTGAGGGAGGCCATTAGGGATAGAGACTGCTACTGGGAGATGGCTAATACCCTTATGGAGGATATTAAGGAGATGAGCAGTGCACACGAGGGTGAGCTTGCTACTCTTAGGTCAGAGCTTGAACGGAGGGGCTTACCCTTCTAGGCATAGAGGCAAAGTGTGTTCAGCTAAGATCTCGAGTTGTGGGGTTTGGAGGATGAGCTTGCGTACTTTACTCAGAGATTTGCCACTTTGTATCACACTTGGGATGAAGAGAGGGCCGCACTGGAGGCCGACAGGGCCAATGCTAGTAGAAGGGCTGATGTCTTAGCATTGGAGTATAGGCAAGGGCCTACATTCATTCCACTTTGATCATGGAGTATAGGTGAGAGGGCAATGAGCCTAGTAAGCCATAGTTGGCTTTCCATCACCTTCAGACCGAGCTAGCTAAGAGGGAGGAGGCATTGAAAGTTGCTACTGCAGAGGTGGGCACCTTGCGGGCTTTGCTAGAGACTGAAAGGCAGGGCTTTACTTCTGATTCCATGATGGAGAGGGAGCTGGTCTGTCTTCAACATTCACATGACAGATTCAGAGAGATTGCTAGAGACCTGAGCTTTAATGCAGCCGAGATACTTCGCACTCATGCTCATGATGACCTGATTCTCCGTACTGGTTTTGGGAGATTGTGTAAGGCCATGTTTGATCGCCTAGGCCACGTTTGACTTACTGGAGTTCTTTTCTGTTTATTTTTTTTTTCTGCATATGAGCTATGTAGTTAGTACCCCACCATGTATGGAAAGGTCCTTCGTAAATTGCTAGGCAATTGCGTAAGGCCTTCCACTTTTAGTTTGAGTCCTTAAAGCATAGTCTAGTTTGTTAGGCATGCTTAGAAACTGAAAGTTGGTGGAGAGAGATGTTTATGATGATATTTAGAATATATTTATGAGATGAGATTTCGTGATTAGGTATCAGAATGCATGCAAGAAACTAAATGGCACAATACAAGCAAGTTAATGAATATGCAAGCAAATGCTTCGAAATTGCAAGATTATACAAATAAGTGATATATGTAAAATCCATGCATATCAATATCTTATTTTTCCAAGGATACATCCTGTTCTAGATGGTTCTTTTCCTTTTCCCATTGAAGTACATTTCCCATTGGTATGAGCCAAAACATCTTGAGGAAACCACCAGGTCATAGCAGTATTGTAGATAGAGAGCAATCTCAGAGGTGACTTCATATCTTGTCTTGGATGCTGGATCCATCTAATTTTCTGATCTTAAGCAGGAATTCAAGCAGGCCAAGTTGACTAATTTTTCTTTTAAGACGTGACCGAGCAAAGATGGCTACCTATGTACCTCCACTAGGAAGGATCAGGTCATTACATAGTTTAATTGACTTTTGATTGCCTTAATTTTTGCTAGACCACCCTATCGGGTTTTCAATCTAGCAAGCTTTCTCACACTCTTTCTTTTACTCTCCTTTTGCGTAAACCGCCCTTTCGAGTTTTTGATCTACCTTTTGACATATATATATATATACCATAAAGGGGGAAGGGGATGCACTGAAGAAGAGGATGAGATGGAAGCACAGTAATATTGTAGTGAAAATAATAGAAGCAACTGGAAAGTAAATAGCTTGAAAGTAAATAACTTGAATGTAAGAACAATAATAAGGTGGTAGAACCAGCCAAGCAGTATATATCAAAATAATTCAAAGTAAATAAAAACAATAGTTCAAAATAAATGAAAGCAATTTAGAACCATCCAGTATGGCGGTAATCCGTCCAAGGTGGCGGTAGTAACAAGTAAAGTAATGAACATAGAACTGAAAATACTTCTTATTGAAAGTAGGATAAACACTTACAGTAGTAGTAGTGAATACAAGATCTCAACAGTTACAGGTTAACAGTTACAAAACTTGAACTAGTCCTAGTTACAAGATTTGTAGGATTACAAGGCTTGTAGTGAACAAAGGTGAACAAGGTAGTAGTAGTAGAAGCAAGGTGGGTTCTCTCTCTAAGAAGGCTAGTTCTAAGGGAAGAGAAATCAGAACTCAAACTTGACTTGAAAAAACCTAGGGACATCCCCCCTTAAATAGGCAAAGTTTTAAGTAAACAGTACTCGTGAACAGTAAAAGATAAATTGCTGAAAGCAATCTTGGTGTGACTAAAAGTCACGGGAAACACGGAGAGTCATCCTTTCAGAACATTATCATTAGGAGTAGAAATTAACAGTGAAAGTTCACTAGTAAACAGTGTAGCATTTGGCCTTTATGCAGGCTAGACAAATAAGCTCAATCTTCTTGAAGATCTGGAGTGTTATCTTCATCATGTCCAAACAGCTCCTGGTCATATGGGAAATAGGGGTTGTGAGCAACAGATTCTTCTGAGGAGGCTTTGGATTCTTCTTGATTAGCAACAGCTTCTTCTGCCCATTTGAGTAAAGCTAGAAGAGCATCAGGATTCTTTCTCATATTGTCAATAGAGGAGCTTTTATTCTGTGCTGGAGACTGAACATTTTTCCCGGAAGAAGAAGAAGGAGCATCAGCAGGAGCAGGGGTTTGAACAAGGGAATGACCTTTTGCCGTGGGCAAAGCAGCAGCAGAAGAAGATTCTCTGGAAATAAAGGCAACAGCGGTAATAATACGTTGAGTGTGAGGGAATTTACCCCACCATTTTACATACCAATGCCTAGAGAGCACATCACCATCTTTCTCATATTGCCATTTCAATATCCAAGGTATCTTATATTTTTTAACAAAATGAAGCAAAGCAGGAAATTTGGCTCCATAAGCATCACACCTATAACATTTCTTGAAACAGTCGAAAGCATCAAGTAATGGTGCAGGAAATAATTCAGTAATAGGACCAAATTGGGCCCACCAGCAGTTGAACCAAAGGGGCAAATCACCAGTGAAATTTTTGTCAAAGTTAACAAACCAGGAATGAGACATGTTTTCATTCTGGTGCAGCATGAATCTTGACCAAGCCATGATATAATCATAATATGAATAGGGAATGGGGGAACTTGGCATTGTTCTGGTAGATGTAAGAGAAGAGCCCCATTTTTCTTCAGAAATAAAATTGACCAAGTAAACACTGTGGTAAATAATTTTGGAAGTGTCTTTATAATCAGAAATGGTGTTAATAATAATAGATCTCTCATGGCGCAAAAGATCAGAATAATAATTTAAATTCTTTTCCCTGTGCTCTGGAATCCAATGAAACTTCGGAGGGAAATAACTCTTAGCAAGTCTGAGAGGATCAGAAATAGAGGCTCTATTGGGTTCGACATAAAACAAGTGTTGGAAATATTGTTTTTTGATGTATTGAGGGGAATTTTTTGGAAAGACAGTTTTAATGGGCCGGTTAACAGGGGTTAAGGCATAAGGATCATAAGATGAAGCAAGAACAGTGGAGTAATTAATCCTAGGGATGGTTCCTAGGGTGGTGAAATGGTTGGTTATGTAAAGGGGAGAAACAAGTTCTTTTTTAACAATTTGTTTAGAAGTTTCAACAGGAGGATTATCTTTTGGTCTTCTACTTGCCATTGTGACACTGCAGAAATTCACGGGTAAGGAAATCAGGGATAGAATTTTGAGATCCTTTAACATATTCAATATCAAAATCAAAAACGCTTAAAATAGCTTGCCATCTAGCAAAAATATGTTTTGAAGCAATATTTTCAACATCTTTTTCAATAACATATTTAGCACTTTTGCAATCAATACGTAACAAAAATTTTTAGTTTAACAAATCACTTTGAAATTTTGAAATACATAGTACTATAGATAAAATTTCCTTTTTAATAGTACTATAATTTAACTGTGCATTGTTCCAAATACCAAAGTAGAAACGAACAATTTGTTCAGATGACTCAGGAGAAACTCTTTGTTTTAGAATACCACCATAACCAACATCAGAGGCATCGGTTTCAACAATTTTGAAAGCACCAACAGTAGGAATACCAAGACAAGGTAATGTCTTAACATGAGATTTGATTTGTTTAACAATAGAAGTATGAACATCAGACCAAGGAGGAGGGTTACTTTTTAACCGATCAAACAGAGGTTTGCATTGTTTTCTCATATCTTTGTAAAAATCCGCAACATAGTTTAATGACCCAAGAAATCTTTGGAGCTGTGTTTTGTCAATGATAACATCAGGAAACTTATTAGCAAATTGGATGGCTCTATCTATAGGACGAATCTGTCCTTTAGAGATATCGTAGCCAAGAAAACGAACTTTGGTTTGGAATAGTTTAACCTTCTTGGCTGAGACAACAAGACCATTTCTTTTGATAGTATCTAGAAATGAATTCAAATGTTTCCAGTGTTCGTCAATAGAGCTAGAGTAAACAAGAACATCATCAATATAAACAATGGTGAAATGACTGAAGGAGTTAAAAATATCATTCATGATATTTTGAAACTCGCTTGGGGCATTTTTAAGGCCAAATGGCATAACATTCCACTCATAATGTCCAAAAGGAGTGGTGAAAGCAATTTTGTACCTATCATTCTCACTAATCTGAATTTGCCAGAACCCAGATTTCATATCAAACTTGGAGAACACCACAGCTTCACTCAGCCTATGGACAAGGTCATTCTTATTGGGAATAGGATACCGAATCCATTCTAAAACCTTATTCAAGGGTTTGTAGTTAATGACTAATCTTGGGGTTCCTCTTTCAATCTCAGCATTTTTTTGGACATAAAAGGCTGAACAAGACCAGGGAAACTTACTATTCCTAATCAATTTTTTCTACAACAAATCATGGATTTCCTTTTTGCAAAATTCAACAGTTTCAACATTCATTTGGATAGGACGAGCTTTAGTGGGAATACTTTTCTCATCAAAATCTTTAACATATGGCAAATCAACAATATGTTTCTTCCTATGCCAGAAAGCATTAGGAACATCGGAGCAAACATCATCAATCAACATTTTCTAAAAATTATCAAATTTGGATTGCAACAATTTATCATAAATTTGTTTAGCAATTTTCTTGTATCTAACTTCTTGCTGAAGGAATTTAAGATGTTTAATTTTAGCATGAATCATGTTTGAAGCAGTATTAGTATCAATATCAAACTTCGAAGCAAATTTGAACTTTACTTTTTGTCCAAAAGGATCAGTAGTAATTCCATCATGTTCAACAAGAAAAGGATATAAAGCATTTATAAAAGACAAACCAAGAATCACTTTATTAGTTATATTTTTAACAAGAACAGAAGGAATCTTGAAACAGACATTAGCATGGCATACATTCATACTTTATTTTCATCTGAGAACCATTAGCAGAAACTAATCTTTCAGTAGATTTTTCAAAGTATTTTGAAGGAATCAGTCCTTCTTGGATACAGTTCATATCCACACCTGAATCTATCATAACAATAACAGTGAAATGATAATCAAGAGAAACAACAATTTTAACTTTTGTAAACCATTTTGGAGGAATTATTTTATTAACAAGAGCAAGTTGAGAATTAGTGAAAGCATCAGGAATACCTTTACCAGAAAGAAGAGCTTGTTGACAGGATTCATCTCCATCTTTATGCTCATGTCCTTGGTTAAGATTATTGTTATTACTTTTAATATCTTTAAAATCATGTTTTAGTTTGCTTATCTCTTGTTTAACAATATTAATTTCATGTTGTAAATCATTAACAGCTAGTTCTTTGGATTTCTTTTCATTAAAATTTTCCTCTTTACCTTTGGTGAGAACATTGGTTTTAATAACATTGCAGTAAGAACCTCTACCACCAATTTTAATATCAGAAGAATTATTATTATGCATATTGATACCAAGTCTTTTAATAGTACTGAAAATATCACCATAGGTTAAATTATCATAATCAATAGAATCATTTTTATCCATTAATTCTTGTTTTACCTTATGAGCCAAGATAAGAGGCAGACCGTCAATAAACTTTTCCTTCCAATAAGGCTTATGACAATCTTTCCGGAGCATTACTCTGGAAAAAACATCTTGGTACCATCTGTATTCAGACATAGTTGGACAACTCAAATTATTTAAATAATCATGAGATGAAATATTGGATGGAGTACCAACAAAGTGTTTGAGAATAGTATAGATCAAGGTATTGACACCGTTAGGAATACCACGACCAATACTTTCATCAAAAATAGGCAAACTTTCATCATTCTTTTTAACAGCATGTTTAATAGACTCTCTAGATTTTTTAGTGATATAGGAATCCCACCATCCACTCAGAGTACCAGAAAAACCAGTAACAGGCAAGTTAACAATATTAGGTTGATTAAGATCATGGTTATTTTGATAAGCAATACCAACCATAGACATGTGAATCATTTTAGTAACGATTTCCTGTTCAGACAAACCATCAATATTCCATTCATAAAGTTTATCAGTAGAAACAGAAAATTGTGTTTGAAAAGATTTTTCTTCAAACTGCATATCAGGAGGAGTAAGCTTTGAATACCAGTTTTTAGTAAAAGACATGGGTTTGGAGTTCCCAACAAATCTTTTAATTTCTGGGAAATCATCATCAAAGATTCTTTCTGCAGAAGCAGAAGAAACAGTATCAGAATCTGTATTTTCTTCAGAAACAATTTCTTTTTTGGAAATAGTTCGAGCAGTTGGAGTATTGTGGAAGTACCCTCAGTTTTTACCTTTAAGTTAGAAAGCATTTTGTCAACAATTTCAAGAGTCTTGGACTGAGAAGTTTTAAACATAACTTTTTCTCTTTGACTGGGTAAATCAATCAAAGGTTTCTCAGTTTTAACAGGAACAGATTTTTCAGAAACAGAAACAGATTTTTCAACAATTTTTTCTTCAATACGGTCAAGCTGTTGACCAATAATATGCAAAGATTGATTAGTAAAATTGTTTTGTTCAATAAGACTAACAATGGGAGTTTGATCATCAGTAATTTTGAGAGAGGCCTTCACTTCCTCTTTTGTCACTTCATCTTTCTTAGTAGTTATCAAAATTGAATCAAGAGGAGGATGACTAGACCTAATAATGGTTTTATCAATCTTAACAAAATTTGATTTCTTTATCACATTTAAATGTTATTTTGAAACCTCATCTTTTGAAACATAATGGTTTTCAAGAAAATCAAAAAACAAAATATGTTTTTTCAATTGATTTATCATTTCCAACCATTTTCTTTTGACACGGTCTTTTTCAGACTGAGCAAAATTATTTTGGAAATATTTTCTCTTGGTTCTGTTTGTTGCAAGCATAAACTCATTGTACAAAGAATCCCAATCAATTTCAAAATCATCATTTAAAACAGTCAAAACTCTTAATTGATTTTGGTAAACAGGAGGATTTTCAATAGGAGAATCAAAATCAGATGGAGTAACAGAAACAGTGTCTTCCTCATCTTCATTAGTAGTTTTACTAAATGGAGTGGAAGTTTCAGGTTTAGTAGAATAGTAAACAGAGCTAATTTGAGATTTATCACTTGAAATTCCTTTTAACTTTAAATCAGAGGATGTTTCCAAACTCTTTTTCAAAAATTCATTGATCTCTCAATCTCTTTTTGAAATACTTTCAGATCCAGTAAAGGAATGCCTCCCTTCGTTGATCCTCAAAGGTGGATTGTTTTGAAAACTTATTTTAACAGTACCATCAAGATATTGTTGAATATGAGTAAGATCAAGTTCATCAAAAATGGGTTTAGCAGGAGGGGTTTCTTGTTCTAACAACCAATCATTAGGAAGTTTAACATCTTGCCATTGTATCATTTTTGGAACTTGAATTTTAGCATCAGGAGTTGAACATTGAATTAACATGGTTTTACCCGAAGGTTCTCTAGGAATCATAGCACAAGGATTCATTTGAGTACCCATTAGTTTATAATAAATGCGGTAGATCAAAGCAAAAGGCTTACTACCTTCTTCCATGTGATAACCAGATGAAGCAATATTCAATGTTAATGCTTTAACAATATTAGGATCATACAAAGCAAGAGTAAGATCAGGATAACAGTTAAAATAAACAAGACCATCATACATAGAAGCAGTGATCATACCAAGAATGCTATCTTTAAAAATCTTAAATCTAGCATCTCTTAAACACATGAGAACAGAAGCATTAATACCCTTTCGGGTAAGTGGTTTAATAGCAACTTGAACCATACCAATATGCAAATAACTGAATTTTTTAGCAGCAAGGAAGTCATGAATATTCTTTTTACTAAACAAACAGCATTTTTCATGAATTCTTGAAATAGAGAAAATTTGTTCAACAGTTCTAGCTTTGTAAGCAGAATGAAAAGCACTTTCAACAAAACTAGTTTTATAAATAGTTTTAGTATCAACTTTAGGAATAGTCCATTTACGAAAATCAGGGATCAACTCATTATCATCAATAGTGTGATCTTCTTCATTTACAATATCAGGAGGACAACTAGTCCTAGAGTTGATAGAGGAGTTGGATCTCCACAACTTATCCATACTATCCTAGGTTCAACACTCAGTTATCATGTTTTTCTCACAACCGTTGCATTTTGTAACACATACCCTAACCAACCTTATACCTCTCATGCCCTACACGCCCTCTCTTGGCTCAAACGGGCCTTACAGCTAGGTTCTAGGACTTCACTTTACGACTAGGGTGGCACCAACGACGATAAGAAGGGAACACAACAACGGAATATTAAGCGTTTGGGTAGACACGGACAAGAGACAAAGAACACAACCACACTACCACAGGCCAGAAAAGAGAGGCTCTGATACCATAAAGGGGGAAGGGGACGCACTGAAGATGGAAAGAGACGGAAAGCACAGTAATATTTATATATATATATATATTTTTTGTTTTTTTTTTCTTTTTGACATAAAAATATAGAAATAAGGTGCACTAAGAGGCTCCTTCATGCAAAGTACCGTATGACGACATTAGAATTGGTGGGCATATTGAAGTCATGCTCGTCCATGTCGGCGAAAATCAAGGCTTCTCTAGAAAAGGCCTTCTTTACCACATATGGGCCCTCGTAAGTTGGGGCAAACTTTCCTCTATGATCAGGCATGGCCTGGTTGTGCTTCTTCAAGACTAGATCACCTTTTTCGAAGACTTGGGGTTTGACTTTCTTGTCAAATGCTCGCTCGATGCGGCGTTGGTACAACTGTCCATGGCACATTGCGGTCATTCGCTTTTCATCTATCATGTTCAATTGCTCATATAAAAAATGGGCCCATTCAGCTTCTAATAGCTCTGTCTATGATAAAATCCTGAGAGACGGGATCTCTACCTCTATAGGGAGGATGGCTTCCATGCCATATACTAAAGAATACGGGGTCGCACCTGTGGAAGTACAAACAGAAGTGCGATATGCGCACAAGGCAAACGGCAAGTACTTGTGTCAATCTTTATATATGTCTATCATCTTCACCAAGATTTTCTTTATGTTATTGTTAGTGGCTTCCACTACGCCATTCATCTGAGGGCGATAAGTAACCGAATTTTTGTGCTCGATCTTGAACTGTTGGCAGAGTTGCTGGACCATTTTCCCATTTAGGTTCACCCCATTATTTATAATGAGCTCTCCTGGCATGCTGTAGCAGCAAATAATGTTATGTTTCAGGAACTGGGCTACCACTGCTTGAGTAACGCTTTTGTATGAAGCGGCTTCCACCCACTTTGTAAAATAATCAATGGCCATTAAGATGTACTCATGACCGCTTCAAGCTTTCGGAATCACAAGTCTGATGACATCCATACCCCAAGCTGTGAAGGGCCATAGTGCTGCTAAAGAGTGCAAAGGCTGAGGAGAAACGTTCTTCCTATCTTGATAGGCCTGGCAATAGTGGGGTCCTCACATGTCCTTACAGTAGGGTAGATATATTTCGGAGGAACAATGTCTTTCGTCATCCTACGGGGTGGCCAAGCTTCACTAATCCTGCCCAAGATTTATTGGTGAACACTGCAGTGTGGAAGGCACCCTCATCATCAGAAGCTCCTTGATGCTCTCCAAATTGCCTTAAGATACAACAAGTGGAGTAGTAAGAGCAGCAACGAAACCCAACTAATGTCACCCAATGATCCTTCTAGTGACTCTAGACCATGCTTGAGATATGCCACCATTCCACAACCCACTAAATGTTGGTCTTCTTTGGGCGACCCGTTAGCTCCACGTCTGCTTCAAAACCCAAGACACCTCGAAGCTGGCAGTCCCAAAGATGCCTGGGAAGGTAGGTACTAAAGGGCACAATAGGAGGATGAAGCAACCGAAGCCCCTCTTGTAGCCATATCTAAAAAAAGAGGAGGAGAAAATAGAAAAAAAGGGAGAAGAGAAATAAAAAATAAAAATAAAAATTAGTGGAAATCATGAGTGAAAAAAAATAATAATAATAAAGAGACAAAGATGAAAGACAATATAAAGTGCCTCAATGGGTTGAAAACTGCAAGGCAATCTGTTAGGACATATGTGAACCATGTTAGGAACATATGTCAATATGGAATTGGCTAATCCTTTGACAAAACACACTTTACTTGTAATTGGGTAGATCTAGGATGTGTTTAATACTTCAAGAAACAAGGTTTCAAGTTCAAGTGTTAAGGCTATGCAAATCTGTCTAAGAAAATAAGTGAAGAAGTGCTGGATTTTAAATCTCGATAGCTAGCTCGACAGCTAGTATCTATCGAGGTTTAAAAGGTTGTTCAAGCTCAATGCTCGACAACTTGTCGACAGATAGGGATATTGAGGGTTGGCTGAGGTACTTGTACAGCTTGAGTCCCAATAACTAGACCTAGAGAGTTAAGTGGGGTATCATTAGATGGTAAGGGCGGACCCATTGCTTTAGTATACTTGGCATTCCCCTGGTGGGTATCTAAGGGTGCACGGGGTACTTTCCAAGTATGGCCATGTGGCAATTCAGGGGTATCCAACACGTCCTCCGACTTAGTGATCTTTATGTTGTCACTTGCGAGTATGGGCATATGGATATCGATGTAGTAGTGATAACGCATGCCTCTAAGTATTGGGAGGTGCGCAAGTTAAGCATTGACTTCCCTCGTTGTTCTAGGGATGACTAGGAGTGGTTTTATTCTGAGTTTAGAGTATGGTGAGACACTAGAGATCCCAACTTTGTGTTTTACTTATCATCACTAGTCTCGGCTGAGCTGCCACTTCCAGCTGATGTTTTGAGAGACTATACTCTGGAGTTTGAGATCAGGGTTGAGAAGACCCTTATGGACTGAGGGAGTACCTGAGAGAGGCTGTTAGGGATAGAGACTACTACCAAGAGCTGGTTGATACCTCTATGGAGGATATTGAGGAGATGAGCAGTGCACATGAGGGCGAGCTTGCTACTCTTAGGGTAGAGCTTGATCGAAGGGGGCCAACCCCTCCAGGCATAGAGGCTAAGTGTGTTAAGCTGAGATCCCGAGTTGCGGGTTTGGAGGATGAGCTTGCATATCTTACTCAGAGATTTGCCACTTTGGATCACACTTGGAATGAGGAGAGGGCCGCGCTGGAGGCCGGTAGGGCCAAGGCTAGTAGTAAGGCCAATGGCTTAGCACTGGAGTTAGCACAAGCGAAGGCCTATATTCATTCCACTTTGAGCATAGAGTATGGGCGAGAGGGCGATGAGCATATCGACTTGCAATTGGCCTTCTATCGCCTTCAGACTAAGTTGGCTGAGAGGGAGGAGGCTTTGAGAGTTGCTACTATAAAGGTAGGCACCTTGCGGGCTTTGCTAGAGATTGAAAGACAAGGCTCTACTTCAAATTCCACGATGGAGAGGGAGCTGGTCCGTCTTCGACATTCACATGACAGACTCAAAATGATTGCCAGAGACCTGGGCTTTGATACAATCGAGTTACTTCACACTCATGCTTATGATGACCCTATTCTCCCTACTAGTTTTGGGAGATTGTGCCAAGCCATGTTTGATCGCTTGAGCCAGGTTTGACTTGATGGTGTCCCTTTCTGCTTATTTTGTTTTTACACATGAGCTATGTAGTTAGTATCCCACCATGTATGGAAAGGTCTTTCGTAAATTACTAGGCAATTGCGTAAGGCCTTTCGCTTTTTATTTGATTTCTTAAACCATAGTCTAGTCTGTTAAGCATGCTTAGAAACTAAGAGATGGTGGAGAGAAATATTTATGATGATATTCAGGATACATTTATGAGATGAGATTTCATGTTCTGGTATCAAAATGCATGAAAGAAACAGAACGGCACAATACAGGCATGTTAATGAATATGCAAGCAAATACTTTGAAAATACAAGATTCTACAAATAAGTGATAGATGTAAAATCCACGCATATCAATATCTTATTTTTCCAAGGATACATCCTGTTCTAGACGGATCTTTTCCTTTTCCTATTGAGGTACATTTCCCATTGGTATGAGCCAGAACATCTTAAGCAGACCACCGGGTCATGGTAGTATTATAGACAAAGAGCAATATCGGAGGTGTCCTCATATCTTTTCTTCGACGCTGGATCCATCTAATTTTTTGATCTTGACCAGGAATTCAAGCAGGCACAACTGACTGATTTTTCTTTTAAGGCGTGACTGAACCAAGATGGCTGCCTACGTACCTCCACTAGGAAGGATCAGGTCATCACATAGTTCAATTGACTTTTTATTGCCTTAATTTTTGCCTAGACCACCATCTCGGGTTTTAAATCTAGCAGACTCTCTCACACTCTTTCTTTTACTCTCCTTTTGTGCAAACCGCCCTTTCGGGTTTTCAATCTACCTTTTGTATTTTCTCATGCTCTCTTTATTTTGGCTCTCCTTTTGTTTTTGTTCTTTTTTTTTTTTTTTGACACAAAAATATAGAAATGAGGTGCATTGAGAGGCTCCTTCACACAAAGTACCGTATAACGGCATCAAAATTGGTGGGCATATTGAAGTTATGCCCATCCATCTCGGCTAGAATCAAGGCTCCTCTAGAAAAGGCCTGGTTTCCCTTCTTCAAGACTAGTCACCTTCTTCAATGACCCGAGGCCTGACTTTCTTGTTGAATGCTCACTCGACGCGGCGTTGGTACAATTGTCCATGGAACATTTTGGTCATGCATTTTTCATCTATCATGTTCAGTTGTTCATATCAGGAACAGGTACATTCAGCTTTTGATAGCTTTATCTGAGAAAAAATTCTAAAAGGCGAGATCTCGACCTCTGCATGGAGGACAGCCTCCATGCCATAAACTAGTGAATACGAGGTCGCACTGGTGGAAGCACGAACAAAAGTACGATATGTACATAAGGCAAATGGCAAGTACTTGTGCCAATCCTTGTATGTGTCTGTCATCTTCACCAAGATTTTCTTTATGCTCTTGTTAGTGGCTTTCACTGCACCATTCATCTGAAGGCGATAGGGAACCAAATTTCTGTGCTCGATCTTGAATTGTTGGTAGAGCTGCTGGATCATTTTCTCATTTGAGTTCACCCCATTATCTATAATGAGCTCTCTCAGTATGCTGTAGCAACAAATAATGTAATGTTTTAGGAACCGGGCTACCATTGCTTGAGTGACACCTTTGTACGGAGCAGCTTCCACCCACTTTGTGAAATAATCGATGGCCACTAAGATATACTCATGACCATTTGAAGCTTTCGAAATCACAGGTCCGACGACATCCATACCCCAGGCTAAGAAGGGCCATGGTGCTACTAAATAGTGCAAAGGTTGAGGAGGAGCTTTTATAGGAAACATAAGACAATTTGCACACACATATTCATAGGAAAGCAAATAAAGAGATAAATGTAAGAATTTCCTGAATAATACGCCGAATAATTTCATTAATGGGTTATAGGTAGGGGGATAACAAAGTTCATGCCTAATAATGATAAAATAGAAATGTGCTTGGTAATGCAGATACGGTCCCTCCAACAGTAACATTCTTCCAGAGTATGCCCCTCACCCCCAAAATGGTGTTCACATTTCTTGGATAGATCAAAGCCAGGTGATGGAGGGCCTTCTTTGGGCCTGGAAAACATTGGGGTCACTAACTTCCTTTCCAGCAGGTAAGAGTAGTGATCTGCCATGGGCATAGGTAATAGAGTGTACTTCCGGTTTTCCCTCCTCAAGGGACGAGGTTGGTCTGGCCTCCTTCTCTGATTAAAGGCTTGGTTAGGCACTTAAGTAGACTAAACCTGTTGCTAACAAGGTCTAGCAGCTGGGGTTGCATAAGCAGAAGTAATACCCCTAGGCCTTTTTGATGCATTGTCGACCATATGAACATCAGCTTCCTTAGTCTTGTGGTCGATCATTTTATTAACCTGTTGTTCGACCATGGAACTCAAAGACTTGGGATCCATGATCTTCTTGCTCCTAATATCCTCGTCAATGTGCTCCCCAATAGGGATGAGGCTAGCAAAGTGAGTGACTTGAGTGCTGATCATCTTCTCATAGTAAGGAGGCTTAAGGTTGTCAATGAACCATTTGATCATCCCATTTTCCATCATGGGGGGTTGTACCTGGGCGGTCAGCTCATACCACCTCTGGGCATATTCTCGGAAAGACTCCCCACTCTTCTTTTCTGTTCTTATTAGGACCATGCCGTCAGGAGCTATCTCGGTGTCGAACTGGTTATATTCCAAGAAAGAGTTGCCCACTTCCCTCCATAAAGAACACGCGCAAGTGTGCGCAAGTGTGCGCAAGTGTGCGCAAAGGTCTCCAGTACCATCATACTTGACGAACTCGAGTGCCTTGAACTTGGAAGGCATAATGACTTGAGGGAAGTTCATTAGACTATCTAGATTAAGAGTTCCATGGGTGCTAGAGCCCTCTATGTTACGAAGCTTCTCAGTTAGAGTTTCCACTTGGCTTTTGACTTGGCCAATCCAAAATTCAGGGTTCCTGTCCTTAAAAGGATTTGTTTCTTCGCCATTGCCCTGGGGTGGCATGTTTTGGCTCTGATCCTATTCTGGTGGGGGCTGATTTTCATTATCAGTTCGATGACCTCCTTGGCTATGACTAGAAGAGTTTTGTCCTCCTTCTATAACTAGCTATTGCACCGCATCAATTCTAACATTTGCGCTTTCATCTAAGCGAACTTGGCAAGACTCACTTCATGAGTCGAAGGCCCACTAGTAGACATCTCTCTCACATGGGACCTTGTGATGAAGGGATCACAATGTGGTGGTAGCTTAGACCGTTTCCTTTTAGCAATTTTTTAGCAACTTTTTGATCCTGAGAAATAATAGGAGCTAAAAGAAACGGATTGCATTCGACAATGTGGAAACACAATACCAAAATCAAGTTAGTTTATGCTCTTGCTATTTAACATGCACCTACCATTCTTAGAAAAATTTGGCTTTGCACCCTTGATTGGGCATTTATCATGGTGAGTTTCTACTATGATGCAAGATTAATGCACAAGATTGGCTAGTAACAAAAACTTTCATGATGTGCTTGGTAATGTGGGTCGGACCCTCTTTTGATTACATGCTTGTACAAGATTTGCTTTTACAACGCAAGGTTCATCAACTCCAATGGTAGGCCTTTTACAATATGAGGAAAAGCTTGGCTTCTGACTATGGACTTCTCAAGGAAATTCTTGGACACTTGGATCTCTTGGTAATTTGGACAGCATGGATCTTTTGGTAGTTTGGATCTTACACCCTCTTGGCCATTTTGACATCTTATGATCTCTTTGATGATTTAAGCTTTTGGGCAATCTTTTAGATCTTTTCTAGGAAAGCTCTTGAACTCTTGATGCTTTGGAATTCTTGACAGCTTTTCGGCAGTATTTCCTCCTAAACAGAGTTTCAGCTACTTGCCATAAATTTTATCTTTACGCAATTAGGTGACGGACCATATAGTGTATGCATGAATGCCCTTGTAGGGTTGTAAGCCCTTAGGGATGGGGTATGATCTAGTATGTATAAGCAACGTGGTTACTTTCCCTAGGGGTTTAGTCATGGATGTAGTGCAAGCAAGGTAGAAAGAACCTAGAGTAGAGCACAATTTCTTTGGCGCAAACAAAAAGGGTGCACCTGTTACAAAACACTTTCCCATGACCTCTAGTCCTAGAAGGGTATCCTTTCCTAGGATTGGATGTTCACTCTTTGGGCTTTACCTAGTCCTCATGGGCTCTGGGCTTGATCTAGTCATCATGAGTTTGACATAACTAGGCCAACTGTATGCAAAGGCATAATTGGTAGGTTGTTCCTATCCTAGAGGGACTCAATTGTCGTACCCCACATTTCATGGAAGTTGTGGGGCAAGAAGGATAGAGAGGGCCTTTTCAGCTACTCCTGTCCACCCATGGACCCAGAAGTGCCTACAAAGTCTGCTTTAGATCTAACTATGGGTAACACTGCTGATGTTTATGTCTAGGCATCTGCAGATGAGGTGATGAAATCCCCAAAGAGATGTGACTACGCAGTAGTGTCGAGCTTGGGTTCGGCTCAAAAAAGGGTGTAGATGTCATGCAATCCTTAATGAAGAGGAAAGACTTTTTCCAAACATAGTAGAGATATATATATATATATATATATATATATTTATATGAAATCAAATAAAGGCATAGCGGAAATTAAGTTTTGCTACCCTATGTTTGCATGTGGAGGAAAGCTGTAAAGCATGTGAGGAAAGCAATAAAGCCCCATATGAAAATACCTCAAAGCTTCCCTTTCGGAAAAGGAGTTTTTGGAATAAGATTTTTTTGCTCTTTTGAAAATAGTCTACTAGGATATAGTAGAAGCCTTTTCTGATAGGAAAGCCCCGGAGGCCAGTGCCAATTTTCGTGTTTTTGAAAGCCAATGTCCAAATATTATGATTTTATCAAAAGCTCTAAAGGCTAAGCTCTCATAAGTCCCTAGTGGAGTCGCTAGTCTGTTGACGCCCAACCTCGATCGGAGTGGAAAATCGCCGTCTTCAGGCCTTCGTTCAACCACCCACCATAGAAACGCTCCTACGCGCGCGGGGCCCGTTGAAGGCCCCCTTCTCGGTTGATTGTGTGCGTGTGTTTTGCGTGGAGCTTCAGGTGCTCTCTCTCTCGGTGGAGGAATGTAGGTCTACCTCTAGAGGTGTGGCAAGAATCTTGGCCAAATTTTAAGGGAACTACTAAAGGTAAGTGAAGTTGCCACCAATCATTGGATTTTTCTAAGGTGTGATTGGTCACCTGTTTCTAGTTGATTTTATTACCAATCCTAGGCTAAGAAAAAGGGAATTTTTCCTAATCTAATGTGGATGAAAAAAAAAATCTTGATTCTTGAGTCTGGAAGTTTGGCTATGTGTGAGGAAGGTGTTAGGCAACAACACCTATCCAAGGACAGTCCTTTGTTTTGATAAAACCTTAATTTTTTGAGATTGGTAGTAAAAACATGATTTTGGCATTGGCTTTCGGGGCTTTGAATGCATAGGGGCTTTAAGGTTTGGCTTTTGAATGGGTGTGGTCCTAATCTATGCTTTGCTAAGGCATTCGAGTAAAGTAGTAGATTTCCACGGTGAAAATCCGGTGACATGTCACCATACTTTTGCAGCGGAAATTAGGCATCACTTCGCCTTAAGTGACATGGACTGTGGCAATCACACCGAAAGGAGGGAGTAGGTATATATATACATACTTCATGCACAATGCAAGCACACAGAGCAGGAAAGTAAATGCCTACATCCCTAGAGCATGACCCAAAATATAGGTGTGGAAAAATAAACAAGTGTTGCCATACTCTAGAGATGAGGACGAATGGTACACGGCATGATCTACCTAATACAACCCATCTAAGAAAGAAATGGGGGAGGAAGAAAGGAGGGTCTAAAGAGCACATGACCTAAAAGGGAGAGGCTAGACCCCTAAATCTACTGAACATAGCTGTTTGGCTCATATCTTCATGCTTACATCTTTACCTTTTTTACTTGCGCTTGGGAGATGGTACCCTAGCTCTATGTGTCCTCGCTCCATGTGTGTACATGCAACAACAAAATCAAGAAACCAACAAACAAGCGATGGAGGGAAAAGGTGCAAAGAGCATATGAAAGAGGCATAAGGTAGATAAGCATGATAGACATGGCAAGAAAAGGAACAAGAAAGCAAGCAAACAAGCGAGAAGGCAAACAAGCAAGAAAGCAAACAAAAGGGTGGTGTCTGTGAGGGACAAATGTAGGTTTGGATCGAATGTCCATAACTTCATTGTGTTGAAGCATGGACAACACTAGCAAGCAAGACTCATGCATGAACATGTAAGCAAGTGTGTAAAGATGCATAGAAAGCCAATGGGTGGCACAAACAAGCATGGTAAGCATAGCATTGTGCAGAGCGGAAGAAGGAAGGGTACGCACAGAGCAACCAAGCATCTAAAGATGCCTCCCAAATGGTTACATCCGAACGAGGCCTCATGGGCGTTGGATGTAACCACACAAGGTCAAGCCCATGTGGGGCTTCAAACATGGCAAAGCCTAGAACTAGAGAGGCTAACACAAGCATAAAGCATAGAAGCAAGCAGGCATAGACATGCAAATAGGGGTGATCCAAACCCTTTTATGTGGGCCTTGGTGTATGGATGATGACAAAGACTATAGGGTCTAGATCAAATCCCAACCATTAGGCCAAAACAAAAGAAAATGAGATAAAAGGAACAAAAGGACTACTATAGCACATGGCATGACAAACAAGGTCAAGGCCTAAGCACATAAACATGGCATGGAGTGCACAAGCACATGGAAGATAGTATAAATCATGTAGAGAGCATAGATCATAGCACACAAGCATGTGAAAACATAGATCTAGACATATAGGCATAGAAACAAGCATGTAAACATGTAGATTTAAGCAAGGCATAACCATAGACATGATACAAGCATGTGAATGCAACCCTAATATCAACATAGAACAAACATATGAACAAAATATAGGAAAACATGGCATAAAGCATAAAGCATGTATGAACGACAAATAGACATATAGACAAGCGTAGAAACATGTGGATCTAGCCAAACAACACATGGAAAAGATAGATCTAAGCATAGAAAGCATGATCAAGCATAAAGCATGTAAGGAAAGGATAACTAACATGTAAACAAACATGGAAGAACACGGAAATAAACCAAGAAAATGATAGAAGCAAGGTAAAGCAAGAAACATGCTAGATAAAGCAATAAATTATGTTATTAAAACAAGAGAAAGCAAGATAAATGCTAGGGAAAGATTTAGAGAGTTAGTGGTGTGGATAGTAGATAAAGATCTACATTCACTCCCCTAAAAGGGAAGAATCAAGAGGCTTTAATGTGTTTTCTGTGTTTGGAAGAGAGGAGAAAAGCTTAGAATTCGTCCAGGTAGAGAGCAGGCAGCCAGGAAGTCTTTTTTTTTTTTTTTTTTTTTTTGGTATGGAGGGTGCTTGGGGCCTTTTATAGCCCCGACACGCTTTATGAGGTGACAGGCCTTCAAGGGCCAGCACCTTCAAATGGCCACAAATTGGGTTGATCTTGACACCCCTGGAAAGATCTTGAACTTGAAACTCCAACGGTCGGATCAAAAGTTATGGCTCTCGGAAGTTAGCAGTGCATCAATCGGTGTGTTATCCCGGTTTTTGTGATATCTCGGCCGTTCTAACTCCAATTTAGACCCATGAATAGTCGTTGAACAAATAATTTGATAATATTCGTGATGACATTGGTTTCAACCCATTCGGACAGCCGGATCAAAATTAGGGTTTCCAGGGCCTGCCAAGAGTCAACTCTAGGTTAACTAGGTTAAACTTGGTCAAAGTTACCAAAAATCTTTGAAAAGCTTGGGTTTGGTATAAAACTATGAAAAGTGCTGTTTTGTGAGGATTTTGACCTCATTTGACCTTCAGTCAACCCTAGGTTGACTAAGGGCATTTTGGTCATTTTAGCTAAATAAGGCACTTTGGGTGCTCCGGTGTCTGAACAGGTTGCACCACGTCATTTTGGATGTTCTCATGGCCCCATGGAGAGAAAGTAACATTTTTGGGTTTTTCGGAGTTCGGCATGCAAATCAAGGGCGAACAAAATACGGTATCAACAACATGTACTTTATCTTGCAGCAAATTACTCTATGTGAAATGCATTAATTTGAATTCATCTATGTCAAGAAAGAGACCAACATTGCATTTTTTTTTGAAAATGCTAAAGCAACAAACTATTTTACTAACTACTGATGTGATGAGTGGTTG
This sequence comes from Quercus lobata, assembly GCF_001633185.2. Lineage (NCBI taxonomy): Eukaryota > Viridiplantae > Streptophyta > Magnoliopsida > Fagales > Fagaceae > Quercus > Quercus lobata. Next base: position 56,903,128 of record NC_044907.1, on the reverse strand, counting down.
TTAGTAAGTGAAAAAGTGATGACTGTGGTGGGCCCGGACAAGAACCAATACAAATTATCCATAGTAACGGTTTGTAAAAATGTTGTAAAATAGTTTATAACTGTAATATTACTCTTGCATTACAAATATCACTATTTTTGCAACAATGAAATGACTTTTCGGTATGCATTTCCTACTTGTGATCATAATCAAGGCCTAATTAATGAACTAAAAAAAAATACTAAATATCAAAAATAATAAAATACTTAAAAATAAAAGGTAAATAATACATAATTCTTAATTTTACACAATTCAAAGTTCACTAATGATATCATCACCATAAAAGAAAAATAAAAAATAAAAGAACTAAATGTCGTGGACCACGTCAAGTTATCAGCTTTCTCGAGTGCATTTGTTCCTATTTCATGTAAAATAATAATAACTAGTCGCCAACCCGTGTGATGCACGGGTTAATGATTTATCTGCGTTTTTGCTATGAAACATGTGAGTTCAAGCTTATAGAAAATGTTTTAGTGTCCATTAAGAGCTTTTTTTTTTTCTTTTTTTTTTGTACAATAGCATCCATAAAGTTGCTAGTTGAAACACTTAGACATGTTATGCGGTTCAAGCTAATACAAAGTTAGAACATTTGTGCTTGTAGCTTACTCATGAACAAATAATTAGAAAGCTGGTATTACATTTTGAACATAAGCTGATAATATATGTTCACCTTGCAAAATAACACAAAACAAATAATTAGAAAACAAATAATCCTTTGCTAAGTAGTTAACTTTAAACTTTCTCACATCTTAATCCTCGTGTGTAGTATATTGCAACTTGTTGAGGTAATTTCCCTTTGGATTCTCCCCTAGGGTTTTGCTTACACTTTCTTTAGGTCTAGCACTAAGACTCACACAAACATACACATAAATACATACATAAATATTCATACTAAATGATATACTTTTAAGATCTTAGAAATATCAAGTTAGGATCTAAGACACAAACATCCATATCCAAAATATGCATGCAAATTTGGATCTAAGAAACACACACACACGCATGCACCCATACATGTATATATATTCAAACTATATTGATTCTAAGATTTTACCGATACCAAATTTAGATCTAAGACTTAGAAATCCATCTGCAAAATATGCATGCAAATGCTACAAGCATGTAACGAAGCCTCAATATTTACTTTTCCTTTATTGCCTATGTGATGTTCAAAACAACAAATTATATGGCATTCAACCCAAGTACTAAAAATCATAAAGTAAAACTAACCATGCCCAAAATTTTGGAATTGAATTAAAATATAACTTACACCACCAAAAACAAACTATGTAACCATCAACAATATATATATATATATATATATATATATATATAAAATAAAAATAAATATATAAAAAAAAAAAAAAACCATTACAACTCCAAAGAAGAACTTGGCTTTTGGGGCCAACCATGCCATAAGAACAATTGTTGCATTGGTAGCATTGTTCTCATTATTAAAAAGACCAAGATGCCAAAAAAGTAATGATAATCTAAACTTTTATTCAACATAGATAAGGTATATTCAAAATTTTCATCAAATAATTTGATTGAAGAATTGAATTTGACTAATTAGGAAATTTCAAAATGTCATTTCAACTTCATCTATGTAATGAATAATGCAAAAACAAATTAAGAACTACAAGATTCACCATTAGTTACAATTAAAAAAAAATAAAAATAAATAAAAAACAAAAAAATAAAAAAAAAAAATTGGAAATCTTCATGAAAAAGTAAGCCTAGAGTCATTTTTATTTCATGTTTTAGGTCACGCGGCTTACTCACCAACTTGAGAAAGATGTTGGCTTCAAAGTTCTTCAATTTATCAACATGATGAAGATCACGAAGCTCCTTGGTTACAACACCCTACAGTGTACAAACACAGCAGCTTCTTGAAGAGAAAGATGAACTAGGACATATGTCTCCAGTTCACAATATGCTTGTGAAAAACATTTTCATTGAGTTTCATCAGCTGTGACAAACCTTAAACAATCCTTATATATGTTTTGGGGTTGTGAGAAAAGAAAGCCTAAAAACCTATTCATGGATTGGAGTGAAATTAGTTCTGAAAAACTGAATTTCATAAACCTCGATAGATACCCAATATGTCGAGATAGCTATCGAGCATTGAGCTGAAATAGCATTTTAAACCTCGATAGACACTAGTTGTCAAGCTTTAAAAACTAGCACTTCTTCACTTGATTCTTGGATAGATTAACACTAATTTTAGCAACCATGATTTAATTGGGGTTGATTTTTCAAATACTTCCTAGCCCTAGAACCTAGAACCTTGGGACATAGAACTAGTGTTTTACTATTTGACAAAAAACTGAGAAATGTTGACTTCTAACATGCTGGCTGAATGAAGAATCTTGTATATAGGAAATGGTGATTGGCTTCCATGTTTGGAGTCTCCGCATAAACAAGAAAGGATGATCGAATTCCATGTTTGGAGTCTTTACACAAGTGGGAAATGGTGATTGAATTCCATGTTTGGAGTCTTTGCACAAACAAGGAAGGATGATTAAATTCCATGCCTAGAGTCTTTGTACAAATGGGAAATGGTGATTGAATTCCGTGTTTGGAGTCTCTGCACAAACATGGAAGGATAATTGGATTCCACATCTGGAGTTTCTGCACAAACCGGAAATGGTGATTAAATTCCATGTATGGAGTCTTTGCACAAACAAGGAAGGATGATTGAATTCCACACTTGGAGTCTCTACACAAATGGGAAATGGTGATTGAATTCCATGTCTAGAGTCTCTACATAAACAAGGAAGGATGATTGGATTCCACGCCTGAAGTCTCTGCACAAATGAGAAATGGTGATTGAATTCAATGTCTAGAGTCTCCGCACAAGCAAGGAAGGATGAATGGATTACACGCTTGAAGTCTCTGCACAAACAGGAAATGGTGATTGAATTCCATGTCTAGAGTCTCTGCACAAACAAAGAAGGATGATTGAATTCGATGCTTGGGGTCTCTGGAAAAATGAGAAATGGAGATTAAATTCCATGTTTGGAGTCTTTGCACAAACATGGAAGGAAGATTGGATTCCACGTCTGGAGTTTCTGCACAAACCGAAAATGGTGATTGAATTCCATATATGGAGTCTCTGCACAAACAAGGAAGGATGATTGGATTCCAAGCCTGGAGTCTTTGCATAAATGGGAAACAATGTTTGAATTCCATGTCTGGAGTCTTTGGACAAACGAGGAAAGATGATTGAATTCCACACCTCGAGTCTCTACACAAATGGGAAATGGTGATTGAATTCCATGTCTAGAGTCTCTGCACAAACAAGGATGATTAAATTTTCAGGTCTAGAATCTCTACATAAACGAGAAGTGTTTCAAGTCTAGAATCTCTTCATAGACAAGAAATATTGATAAAGTCTTCAAGTCTAGAATTTCGATAAGTTGAACCAAATGTAATTTTCACAAGAATGATCAATCTTAGTGAGGTGAAGTTTTTACCTTTCCTTCCTTTTTTTTTTCTTTTCTTTTTTCTTTTTTTTTTTATTAAGCCAAAAATCTTTTTCTCTTTTTTAAAAAAAATGAATCATTTACTTTTTTATTATTAATATCTTTTCTTTTTTGAAAAAAAAAATTCTTTGTTAATGAAATTGATCCACAAATTTTAGAAAAGGTTTTGAAAAATTGTGGAAATATGACATTTCATCCCAAACCCTAACATACATCTATCATACATGGCATTATATCACACCCAAGGCAAAAACATAGACATTACAGCCTTAAAGAATAAAAAAAAAATTCTTTGTTAATGAAATTGATCCACAAATTTTAGAAAAGGTTTTGAAAAATTGTGGAAATATGACATTTCATCCCAAACCCTAACATACATCTATCATACATGGCATTATATCACACCCAAGGCAAAAACATAGACATTACAGCCTTAAAGAATTATTGGAGAGCATCAAGAACATCAAGAACACAAACATGTCCATACAAACTCATATATCATGTTCATTAAACCTAAACGAGATCATATCCTAATCAAATGCAATTGCATATGAATGCTTGCCTTACCTTACTTACAATACTGCATCACAGCATCTATGCATCAATACATGATCATATAATATGCATGTTCATTGTAGAGCAGAGGGAAACCCTAATCTAATATGTTAAAGATGAACAAACAATCAAACAAAGACATATAGACTCAAATACATAAAACGGGACAAAACAAAAGCATATGATATAAAATAAATAAAGAAATAGAAGCAAAAAACTCAAATTAGGGTTTCTGGGCACAAGTATGCATGTGCATACATAAGCCTATGTACGTGGGCGAGTTGTATGCGTATGCATGCACACCTCAAACCCTAACCTAGAAACGAAAATATAGAAAATAGAGCAAAGATAAAAACTAAAGAGACTAACAACCTAACATGCTTCTAATATAAAAATAAACAACCTAAACTAACAAGAAAGATATCCAAGATAAAATAAATAAATAAACAAACAAAATCTATTCCTAAACATGCGTTGAATCTAACAACCAACAAGAACAACACTTAACACATTAGAACATGTTCATCAATATATCCAATCATTCAACTCATTAATCAAAACATGATGAGACACAAAAAATCAATCCCAAAAAAATCTAATCATATTCCTAAGAATATATAACACATAAATAAAACTAATAACAACAAGAACACAAAAAAAAATCCAAATCAAAGAAAAACCATGAAGACACAACTTGATTGAAATTTAACCGGCCCTTCAGTGCCCACACAACAAGATTCAATGAGATTCAGTAGTAAATAGAAGATTTCAATAGTTTTTAGTTATCACAACTTAAAATAAAAATGATTTGAAAATTTTAGTTTCTGCGTGAATGAATACTAGAGAGAGGTCTTAAAAACATGCTCCTGGCTTTGTGTTCAGAAATTTTAGAAGATTTTAGGTGAAAATTAACTCTCTTGCTAGGGTTTTAGTTTGGAGGCATAAGGTTGTATTTATATGTTTAAACTAGGGTTTTCAGGCTCATTTAGAGGGTTTTGGACATTCCAAAGGATCTAGAGACTGGGCCCCGTCAATGAGGGAGGATTTGGGCCCTAAAAAATGAATTTCCAGGCTTCTAGAAACTGGTCTGTGTACACAGGTTTGTGCATGCATGCTTCATGTGAACGCATGCATCCCCAAAAACTCTAATTTTGACAACTCTGAAGGCCCAACTTCAAACGGTCATAACTCAGTTAATTTAAGTCCAAATTAGGTACATTTTGTGTTCCAATTAAAGCCTAGGATGTCTACTTTCCAATGAAATAAATATCACTCAAAAATTCTTTGGGGATAAAAAGTTATGGTCATAAAAATTAGCAAAGGTCATTTTTCAGCATCATTTTCAAAGTGATTTGAGCACTTTTGAGTTGTGATTACTTCCAAACTATCAAAATAACTTCAATTACCTTTTGTAGATATGTCAGGCTCATCTTCGAGACTGGGGACTAAAGTTTATTAACCGGGTACAAAATGAGCTGTCTACATGGGGTCGAAATTTGGCCCCCCCCAGGCCTTTTTTTTTTTCCCCCCCCCCCCTTTCTCCCTCCATTGTTATTATTCACAAACTCCATCTTTCTTGCACTTCCTCTTGCTTCACACCATCTTTTGCTTTAAGAATCACTTCTCCAGTCTTCCAAACTTGATATTCACCATCTTCTTGAAAATCTCTTTGGATTTTTGAGTTATTGGGCATCTTTGAAAAACCCATTTTTTGATACCCATTTTCAAATCTTCATCCTTTTTTTTTTATCTTCCATGGCACTTCTTCCTGAGCCAACTAGGTTCCTCACATTTCATGGGAAAAGATATGAACCATCCATTGAGTGGAATGATGAGGAGGGACTTCTCCAAGACTCACTTAAGCATGCTCCATACCCTTCCACCATGGACCTCAAGGTGAGTTCATTTTTTTTTTTTTTTTTTGGTTGGTTAATTTGTTAATTTTTTCTTAGTATTTGAGAAATTTGTGATGGACATTGTCATTTTGTTATTATTTTCTCATTTGGGAGTTCTAGGATGTCGTATGATTTGGGTGAAAATTAATTTTTTATGGGCAAGTTGATCTTTTAGGACATTTTGAATGGTTGAAATGTTTGAGATTGTCAAGCTTGGACAATGTTGATGATTCGTGGAACTTTGCATTGTATGCAATTTTGGGCATTGTTGGATGAATTTTGATTTAATGGGTGTGAAATTATGGGAATGATGTGTAGACATGGTTGAGCAAACTCATTTTTTGATGAGTATGGAAAAATGTTATTGGTTGAATTGATGTTTGGGGCAACGTTGAATGAATTCATGGATATGGAAATTTTTGAACTATTTCTTGGGGCACCATTGAATTTTAATTTGTGAAAGGATTTTATTGACACAATGGCATTTTATCAGGGGGCAAGTTATTTTTTTTAGTGAGGGCCATTTTCATTTGGTTGTTAAGATTTTTGAATAATCATTTCTTGGAATGGGGCATTCTTGTGGTTATCATGATGATTGAAAAATTTAGTGGCTGGTCATATTTTCATGTGAGGCATTCTTGTTTGTTATAGAGTCTTAAGAGCCAGGGTAGTTTTCAATTGTTAAAGCAAAGTTGATATGTGTTGTCGCAAGACATTAGAAATGTTATTAATGATGTTGGTTTTGGGACCTTTTTTTTCAAGCTCTTTGGAATTATGATACCACTGAATATAAGGATCTTCAACTGCTTGTGGCATTATCTTAATGGTTTTGGGATACCACCTGTTCTTTCCATTTTCTGGGTATTGGTGAAGTGATGTTGACAACCTATGATTTTTCAGTCATTACCAGCTTGAAATTGGGTGGTGAAAGGATCGAAGGTCATAATACCATTTCACCAACTAAGGTCAAGGATTACTTAGGTGTATATCCTCCTACAGTTAGTGGTAGCAATGTGTCTCTGATATGGTTATTTTCTAATATTGAAAAGTGTAAGAGTATGGAAACTGGTACTCGGATGTTCATGCTTTTTTTTCATTGGGAGTCTTTTATGTCTTGACTTGGGGAGTACTGTAAGTCTTCATTATTTGTGGAGTTTGAGAGACATTAATTGTATCAAAGATTATGATTGGGATGGCATGGCTTATGCTGCTTTACTACACTTTATGACCCAACTGTCGAGGTGTTGTCTTTCAAGTCTGAGAGGTGCACAATTTGTTTGGCAGGATAGATATAAAGTCTTAGTCATGTATATTTAGCAAAGATTATTTGTGTTGTTGTTGATATTTATTGATTTTTGTAGGTTTGGATGTATGAGTATTTCAAGGTTGGGCCACAGCTTTTAGAAGATGTTGCTGATGAATTTCCAAGGTTCCTTCGTTGGATACCCATGAATAGTCTATCGACACTTCCAAAGCACTCTTTGAAGGCCTGGAAAATGGTGATTGATGGCTTAGATGATGAGGATGTGAGTTTCATTTTTTTTTCTTTTGTTGGTGGAAGTTTAATTTGATTTATTTCATATGGGTATGTCCTTTTTTATTTTGGATTCTTCGTGAATTTTAGATGAACTTGGACCCTTGGGAGTTATGTTGAACGTATATTGGAGTGATTCATGTCAATCCTTGTCCTTCGATTTAGTTGGCCAACCTTTTAACTGATGATGAAGTAGCCAATGCAAGAGTTGGCTGCACCAATCCTGAGATACTTGGGGACTATCTTGAATATGTCAAGGCTTATTTGCAGGGCCACTTAGTTGATGCCTCTAGAGCATCGGTGAGCTTCCTTTTTTTCAAATCAATTTGCATCATCTTTGCCATCTTTTGTTATTTGTGAAAGTGTTTGAATGTTTCATCTTTAGGCTTTGTCCTTTGGAGCTAGAAGTCCTCCGCCCAGCAATGTTGGTGGTTCTCATGCTTCTTTTGTAGAAACATACCCCAATTTTCTAGCATGGCAATATAAGATAATGAATCCTGATAGGTCTCACAGCTTTATGAACTTAGACTGGCTTGAATGTACTCTGAATGTTCCTTGGAATGGCCCAATATATTTTCAAAACCTTTTGGTCTTTAACTATGCTCTTTGTCCTCTTGGTTGTTTCTGAACATAGGTCTTATGTTCCAAATTGGTGTCGACCTTGTGGAGGAGAGCATGAGGATGATTGGAGGCTTGTAGCAGGTTGCATGCACTCAATCCTCTCAATATGTGCTTAATGAAATGAACTGGGTAAGAAATGATCTCTTCTTACAAACTTTCTCTTGAAATTCACAAAGATAGACTTGACACTTGTCTTCAATGATTTTTTAGAATAATCGGATTGCAAAGGTCGATGCCAACACACGGGCTTTGGAAGAAAGGTTCAAGAACCTCGAGTTTCAAGACAGGTAACCAAGAGCAACAAAGGAATGTAGAGGGCAGCTCTTCTAGAGATGAGCCAAGAAGATCTTCTCGCTAGCAAACTTGAAGTCCAAATGATGCTTGACTGTACCCTTTTACTTTCCTGCAAAAGACAAAAATATCCCTTAGTCAGATGATTTGTACTAATTCTTGACATTAGCTCCTTCATTGATGACTTTGGTCTTGTAAGGATTTAAATTAGACAATTTTAGAATTTACCTAACCAATCTTGACATGGGTAATCTCACCTGAATGAGGCATAGCCAAATGCCCCTAGTTTGGAAATGGATGCATGATTGAACTCTCTATGTTTTTTAGAAAAAGGATGGGACATGGCTAAATTCCCCTAGTTAGAAGATTGATGGATGATTTTTGAAAATCTTGATTTTTTTTTTTTTTCAAAACAAAAGATGATGATGACCTTTTTTTTTTTGAAAAATGAACGAGGCATGGCCGAGTACCTCTAGTTTGACAATCAATATGAATTTTGAAAAATTTTATTGTACAAAAGCCTTTATTGGAGTAAAATTTGAGCAAATCAGGGCCAAAAACGTGAAACTGGCAAAACAACAATTCCCTGGAAGGGTGTGCCAATCGGCATTGTAGGAGTGCTTATCGGTACTTTACAAGGGCCAACTAGTACTCTTAAAGTGCCAATCGGCACTTCTCAAATGCCAATTGGCGCATCCTAAGCCTTGCCCAGTTGTCGCGTTTTGACACATTTTCAGCTTTTTTCTAGGACATATGGCAGCATCCAAACCAAAAATTGATGGTGATTGTTGAGTACATGAGAGATCCATGTCCTCTCCCTGCAAAAGATTCTTTCCATGAGCTAGTTATTAATTTGTTATTATAAAAAAATTTTGGGCCAATGGCCCAGTTTAGACATGCTTTCATAGAAAATTGATGGTATGCTTGCACAGAAAAATTGATGATATGCTTGCATAGAAAAATTGATGACATGTTTGACGCAAAACAAATGCTCATAGCCAAAAATTCACCCAAACAATTCTCTTGATTTTGAGTCTTTGAAAGAATGTCAATTTTTTAAGTGATTGCAATTGGGCCTTTGAAAAGGCTATCTACGTACCTTTCTCATAGAGGATCAAGTTCAAACGTAGTTTGCAAAAAAAAAAAAAAAAAGTTTTGAAAAATGAATTTTTTTTGAAAAAGAAATTTAATGTAGAATGAGGTTTTTTTTTTTTTTTTTTTTTGAAAATTTCTTTCTTTTTAAAATGAACAAAAGGAGATCCTTTGAACAAACTCTTTTCACCAATCATGATGCTTAAAAGTTAACTCGATCCCCTTGGTTAGGAAGTATTTGAAATCATTAAAAACATGTAATCAAATTTGCTTCTTCATTTTGAAATTTTTTAGATTATATCCCTAAAGACAATTGAAGAAATGAAATGTGAAAATTCTTGGAAATCACATATGTTGGGAACAAGTAAGAAAGTTAAAAAAAAAAAAAAAAAAAAAAAAAAAAAAAAAATCTGAAGTTTGAAAATTTGAGACTTTTTGAAAATTTGGAAAATTTTTTTTTTCTTGAGAATCATTTTTTGTTGGAAGCAAACAAAGGGAGTATTTCAAACTTAGAGATTTTTTTTTTTTTTTTTTTTAAGTCACTTGAGAATTTGTGAAATTTTGTCTTTGGAAAATATCAGAGCTAAAGGTGTGCCTACAATTAGCAAGACTTCAAAGAGGTCTTTATTCAAAGGTTGTAATGTAGGCCAAGTTTAGGTCATTGAAATGAAGGATATAAAATGCTCAAAATCCGAATAATATTTCCCCCAAGCATGCAATACTTTAAATTCAAGCATTGGAAGAGTTTAGCATGTTCTTCATCTTCTCATTGGTCTTCATTGATTGCTTTTATTTTTTATTTTTTATTTTTTTTAACTTGACAAATTCCTCTTTTCGTTCTTCTTAATATCCTATCTTGTGGCCAGATCACTCACTCTCATATTTTTTTTCCTTTTTTTTTTCTTTTGTCCATAATTTTTGCCGAGACCGCCCTTGTCAGGTTTTCAGCCTAGAGGGCTTTCCCCCCCCCCCCCCGGCTAATTTTTGTCTTGACTGCCCTTTTAGGTCCCAACATAGTTGGGTTTTTTTTTTTTTTGAATTATATTGGCTTTCCTTCAACAACATTTTTTGTTTCTTTCAATTTGATAGACTTTCATCTTTCTTGGATGAATTTGCATTTCTCCTTGATATCCTCTTATCCTTTCTAACGCACTTTCATTTTTCTTGACTTGACTGAACACACTTAATTTTTTGATGAAATGTATCTTACTTTTTCTTTTCATCATCTTCTTCAATTTGATTAGATTTCTTTCTTTTGATGAATCTTCAATTTTATTTTTTCTCTCAACTTGAATGAACTTTCATGCAATCTCATGTCTCTTGTGCTTTTGATAAATCATTATTTTTTTCATCTTGATGAAAATTCTAGCACTCTATTCTCTTTCTTTTTTTTGCTGAAGTCTTTTCTAGCTTGATGACAATCTCTTTTTCTCACAGTTTGATGCTTTCTCAAAACCTTATCTCTCTTTGATGGATTTTCTTCCTTCCTAGCTTGATGAATGAACTATCCCTTTTCTTTGATGAGCTCTCTTTTCTGAACTTGATGAACTCTTCATCTTTTTCTTTTGAACTGTCACATTATCTTCACTGAGGACCTTACCAAGTGATGCTAAATCCATAAGGTCAACCCTTCCTCAACTTGCGACTTAAGCATGCATACCTAATTTTCCCACCCAAGGTTTAAGTTTTTAGTGGGTTCATTGAAAAATAGGCTAACTGTTTAAAGGCTCAAGTTGGCTAGCAATGGATAATTGTTGTAAATGGGTGTTAAGGTATAATGTCGGTTACCAAAAATGGCCTCTTATCCGTAGTGATGCTTACTTGTAGGCACAATTACTTAAAACTCTTTTGATAATTATTCTTTGAATAGAAGTACAAATGCCCCAATGATGTGACAATTTTTTTTGAAATATGGATTGAGTTTATATGGCTTGAGAATTTTGAATGAATGGATAGATTTCTTTAATTTCCTTTTAAAAAATTATCTCCTCATGTTCTAAATGTTTAGCAAAAGTCCTTACATGGATTGAATGAAGTGAAATCCCTCTATGGAACAAATTGAATGGTAGAGCAATTAATCATCACGATTTGGAAAAAGTTTTGTCAAATGGATCTTCCTATATTCACTTGAGAAGAAGGCTTTAAAAAAAAAAAAATTATATATATATATATGGAGTTTTTGAAAGGAAAGCTTTGGAAAATTCTTGGAGTCTTTAAATGAACAATTTTTTTTTTTTAGAAAAGGTTACCAAGAAGGCCCAATGCCCCTAGTCCAAAGATTTTTATTTTTGAAAAATTTTTATTTTTTATTTGATTTTTTTGGTTTTTTATTTAATTTTATTTTAAATTTACATATAACATGGTTCACATACAACTTGGCTCGGTTTTCCTTTCTGGTTCGTTTTGGACTTTTTTTGGGCCGAGAATTATACTTGGACATTTTTCAAATTTTTATTCCAAATAAAATCCATTTTAATTTGATAATTAAGTTCTTTAATTAATAATTATCTAAAAGATAATTACTTCTAAAAGCCTAATTACCAACAATTCCTGCATTATCAGATTATCCCTTTTATTCCTATCAACCAAACTCATTTTAACTAAATTCAATCAACCAATCACGTAAATTATTTAATTAATTTTAATTATTGACCAATCAAAATTAATTTCAATTAATCCCCCGAGATCGGTTTCACCTAAATGAAATGTATGTAGACTGTGAAAACTTGGTCTCATAATATCTTTCAATCTGATGGTCCGATTTGAGAACCGGACATACTTTCATGATTGTTAGTATCTCAAGATCATTTTTATGATATGTTATGAATAATTTAATGCATGAAATGCAATTATGATTTTTGGGGTACACTTGAAGTCTTTGGAGACTCGACTTTGGTTATAGCCTAAGAACAGAAATGGTGGAAGCTAAAGGAGGAACACTTGAAACCGTATCAGCAATATTTAGAGGACTTCACCAAAACCTTTGACAAGACTGAATGCACTATCATCCCTAGAGCTCAAAATTAGTTTGCGGACACCTTGGCTACCCTAGCCGTCATGGTTGAAATACCCGAAAGGGTATGGACACAACCCTTTGTGATTGAATAGAGTTATAAGTTGGTACATAAGGGAAAGGCAGTTATGGCTATAGAAGAAGGAGATCCTTGGTATTATGACATCATAAAATTCCTAGAATTAGGAATATATCCTAAAGGCGTTAATAAGAGATAATGTCGTTTGATTAGGATGATGGCAATGCAATACAATACATCCTATATGGAGGTCAGCTCTATAGGAGATCTTATGATGGATTACACCTTTGTTGCTTGAAGAAGGAAGAAGCTGAAAGGGTCATGGAGGAAATCCATCAAGGAATTTGTGATCCTCACGTGAATGGGAGAATGTTAGCAAAGAATATCCTAAGGATGGGGTATTATTGGAACTCAATGGAAATCGATTGTGTAGATTTTGTGAAAAGTTGCCACAACTATCAGACACATGCCAACTTGAACCATGTACCACCTAGTGAGCTATACAACATAACCTCTCCTTGGCCTTTCTCAGTTGGAGGCATAGATGTGATTGGAAGAATAGCCCCTAGTGGCAATCGACTACTTTACCAAGTGGGTAGATATAGCTTCCTACTCTGTGATAAAAGCCAAGCATGTGGCACGATTCATAGAGAATAACGGCATTCGTCGATTTAGAGTACCACAAGAAATTGTCTTAGATAATGGCTCCTACTTTGAGGGAGAGTTTCGAAGGATCATGAAATTGTACCACACCGATCATAAGTCTTCACCACAACAACAGTAAACTAATCGGGCCATAAATGCAGCCAATAAGAACATCAAGGATGTCCTAGCCAAGATGGTAGTAACATACAAAGATTGGGCCGAAAAGCTTTTGTTTTCCTTATTAGAACTTCTATCTAAGCATCAACTGGGGCAACCCCCTACTCCTTGGTCTATGGGACTAAAGCGATGCTTTCCATTGAGGTGGAGATACAATCACCAAGAGTGCTAGTAGAAACCAAAGTCCTAGAGAAAGATTGGATGAAAGAAAGATATGAACAGTTGGCTTTGATAGATGAGAAGAAAACTAGAGCACAATACCATACACAAGGTTACCAAAAAAGGATTTCTAGAGCATTTAACAAGAAGGTGAAACCTAGAAATCTTAAGGATGGGGACTAGGTCCTAAAGGTACTTAGAGATGAGATTTTTGACCTAAGAGGAAAGATGAAGCCGTGATAGTCCGGGCCTTTTATTATCAAGAAGATCATGTCAGGAGGCATTACAAGAATTATAGATCTGGATGGGGAAGAGATGCTTCGCCCAATCAACATGGATAGGCTTCGAAGGTATAACATTTGAAAAAAAAAAAAAAAAGCCTGCTTGGTTGAAAACCTGAAAGCTCGGCCTAGGTAAAAGTTAAGGCAAAGAAACCCTGCTAGGTTGAAAACCCGAAAGGATGATCAAGGGAAAAGATAGGGGAGAAGACCATAGGCATGGCAAAAATTCCCACGAGGATATCATGGGCAAAAATTACATGGCACAGAAAAAAGAAATGAAAAAAAAAATTAAAAAAATAAAGACTATAAGCAAAGATAATAAAATGATTGATTCTCTTTTTACTTAAATTAAAAGGTAATAAACTGTTTCCATAGGGGGTTTGGAACATTCCAATCCTTTATTAAATTCAAAATGAAAAGACATGAGAATCATAAAGTGCTGAAAAGTAAAATTTGGGTTATATCAAGGTAGTCAATTGGTCCTCTCCCTTTTGTTGGACTTCTTGTAATTTTTCTCTTCCATGCAAACCGACCTTATGTCAAGAGTCAACCAGGTCTTTTAACTCGAAGTAGGGTGGAGAAACTGAGGGAAACGGATGTCTTTAGCCACCATTCTCTTTAGCCAAGTTTCACTAATTCTACCTAAGACCCTCTTAGTGAAGACCAAGATGTAAAAGATGCCATCACCATTAGGAACTCCTTGGTGGTCTCCATATTGCCTTGCAATGTGGCTTGGGGAGTAGTAAGAGCAACGACGAAGCCTAACCAAAGGAACATTATTGTCTTTGAAAACACAGTTGATCATGCCTGTTCCACTAGCCATTAGACATCTAAAGTGGTAAGAAACTTCTGGAATTTAGTGAACTCAGCAGGGTCCATCTCCTTGTTTTTGAGCTTGCGGTCATGATAATGCTTGGGTAAGTATTCACTCAGAGGGACAGTGGAAGGATGAAGCAAGCGAAGCCTTTCATATAGCCATATCTGAAATAGAAGAGGAAAAGAAAGTGTGAGTTTTGAGTGGAAAAATTAGAGATAAAAGAAAGAAAGAGAAATCACAAATGTAAAGACGATATAAGGAGCCTCAATGGGTTGAAAACTGAAAGGAAATCCATACAAAAATGAGAGAAATCCCACTAGGATGAGAACCTAGGCAAAAGTTAGGGATCATAGTTGAAGGAGGAGAGGGCTCCCTGTAAAAGTTTGCTTCCTTGCTCTGAACACCATCCAAACCATTGAGAGTTTCGGCTAAGATCATGCCTACTGGGCTTCACCTCGTTAGATTTTTGACCACCAAGCACATCCTTCGATCTATACGAGTTATCTCATACACCAAGAAGTACCTCGCAAGAAGACACAAGCATAAAGCATTGAGATAATGAGCATGTGATGCCCTAGCCAAAGGAACAGTCTTCCGAGAGAAATACATAAAAACCATGCGAATGTTCAACTTGTTAAACATGCACCATTGTTGTGCCACTGAAAGAGAAGTCCTCAAAAGATCATAGGCCAAGTCAACAATGTCCTCACCAGTAGTAGGGAGAATGAGAGTGCTAACATTGGGTTCACTCATGATCACACTAAATTCTTCGATAGTGGGACATATTTACACACTCAGCAATAGCACGAAGGAGAGGTTCATCCACTTTGATTTGACGGTAGGGAAAGATGCAAGAGAGACCGATAGGAATGAGAGCATCTTTGAAACTAGGGCCAAGCTTCTTGATTCATGTAGAGATCACTAAAAGAGTAAATTCTGCCATTGGGAAGCCTTGGGAGGTGTTTTTTGAGCTTAGAACACGTTTTGTGAGGGTTTGGAGGGCCCCAATGGCTAGTTTATACTTAAAAGAGGAAACAAGGGTTTTCTATTTCATGACATGTTTATACAGGGTCAAGTGCATAACATGGTCAATACTTGCATACGTCGCCCCGTGTATGCGCATGCATGGAGGAAGGTAGAACCGAATATCTTTTCCTTTTTGGAGTGTGATTCCCCAACCAAGACTCCTACTATGATTCCTACAACCTAAAGGACTAGTCAAGGCACAATCAAGCTCAAAATTTCAAGCATCAAGGACCAAAGAAAATAGAATTGCATGAAAATAAGTACGATTATCCCAATGAGTTGTAAATTAAGTAGATGTCTTAAATAAAAGTAGAAATGTAGAAGGTGTTCTTAAATATAACTCAATGTCTCAAATCAAATCCAAAGTGTAGAAATACATGCTAAATAAAAAGAAAAGGGAAAAAAAAAAGGAACTATGCTATATGTTTGTGTCTATGTTTGTAAGCCTAAATTACAAGGTAATCACTGGTGGCGCCTCTTCCTCAGCTGATAACTGGGGGTGGTCTCAGAGTTGCATGCAACTCAAGCACCACCACCACCATCATCATCATCATCATCACCACCACCTAGGTAGAGAAATCCTCCAAGACCATAGATCCGCCTATAATACTAGGTCACCTTTAGCTTGAGGTTCCTAATAAGCCAAACAAGATCCTTATGCTATTGTACAGTGTGTTGAATTTGAAAAGAAAAAGTGTTAGAACAAGTATTGAAAGATGTAAGAAAAGAAGAGAAGGGACAAGAATGAAAGGGAACTCATTGCTCATGTGTCCTCAAGAAAGGGGTAGCCCATGATGTTTGCGTTACATTCCATTGCATGCTCTCAAACAAAGCCGTCAGGACCGTAGGTGTAGACCATCTATGGTGACTTAGGAGGATCAACAAGGCCACCTGCAACAGGGCTAACCTAATACAAACATCACATTTGAGTATCACTAGATGCATAAATACAAGGAAAGAAGAATAAAGGGAAATGTAAAGAAAAAGAATATCAAGGAAAGAAGAATAAAGGGAAATAGAAAGAAAAAGAATATGTACCTCCTAAATGAGCGCCGGGGGGGGGGGGGGTATTTATAAGACGAGTCTCACTAAACTCGTCATAATCCATCTCGTCCATGAGATGCTCAATGTAGGGAATGCCGATCCACCATAGCTGGTACTCGGCATTCGTTATGGAAAGCAAGGCAAGCATGAATTGTGGGAGATACATTAGAACCTGAAGGGCATCCTTACTAAGGAGGGCCTTGGCCCCCCCTCCCCCCAAAATTTTTGAAAAAAAAAATTGGAAATATCTTAAGTAATTTGAAAATTTTTAAATTGCCTTATCATTTTGCCCCCCTATACCTGATAATATAAACATATTTTTAAGAAAGTCTAAAAATAAACATAATTTTCATATAAATAAAATATAATCCATAAATACATATCTCAACAAATTACAATAATTAAACATTCAACATCTTTAAAATGAACATATATGTATTTTAACAATTACCTCAACAAATAAAAGTGAAAAAATTCTAATTTTCATCCAAACACATTTAGGGCTTACTTGTGTACAGCAGTAGAAAAATTGAAAAGTCAAAACTTTATTGATGTGCCACACCACCAAGTCCCTCACACAATTGCAAAAACATTTTTCCTTATCCCTTGACTGTGTAGTGCTTTATGCCCCTAGCTAACCGGCTGACCCCGTATTTTTAACTCTTTCCTAGGTACTTTGCATTTGCTTTGTTTTGATTTTTTTACTTTACTTTTCATTGCTTTCTTTTTTATATTCCTTACAATATATTATTTATTATTATAATAATCAATATATTATATACCGAATGACATTATAAATTATTAATGTACTTGATTAGTTCATTAAAATATACAGTATATACTACTATATTAACATGAATTTAGTTGTTTGTTATATTCTTTTTAGGACAAAGTTTAGCTACAAAACTAGTTGTATCCTAAGGCTACGAACTGCTCTAATAAACTGACATGTGTAAAAAATGGAATGTGCATTGCACATGATTACTTAAGTAAACTTAACTCAACTAACCCCAATTAACTAGACCACCTATTATAAAAATATAAACTAAAAACCTAAACTAACAAAGTGTATAATCTTTCTCTCTCTTTCTCTTTCATCAAAGAAACCCAGCTCCCACCAGTCCCAAACCCTTTTGTTTCCACCGCTAGCCGGCCAATCCAAACCCTCTATCTCCACTACTGGCCAATCTCAAATCATGTACTATTTCCACTGCCAGCCCACCACCTCAAATCCTCGTCTGTCTCAACTGCTAGCCCACCTCAAATCCTCTTCTGTCTCTACCACGGCCTATCACCTTAAAACCTCCTCTGTCTTCATTGCCGACCCTTCTCAAATCATCATTTGTCTTCATCAATGGCCCACCCATCTCCAAATTTCTGATTGTTTTGGATTTTTTCTTGGTTTAGGTTTTGGAGATGGTTGGGAATGCAACGAGGGACAAGAAGATCAGGATTATCTCAAGGCATATTCAACTTGTTATGAGGAATGACGAGGAGTTGAGCAAGTTTATGGGTTTGTGACCATTGCTAATGGTGGTGTTTTGCCTAATATTCATCAGATTTTGTTTCCCAAGAAAGCTAGGAAAGGGAGATATTGGGTTTGCTTCTTAGGAATTTTAGGTTACTAGGTTTGTTTGTGTTTCGTTAGGTTATGTGTATGATAGCTTTGTAATGAAGTAGCTTTTTGTTATGTAAAGGTTCACTTGGAATGATAATGAAATATTAGGTTTTATCTCAGATTTTCAATTTGTGTTTTGTGAATGGTGTATTTTGTTTTACAATTTGGAAATTATAGGAATCTGAATTTCAATTAATCACATAACATAGAAAGGTGATTATTGAATTTGAAGTTTGTATGTGCAAGTTAGTTTTTGAACTTATATGAAAGAGTGAATAAGCTATTTAACAGTACATTTTGAAGTAAAAGCTCGAAGATGATAAAAATGAAATCTTTAACATCATAAAGTTGAGAGAAAAAGAAAGCATTGCAAGAAAAATAAAGAAGGCAAAGAATATACGTGGAAAACCCTTCGAAAGAGATGAAAAACCATGGTTGAGCAAGGGGGGAATATCCCTAACTCTTTTAAGCTCTCTATTATGTGAAGAATGGAAGTTTTCCTTGTACAATAATGGTGTTCTTCCTAAAAGAGAAGCCTTTTCTCTACCTCACTTTCTTACAAATGTTCTACCCTTTTCTCTAATGTTCTCTCCTAGTTCTTGCCCTAATGGTCTAACAACATGTTCCTCTTATAGTACAAGGAATGTTGCCAGGTACAAAAGACAGGTGTCAAACCATGATTCCTCTATTTGAATCCTAATACAACTATTGTACAGTGTAACAACTGAATGAGAGAAAGTGAGCATGCCAAAGTCAGAACAGTGGCATGGAAGGTGAACCTACCACTACATAGGGAACAATCCTTGGACAAGGAAGTGGACATTAGAGGCACTAAGAGTGATGCATGTGTCCTTAATAGTGGTCCAACACAAGTCTAGCCAATAAGGGGTGTTTCATAGTCTCTGACGATAAGGGGTCACTATCTCCCTTTTATGAGTGTTGGGTGTTCATGTCAGGTGCAAATATCATTCTTCCCTAAGATGGTCACACTATTGGCACAAACCAAAGATCCTCCACCTCAGCCAACGTTTACTCTCCTTCGCTCACTACTGTTGCACGTGTAGGGTTTGGATCCAGCTATGTCAGAACTCTTCCATGCTTTGATTGGTGTACTGTACAAAGTTTCAGATTGAATGTGTTTTGAATTTGGAGTAAGAATCTGGGTTGTTAGCAATTATCGTTAATTCTATGACTACACTTGGCTAATTTTAGTGGTAATTGGATCTTAAATTGTACTTTGTAAATGTTAATTTTGGCTAATTCTGTGACTAAAGTGTCTTTGCTTGAGGTTTGTCAGGGGTGGAGAAGAGAGGGTTTAGGACTAGTGGGAGCTGGGTTTCTTCGATGAGAGAGAGAGAGAAAGAGAGAGAAAGAGAGAGAGAGATTATACGCAGTTTGCAAGATGACAGTTTGCAAGAACAGGTATAGTTTGCAAGATAAAGACATGAACACAGAGTATAAGATGACAATTTGCAAGGTACGGTTATGAATGCAGTTCATAAGATACAGTTTGCAAGGTAAGATACAGATACAACACAATTACCTTAGCCTAGATCACATATGGATAGACATAATTACAAGAATAGGGAACACATGCAATGTAAGGTGCTACAAGGGATGAGAAAACTAACCTCAAGAAGCTTTCAGGGCCCCACAAGTTGGCGCAAAGTCCCTTTGCTGAAAGTGTCCAATGAAGAGAACAAATAGGCAAGGCATGCTTGGCCATAGTTGGCCTCCCGGGTCTCCTTGAAGTTGCAAAAGGGAGACAGCTAGCTCAGGTACACTGTCTGCCCCCCATTAGCAAAGAGATATTCCCCTAGAATGTATAGTAGAAAGTCCCTAGCCATCCGAGCACAATCATCATGATTTGTTTGTGGAAGGGATCGGTAATCCGTATCAATGTCGAAGTAGCAGATCGTATCCATCGGATACCTACTCCCAAGCAAATCTATGCACAACGGTATGCCTGAAACGTCCCTTAGGTTAATGAGTGTCTCATCATACCTAAGGCCAATAATCTCGTGAAAGTCATGGGGAGTCACCGTCATCTCCCGATCAACAATATGGAAGGTATGAGTAGTGTCCTAGCATCTCTCAACCAAAGACTACACCAAAATGGCACTGGCAGAGGTCTCCATCAGTAAACGAGTGATAGGCTCAAAGCCCGTAGCACATATATAACCCCTTGTCTCTTCGATTAGGATCTTATACCATGCAGCAACACGGTTGGTACCTCCCCTGCCCAAGAATGGAGGTAAATCCTATAAAAAGGTGAAAATAGAGCATTAAAATTGTAGTCGAGTGAGAAAATAAGTGAAAAGGAGTTAAAACAGCCAAAATAGGGTTTCTAAGTGACAGCACATGTACGTGGGCCCGCATCTACATACGTAAGGGTCATGTATGCGTACGGAGGTTGGATCTGTTAGGGTTTGTACTTTGTGTCTTAAAATCTAATTTATTGGCATGTTATAAATAATTAAATTTTTTAATTATATAAGACTATTTATAAATGAACTAATGGGACATTACTATAGTCCTTAAGATGCATTGTACATGATTTAGTTACATAGGATATAAATCACAAGTTCCTTGGAAACTCAAAATATAGTTCATAGTTAGTGATGAAATTGGGTGTTTCATCTACGGAGACTATTACACATCAACTAAGATGGTTTGTCTTGATCATGGAAGTTGAGACTTCTAGTTGATGTGTCAATATGTCCTAAGTGTGTAAGACATATTGAACTGGACCACTATGAGATTAATTATTCAATTAACATAGAAGACTGTGTTAAAGCGTGGAGAAGTTCCTACACCGTAGAAGTGTGCAAAGGGTCCTATACCACGGAAACATAGAAAACTATGCTGATCTTTTGTTGGGTATCAAGCACCATAAAGACTTCTACAACAAGAAAGGAGAAGTTCCTACACCGTCGAAGTGTGGAAAGGGTCCTACACTATGGAAGTATGGACGATTGTGTTGATCCGTTGTTGGGTATCGAGCACCATAATAGACTCCTAGAATAAGAAAGAAGAAGTTCCTACATTGTGGAAGTGTGGAAAGGGTCCTGTACTGTGGAAGCATGGACAATTGTGCTGATCTGTTGTTGGGTATTGAGCACCATAATGATTCCTACACCATGGTAGCGTAGGGAAGGTCCTACACCGTGGAAGTGTGGAAAGGGTCCTATACCGTGGAAGCATGGACGATTGTGCTGATCCATTATTGCGTATCGAGCACCATAATGATTCCTACGCCGTGGTCGTGTGGAGAAGTTCCTACACTGTGGAAGTCTGGAGAAGGTCCTATACCACGAAAGCATAGATGATTGTGCTAATACGTTGTTGGGTATCAAGCACCATAATGATTCCTACACCATGGAAGCGTGAAGAAGTTCCTACATCGTGGAAGTGTGGAGATGTTGCCTTTAAAAGGGCTGCTGATATATGATTCTGGAAACTGCCTTTGAGAGGGTTGTTGATATATTGAAAACAAAAATGCCTTTGAGAGGGCTGATGCTGTATGCAAGAAACAATGCCACTAGGTAGGACATACATGTATAATTCTGGAAATCGCCTTTCAAAGGGCTGCTGTTGTATGTGTGCACGAGATAATGCCTCTGGGTAGGACTTACATGTACAATTCTAGATGTTGCCTTTAAAAGGGCTGCTGTTGTATGTGTGCACGAGATAAATTATAATTGCAAGACTCATGATCAAATCCATTACCATCAACATCATCAACTGAATTAAGAGCCATTAACTTGGATTTGTTTCTCTTAGGCAGGTCTAGCTCATAGGACTGGAGAGATCCTACAAGCTTATCAACAGGGATGGAGTCCACATTCTTGCTTTCAGTAATGACAGTCACTTTGGGTCTAAAGTCTTCAGTCAAGGATCTAAGTATCTTCCTAACAATCTTAGATTGATCATAAATTTCACCCAAATTATAAGCAGAGTTGACAATATCATTCAATTTAGCATAGAATTCATAAAAACATTCATCATCAGACATTCTAATACTTTTAAATCTAGTAGTTAACTACTACAGTTTGTTAATCTTAACTGCCTTTGTGCCTTCATACACAATTTTGAGAATATTCCATGGAGTAAGACCAACCTCAACATTTGAGATCCACTTGAATTCCTCCATAGAAATAGCATTAAGAATAGCATTCATGACTTGCTATTAAAAGCAGTAGCTTCTTTTGGAGAAGTTGACTACTCGCTTACAAGAGTATTCGGTTTCTCCCATCCGTATTTAAAGGAATTCCAAACTCTCTCATCAATAGATTTTAGGAATGCTTTCATCCTTACTTTCCAGTAGGTATAGTTGTTCTCATCAAAGTGAGGCGAGATCATAAGAGAATGACTGTGTTCCATGACAACAGGGGTCAAGGTTCAACTCTTAGATCAAAAGATCTAACACAAGAGCTAACTTGCTCTTAAACCACTTGTGCGTTTTTAGACACCTTAAAACACAAGTTGTTTAACCTAGTTATTTAGCCAAGTGATTACTTAGATAAATTATTCAAATCTAGGTTAACACAATCAAATCATATCATGTAAGTAATGTGGAAATATAAACAACACACGATATGATAACCCAGGAAAACCAAACCGGTAAAAAATCAGGGGAGGATTTAACCTAACTATTCTCAAGATTAATCAGATCCACTACGAAAGAATTTAAGTTTTTACAATAGAACATAGACTACTAATATCCTATTGCTACCTCGTGTAGAAAACTTATTACCACAACCACGTGATAGCCCCGAGTTCACGGACTCCTTCCTTCCTAGAATTTACAAATTTGACAATTTTTGGGCCAAAAGGTGTACAGCTTAAAATTAAAAATATTGTAAATATTGGAAACGGTTTTTGGATGGTTATAAGACATCACCCATGATATATAAATGGTTGGAACTCTCACTTTGAATATCTTCTTCTTTCAAAACATTCTAAGAAACAACTAAACTCCTTAGGGCCATCTCCAAAATTGCTATTTTTAAAACATAATAAACGTGCTTGTATCCTGGGGATAAATTAGTAGTACCATTTATCAACTCTTGTGTGAGTGCATATGTTGTCTAAGGATAGCATTTCGTTGTGGCTTCAAATTATAAAACATTTTGTTTGATTATTGAATCACTATATTATTTTCATTATGTTTTTCGGTAGTCAAAGAGTGATGTCTTATCCCAATTTTTTTTAACTTGAGAAATGTTAAATCCTCTTTAGTAGAGCTAAAGTGACCAAAACTATGGAAATGAAGTGAAAACATAAATTTAGAGAACGTAACAAACACTAAGAAACACTAAAATCCTCTGGGACTTCCCTAAAGTTGTTGTATTTAGAACATAATAAACATGGTTATATCCATGGGATAAATATAACATCTTAGCAACTATTGTGTGGGCACATATATTGTTTAAGGATAGCATTTTGTTGAGGCTACAAATTGTCAGATGTTTTGTTTGATTATTAAATCACTATATTTTTGTAAGGTTGAATTTAATCAACCATTTTGCTGGCTTTATTCCGTGCCAATTTTCTTGTAATTTAGCACTTAGAAACCCTGTATTTAGGTGGGAATCATGTAAGGGTAGTGTGTGAGAGAGTGTGAAGAAATGATCAAGAATGTGCACTGAAGTAGGGACTCGCGACTGGATCTCGCAAGTGGCTCGTGATTGGCAAGCCGCCAAATGATGCACACGAGTGAAGCATACAAAGAAGCTAAACCGTCATGCCAGCTGTTGCACTATAAGACAAAAAATCCAGACTGGCCATTTAGTTAGCTTGCGGCTTGGACTCGTGACTCAGTCAAGTCGCGAGGCCAAGTCGCCAGCCAGCTCTATTTTGAAAAACTAACTCTTCGCATTCCTTTCTCACTCCAGTATAAATACCCCTTATACTCACGAAATATTGAAAGCTTCCAGAGAGAATTTTGAGAGAGAAACCCTAGAGAAAAACAAGATTGACTCATCCACAATCTTTACATAGTGACTTTTCATATTCCTCAACTCTCACCCTCTGCATTGTTACATCCTTGAGAGGTTCATTAGCCAAATCCTTTTCTCACCATACCCATATCTGTGAGAAGGCTTTTTGGTGCTTGGGAAGCAGTTAGGAAGGGACCAATTGATATTGGTTAATGCTATGGGCTATAGCGGAATCCGGTAAGCTAGAGAAGACAAAGGTTTGGCGTAACCTCATTGGAGTAGGAGCTTGGAGGGCTTAGGTGCACTGGGTAGACTAGGCTTGGAGGGTCTTCTGCTGTTCATGTATCCTAACTTGATTCTCTAGTGGATTATTGACCGCTTAGAGGGTGGCAGAGAGGTTTTACGCTGAGGACTTCGGTTTCCTCTTCGATAACACATCGTTGTGTTGTCTTTGTGTTTGCATCTCTCTTCCCTTAATCTTTGCCATTTAATTTCTGCTGTGGTTGTAATTTTATTTGGTTTAGATTGTTTTATCAATTCTATGTTTAGCTTATGTTCATATTCCGCACATACATTGTTTGATAATAAGCTTGAATTGGTAATTTGTAATTTGGGGGTCTAAACGTTCAAGGTGTTTTACACACTATTTGAACATTCAATTTTTTTATTATATTTTTTGGTATAGAAAATTTGATGTGGAGTCCCTTTTTTTTTTTTTTTTTTTTTAATGTGAAAAGTGTTACTTCCTCTTTAGTAGAACTAAAGTGAAAGAAACTTTGGCAATGAAATGAAAAAATAAATAAATAAATAAATTAGAGAATCTCATATGTACGAGAGATGTATGTAAGATGTACTATATTTTGAAGTTTCTTTTGGATAAAAATTTCCTAAGAGTTTGTACGAAACCCGAATGTATGACTATTGCACAAGATTATGCAAAATTTAAGAATTTTATATAGTTTTTGGGACAAAATTTGTTCCAATTGAAGTGGAAACATTTGTGAATATTCGAAACAATTTTTGGATGGTTATAACTCTCACATTTAGTACTTCTTTCAAAACTTTCTAAGAAACAATAAAAATCCTCTAGGACTTCTCCAAAATTGTTGTATTTAGAGCGCAATAAACTTGGTTGCATCCTAGGGATAAATTTGTTGTAAAATTTTAGCAACTCTTGTGTGGGTGCGCATATTGTCTAAGGATAGCGTTTCATTGTGGCTCCAAATTGTCAAATGTTTTGTTTGATTATTAAATCACAATATCTTTTTATTATATTTTTTGGCAGTGAAAATTTGATGTGTAGTCCTATTAACATCATTGGGTATTTGCTTAAAAGAAAAATATGCAAAGAAAAATAAAAAGCAAAAAGATCAAAGTGCTTTTAAATATGATTGCAAGCGTGTATTCTAGGAGATGTGGGAGTTATAGGATGTATCTCGAAGGTGATAGTCCCCATCAAACAGTTATGATTGTGTGTGAGTTAAAGTAATTTTCTTATATCTCAAATTGTCATAACATGTATACACTTATGCAATCTTGCGATGTTTTACACACACAACACGCAATATTCTTTGCTACTCTTGATACATGTGCAGGTACAATGTGATTTGGCCATCACAAGGTTTTCATGTATTATGTATGCTCACTAAATTGTCTTGACTTTTTTTGAAATATAAAATTGGTTAGACTTGTTTAGTGTGTGTGTGTGTGTGTTTTTGGGATCTATGTGCTTAATTTTTTTTTGTTGAGAGATGTTTTTGATAGTTCAAAATGTTGTTTGGATCATTTGTTGAGTTGCATGTTCGATTGCATTCATATCTGTGTTTTTCCCTTCTTGAAGAACTGTTTTTAAGCAATCTCGACACCTCCTCGACATCTCTCGACACCTGGCTTATCTATCGAGCTCTTTAGTTGATTCTTATCGCAATCTCGATATCTACCGATAGCTAGGTGGATCGATTGAGAAATCTCTTGTCCCCTCGATAGCTCCTCAATACCTCCTCGATCCATTGAGCTTGCTTTGCTGTGGACACTTGGACACCTCTCGATAGCTGCATCTGTCGAAGCTTTTAAAGCTCGACACCTATCTCAATAGCTCTCGACACCTCTATCTATTGAGATTTACTGAGGTTCTATATATAGGTTCATACACGATCCGGACTTCATTTTCTCAATCTCTCTCAATTTGTCTATGGTTGTTCATCTCCCAAACACTCACTTCTTTCTCTAAACCTCTTCCTCAAGGATTTTTTCAAGCTTAATCAAGTTTTTCCTCACTTGGTCAGTCTCTAATCCCTCTTTTTCATGCATTTCATATTTTGTAACCTAAGTTTTTGGGATTTTTGCAAAATTTGGGGTTTTTCAAAATCAAAGAGGTTTTTGTGAAATTTTTGGGACGGGTTTTGAAGATTTGATCTTAAAAACTTCATGCATTGCATTCCATGTGCATTATAACTATATTTTCATGGATTTAGATGTGTGTTATATATGTTGAACTGTTTGGGTGCTGGAAGGTTTGGATTGGGTTGAGCCCATGATGATATTACTATTGCACGACACATACTCATGCATTTTCATGCATACGTACCTTACATTCAATATATTTCTATATATTTGAATTGTTTGGGACTTTTCTGAGTGTTTCTCTTTCTTCCCCCTCACTCTCAAGTTTACGTTAGTGCGTCAATGGTACCTAAACGTAAGTCTGCTCCGTCTCGAAACCCTCTTCATTCTGGGGCATCGTCTTCTTCCAAAAACTGTCAAATTCGTACATTCTGCATATTCTCATACAACACTCGTATGTTCAAGATTCGTACAACTCCCAATTAATTTGGATGAAAAGAAACTTGATACTCTAGTACGTCGAATATTGTTTCGAATATTCATAAATGTTTCCGTTTCAATTGGAACAAATTTTGTCCCAAAAACTATATAAAATTCTTAAATTTTGCATAATCTTGTGCAATAGTTGTACATTCGGGTTTCGTACAAACTCTTAGGAAATTTTTATCCAAAAGAAACTTGAAAATCTAGTACATCTTACATACATCTCTCGTACGTATGAGATTCTCTAATTTTTTTTTTTTTTTTTCATTTCATTGCCAAAGTCTCTTTCACTTTAGTTCTACTAAAGAGGAAGTAACACTTTTCACATTAAAAAAAAAAAAAAAAGGACTCCACATCAAATTTTCTATACCAAAAAATATAATAAAAAAATTGAATGTTCAAATAGTGTGTAAAACACCTTGAACATTTAGACCCCCAAATTACAAATTACCAATTCAAGCTTATTGTCAAACAATGTATGTGCGAAATATGAACATAAGCTAAACAAAGAATTGATAAAACAATCTAAACCAAATAAAATTACAACCATAGCAGAAATTAAATGGCAAAGATTAAGGGAAGAGAGATGCAAACACAAAGACAATACAACGATGTGTTATCGAAGAGGAAACCGAAGTCCTCACCGTAAAACCTCTCCGCCACCCTCCAAGCGGTCAATAATCCACTAGAGAATCAAGTTGGGATACATGAATAGCAGAAGACCCTCCAAGCCTAGCCTACCCAGTGCACCTAAGCCCTCCAAGCTCCTACTTCAATGAGGTTACGTCGAACCTTTGTCTTCTCTAACTTACCGGATTCCGCTATAGCCCATAGCATTAACCAATATCAATTGGTCCCTTCCTAACTGCTTCCCAAGCACCAAAAAGCCTTCTCACAGATATGGGTATGGTGAGAAAAGGATTTGGCTAATGAACCTCTCAAGGATGTAACAATGGAGAGGGTGAGAGTTGAGGAATTTGAAGAGTCACTATGTAAAGATTATGGATGAGTCAATCTTATTTTTCTCTAGGGTTTCTCTCTCAAAATTCTCTCTGGAAGCTTTCAATATTTTGTGGGTATAAGAGGTATTTATAGTGGAGTGAGAAAGGAATGCGTAGAGTCAGTTTTTCAAAATAGAGCTGGCTGGCGACTTGGCCTCGCGACTTGACTGAGTCACAAGTCCAAGACACAAGCTAACTAAATGGCCAGTCTGGACTTTTTGTCTTGTAGTGCTATAGCTGGCATGACGGTTCAGCTTCTCTGCATGCTTCACTCGTGTGCATCATTTGGCGGCTTGCCAATCGCGAGCCACTCGCGAGATCCAGTCGTAAGTCCCTGCTTCAGTGCACATTTTTGAGCATTTCTTCACACTCTCTCACACACTACCCTTACATGATTCTCACCTAAATACAGGGTTTCTAAGTGCTAAATTACAAGAAAATTGGCACGGAATAAAGCCAGCAAACTGGTTGATTAAATTCAACCTTACAAAAATATAGTGATTTAATAATCAAACAAAACATCTGACAATTTGGAGCCTCAACAAAACGCTATCCTTAGACAATATATGCGCCCACACAATAGTTGCTAAGATGTTATATTTATCCCATGGATATAACCATGTTTATTATGTTCTAAATACAACAACTTTAGGGAAGTCCCAGATGATTTTAGTGTTTCTTAGTGTTTGTTACGTTCTCTAAATTTATGTTTTCACTTCATTTCCATAGTTTTGGTCACTTTAGCTCTACTGAAGAGGATTTAACATTTCTCAAGTTAAAAAAAATTGGGATAAGACATCACTTTTTCACTACCGAAAAACATAATGAAAATAATATAGTGATTCAATAATCAAACAAAATGTTTTATAATTTGAAGCCACAACGAAATGTTATCCTTAGACAACATATGCATTCACACAAGAGTTGATAAATGGTACTACTAATTTATCCCCAGGATACAACCACGTTTATTATGTTTTAAAAATAGCAATTTTGGAGATGGCCCTAAGGAGTTTAGTTGTTTCTTAGAATGTTTTGAAAGTAGAAGATATTCAAAGTGAGAGTTCCAACCATTTATATATCATGGGTGATGTCTTATAACCATCCAAAAACTGTTTCCAATATTTATAATATTTTTAATTTTAAGTTGTACACCTTCTAGCCCAAAAATTGTCAAATTTGTAAATTCTAGGAAAGAAGGAGTCAGTGAACACAAAGCTATCACGTGGTTGTGGTAATAAGTTTTCTACACCAAGTAGCAATAGGATATTAGTAGTCTATGTTCTATTGTAAAAACTTCAATTCTATTATAGTGGATCTGATTAATCTTGAGAATAGTTAAGTTAAATCCTCCCAGGTTTTTTACCGTTTTGGTTTTCCTGGATTATCATATCGTGTGTTCTTTCTATTTCCACATTACTTACATGATATGATTTAATTGTGTTAACCTAGATCTGAATAATTTATCTAAGTAATCACTTGACTAAATAACTAGGTTAAACAACTTGTGTTTTAAGGAGTCTAAAAACGCACAAGTGGTATCAGAGCAAGTTAGCTCTTGTGTTAGATCTTTTGATCTAAGAGTTGATCATTGACCCCTGTTGTCATGGAACACAGTCACTCTCTTGTGATCCCACCTCACTTTGATGGGAACAACTATACCTACTGGAAAGTAAGGATGAAAGCATTCCTGAAATCTATTGATGAGAGAGTTTGGAATTCCATTGAATACGGATGGGAGAAACCAAATACTCCTATAAGCGAGTGGTCAACTTTTCCAAAAGAAGCAACTGCTTTTAATAGCAAAGCCATGAATGTTATTTTTAATGCTGTTTCTATGGAGGAATTCAAGAGGATCTCAAATGTTGAGGTTGGTCTTACTGCATGGAATATTCACAAAACTGTGCATGAAGGCACAAAGGCAGTTAAGATTAACCGATGGTTTTTAAACCCCTTAAAACACAACTGATTTAACCTAGGTAATTAGCCAAGTTGTTATTTCGTCCAATTTAACAAATCTAGGTTATCACAATCACAAAGATCATATCATGCAAAGTAGCGAAAAAATAAATAACACAAGATATGATCAGCCAGGGAAACCAAATCGGTAAAAAACCTAGGGAGGATTTAACCTAACTATCCTCAAGGTAAAAAGCAAATCCACTAGAAAGAATCGAAGTTCATACAATAAGACTTACAAGCCCCCACGCTCGACTTCTTATTGCTACCCACCAGTAGAACTTACTGACACGACCACGTGCAAGCTTCGAATCCACGGACTCCTTCTTTCTTTGGCCTTTGCAAAACACAAACACCCCCGTTTGTGACTTTGAGATCCCACTCAAAAGTTTAGCAACACAAACTCTCCTGTTTGTGACTCCAAGACCACCCTTGAAGGTTTAGATCATCAACACCTTTGATGACAAGAGAAGGCAGCAACTTCTACAATACCTGATCTTGAGATTCTTCAAGGAATAATATCGGTAGAAAACATAAGAGAGCTTTTTAGGAACAAAACCCTGAATACAAAAGAGGCACACTCTTTTCTCTCTAAAAAGCCACATAAAAACGTGCTTAGGGTTTCCTTTGTATACTGGGAGAAGTAAATTAGAAACCCTAATCCTAAATGGGCTCGGACTGCTGTTTGGGCTTAATTAAAATTCTACAGATACGACTTTCGATCGATCGAGCCTGTCTTTCGATCGATCGAACTAGACAGATTATGAAATCTTCTTCCTGCAGCTTGTATGTTCTTGAATCTTGACTTGAATCACCTTGAGCATTGTCTATTAAAACCTATAGACTCTAAGATCTATATCTAGACAAGTTTGTGTTCACGATTTGCCAATTGTTCTAAACATTTAGAACCTAACATTAACAAACTGTAGTAGTTAACTACTAGATTTAAAAGTATTAGAATATCTGATGATGAATGTTTTTATAAATTCTATGCTAAACTGAATGATATTGTCAACTCTGCTTATAATTTGGGTGAAATTTATGGTCAACCTAAGATTGTTAGGAAGATACTTAAATCCTTAACTGAAGACTTTAGACCCAAAGTGACTGTCATTACTGAAAGTAAGGATGTGGACTCCATCCTTGTTGATAAGCTTGTAAGATCTCTCCAGTCCTATAAGCTAGACCTGCCTAAGACAAACAAATCCAAATTAATGGCTCTTAAGTTAGTTGATGATGTTGATGGTAATGGATTTGATCATGAGTCTGGTAGTGATGAGATAAATTAATACCACTATATAAATATAATTGCACTCTAAAATATTCATAGTAATACAAAGTCATGAATTTAGACTACCGCTTTGAAGATTACTACATCTTAATCCTTAAGTACCTGGTTTAATCCTTTAAGTTATTCATCATATATTTATGAAATCTAATTTCAGAAATATATACTTTAGTAACTCCTTACTAAAGTAGTTAGGCCTAACATTCTGAATAACCAAACCCATTAAACTTATCTCAAAGGAATATTTTATATCTCTGTTAAGAGATTATGAATTCCATCTTGAGAATATATGTTCCATCAACACTAAATGTGGCTGCCTAACATAATGAGGTTTTGATCGTAACTTTCGATCCCACTCTTGATATATCAAAGCAACGTACATTTCATGATCAGGTCCATTATTCTCTCAAGATTAAGAGTTTATGTAAATAGAAGTCGTGAGATTTATTATTCATTTGACAGTCGTTAAGAGAATAATAAATCTCACAGTGATCCAGTTCAATATGTCTTAACTCTTAAAACTTATCAACATATCAACTAGAAGTCTCCACTTCCATGATCAAGACAAATCATTTTAGTTGATATGTTATAGTCTTTGCTGATGAAATGCACAATTTCATCACCGACTATGATCTAAAATTTTGAGTTTACAAAGAATTTGTGATTTATATCTTGTGTGACTAAATCACATAAATTGCAAACTATGCATCTCATGGACTATATGATAATGTTCAAATATTCATGTTGTCATTATTTTAGATAATAATAAAACAACTTTATTAATCACAACATTAAGTCATACAATAGGATTTAAGGGCATTAATCCTAACACATCTATGGTTTGAAAATGTTAGCAATAAAACTGTCCTAGTATTAGGATTAAGACTGGGGCCAACCCTTGGGCATTGGGGCTCATGTCTAAAGCAATGACTCAAGCATCCTTTGGGATAAGTTTGAGAAGCTTGAAAAGTGTTTAGGGCAATGATGCCCAAATGGTTTTTAAAACCTGGGGCTGAGCATTTGAATCTTCTGGAGTTCAGGTCTTTTCGGAGATGCCTAGTAATGACTGGGAGAGGTTTGCATAATCTATTGCAATCTTAAAACCTCATTTTTCTGGAAATTCCTTAGGAAGAAATGAATAACTCTCAAGGATTTGTTTTTGGACTTGAAAATTTTGGAGGATTTGGAATCTTTGAAGGTCATTATTTTTCCCTTCTATTTCAATTGGTTTTGAAAACCCGGTTCAGAAATTTTGGAAATTCATTCATGATCATGAAAATTTGATTAAATGCATGTACCATAAGAGGGGCTCACTAAGGCCATGTTTCCTATGTGGTTTGTGAGTGTATGTGCTTGATGGCTATCCTTTGCCCTGGATAGGGAACATATTTGCCGACAAGGATTTTTAGCATAGTGCTTGTGCTTATCAAATGAGTGGGTGTCCCTTTTTATGCTTATGCAGGGAGAACTAAAATGATGTGTTTGGCCTTTTGAACTCTTCAAGTGGGTTAGGAGAGGACCCTACCTTTTTTTTGAGGCATGACGCCTTGGCATAAGTGGATGATTCTGTCATCAATGATTGACCAAATGTTCAATGTGCCACGACCAACCGATCCTTAGTGATCAGTGAGGTCTTTCATTAGGTTATAACGTGGCCTTGGGGTTAATTGGATGCTTTGAAATGAAGGATATCAGGCTTAATACTTTCACATGTGGGTGATTATTTGGCATAAGCTCCATAGGCTTAGAAGTCGCTCTCAATCAGGAAGGACTTTCTTAGGACGGTAATGTAAGGATATGGGTTTCCTAGGCTCACGGGAGGATATTTTGGCTGTGAAATTCTTTGAAGGGTTTCCTAAAGTCTAGGATTACACTTCATCAAAAGTATTTTGGTTGCCTCTCATGCTCGGCTATATCCTCAATTTGAGTCCATTTCTTGAATTTTGCCCATTTCATTTTTTGGGGCTTTCATTTTGATTTTCTTTGGCCTATGTTTCTTGATTTTTTGGGCTGAATTTTTCCTTTTGCCCTTTCTTTCTGAAGGCTTTCTTTGACTTGATTGCCCATGACTTTTGTCATTCAATTTAGGCTCTTTTCTCTTTCTTTCTTTTTTCAATTGGGGACTCATTTGATGGACTCAAATATTGGAAGTCACCTAGCATGAGGTCCTGGTAACCATCTAACCTGCCCCAACGTGGGGGGTAATCCTTGACTAGGTTAAACAAGAAAAGAATTCAACTGGCTCAACTAGGCTAACAAGGGACATTTCTCTGCAAGCAGGACGTTAGTGAAATGAATGCCTTTCTCCATCATCTTGAACGCTTATGTACCAAATTATAAATTTGGGTGATTTTTGAAAAACATTTTCATTCTGGCTCAAAAAGGCTATCAAGTGCTATAACTGTTTGGATAGCTGAAACAAATGTCTCTGTCATTTCAAATCTAATCAGTTGGTCAATGAAACTTGAACATATGGTCATTCATTGATTCAGGGTCCGCACCAATCTTGGGTAGGATCATCAACATTCTTCAATGCTTAAAGCTTGTGGCAATTAGGTCTAGTGTGTCCTCGAATTCCATAATGGTGGCAAAAGTGTTGAGTTTGTGGTCCTCTTTGTGACTTTGGAAGAGATTTTCCTTTAGCCTTGGGTTTAGCCACTAATGGGTTTGGAGGCTTTGTCAAAACCCTTTAAGCAATCACATTTGGCTTTTTCTCAAACTTCACTTTCTTAACAGTTGGAGTTGCTACCATTGGTTCCTTTGCTCTAACAAACTTCATCTCCTTGGACACATTGGTGCTTGAGCTACTTTCTCTAGTATATCCTAACCCGCTTTTGTCAAAAAAGGGCTTTTGATGTGTAAGCACTTCGTCAAGTTTCTTGGAGGCAACACGCTCCATTTTTGGCATTTGCTTAAATCATTTCAAGCTCAAGAAACTTGATCTTAGAATAGGCATCGGTTAGTTCTTCATTTAGCTTTTCAAATTCACATTTCATTTCTTTGTACCATGCTAGAAGACTTTTATAATCCTGTTCAGCTCTCTTCAGTTTTCCTATGGCAGCCTTAGCCACTCTTGCATACTCACCGATCTTCTTAAGAAGAGAATTATAGGTTTCTTGCAATCCCTTGGTACCTTCATAGATGCATTCTTCATCTTCATCTTCGAATTCCTCCCCAACTCCCATTGACTCCACTTTGATGTGCTCACCGAGCTCTTCCACTAGAGCATTCAAATCTTCTGAAGAGTCCACGGGTGCAATGGTCATAAATGTAGAGTAGTTTCCTTCTCTGTCACAACATTCTTCTGAGTCTGAATTGGATTTTTCTGAGTCACTAAGGGTAGTGACAAATACTTTACCTTTTGCCTTTAAATAAGTAGGGCATTCTCTCTTCACATGCCCATGCCCTTTGCACTCATAGCACATGACCGCTTGAGATGGAGAAGAATCTTTGGAGTCCTTTTTATCCTTCTTGAAATTTGAAAATTTCCCCTTCTCAAAGGACTTCCCCTCCCTTTTGAATTTCAAGAACTTACAAAAGTTCTTAACAAGGTACACCGCTTCCTTTTCAACCTCATCCTCATCCGAGGAGTCTTAAGCTTCCACTCTCTCATTGATTGTCTTTAGAGCAAGAGATTTTCTCTTCCTTTGTGATGGTAGTGATAGCTCATAGGTTTGAAGAGAACAGATGAGTTCTTGAATTTTAATCTCATCTAGGTCTTTGCTCTCTTCGATGGAAGTAACCTTCGCATGAACGCTCTACGGCAATGATCTTAGAATCTTCCTCACAATCTTGGAGTCCTTTGTCTTTTCTCCCAAGTTGAATTTCCCAATCACCACTTCATTTAGCTTCCCATAAAATGAGTCGAATGACTCGTCTTCACTCATCTTTATCTCCTCAAAGCGTGTGGTAAGCATTTGCAACTTAGTGTCCTTCACCTTTTTGGTGCCTTCATATGTCGTCTCCAGGATTTGCCACACCTCCTTGGTAATTGTAACATGAAAAATCCTACAAAATTTTTTAGGAGAAACACCACAGAAAATAGCATTTAAAGCCTTGCTATTAGCGTTAGCTACCACAAGGGCTGCCTTATCCCATGTGGATTTGGCGGCCTCAAGCCTAGTCCATCCAACCTCAATGGCATCCTAGACACTATCCTCAATTGAACAAAGGAATGCCCTCATACGGACTTTCCAAAAAGCATAATTGCTCCCATCAAAGTATGGGAGAGCATTAAGCGATTGAGATCGATCCATCTCAAAAAGGGTCTAGGATCACACTTAGGTAATGAAACCATAACAAATGCACCTGCTCTGATACCAATTGAATGTTCAATTAGTGTGCAAGAAACCTCTAAATGCACACATTCTTGAATTTCTTCACACTCTCTCACACACAACCCTTACATAATTCCCACCTAAATATAGGGTATCTAATTGCTAAATTACAAGCAAATTTGGCACGGAATAAAGCCAACACATGATTATATGAATTCAACCTTACAAGATTAAATTTGGATCACATCCTTAAAATTTTGGTAATGCCCACGTAGAGGTGTTGGGACTTCCCATATTTTACCCTATTAAGTTAACCATGAAAAAAAAAGAGGGGAGGTTAGAAACTGTCCAAGAAAAACAAACTCTAGTAGGATAAAATATTATACTAATAAAAAGGATCATCATTGCGCATGGCGCTCAGGTAGTGTGCTTAGGGCTTAGGAAGAGTCTTAAAGCTTAATTACAAAACTAAATTTAAACTGTCTCATGCTCAAACATAATGACATAAAGGAAACATGAAATGCAAGAATAACAAAAGCATAAAAATAGTGAGATGATGTTTGGTTTTGGGGACTTCTTCCACAACATATGGCCAACTTGGCACTGCCTCAAGTCGGGTGTGCTCTTGTGAACATTGGCTCGGCTATCCAACTGCTCAGGCATATAAGCTCAAGTTTTCAAGAAGCAATTTTGGATCTTGATTTCCTTGTAAGGACCGTCTGAATATCTAGTTCTCCAGTTAATGTGGACATATGCACTTCGGGCTTTAACCAGCCGCCTTTGATAAGACCTTGAACCTTCTGCTTGAGTAGCTCGCACGTGTCAATGGAGTGGCCAACTATCACCCCATGATAGTCGCAATGATTTTCAGAATTGCAAGTCTCTGATTAAAGTTTTGGCTGGATCTCAAATGCCATCAATTCTACCAACTTCACCTTTAATAATATTGGCAATAACATGGATAACGGGACTGACAAAAGGTCCAAGGTAGTTGTGCCACTTGATTCGGAAATGTCATTCCCTAGGTTGCCTTTGTTCAGTAATAGAGAAGAATACGATACTCCATGAGGATATGGAGCTGTAGGGAGGCCTATAATGAATGAACCCCATTGACCTCTATTCTTGATCACCACATTAACCTGGCCCTCACAACTTGTTGGAAATGTATCAGTGATTGTGGCATTTTCAAATTGAATGATGTTATTGTTGATCAGGCCTTGGATTGTTCCCTTAAGGGGCAACCAAAGTGGTGCTCACATGTCTTGAATGGGCCAGACTCACCCGGAGGGGAATCGATTATACGTCTTTGCAAAATTGGGGCCACTAGGCGTTCTTTCAACAATATATGATATAATTGCACAATCGACATAGGAAGTGGAGGAAACTTTTCTAGTGCCTCTTGGACTTGTTAGGCTGGTACCATTTGCCTCGCAGGAGTGACATCATTTTGCTTGGATTGGCTTTGCCTTGGTTGGCTCATTCCTTGAGGAGTTCAGATTATGGCAGCTATGTGACTCTTTTTCCTTCGAGACCCCTCAGATCTCTTTTCAACATATGATCTTTCATTGGCATGTCCTATAGGTGCTAGGGCATCCATAAGATCGACTCCACAGGTCAGGTCACTTTAAGGTGTCAATGCGAAGGTCAACCAACTGATGCACAAGGTCAACCAACTGATGCAAAATGGTGCTCACATGTCTTGAACGGGCCAGACTCACCCGGAGGGGAATCGATTATACGTCTTGGCAAAATTGGGGCCACTAGGCATTCTTTCAACAATATATGATATAATTTCACAATCGACATAGGAAGTGGAGGAAACTTTTCTAGTGCCTCTTGGACTTGTTAGGCTGGTACCATTTGCCTCGCAGGAGTGACATCATTTTGCTTGGATTGGCTTTGCCTTGGTTGGCTCATTCCTTGAGGAGTTCAGATTATGGCAGCTATGTGACTCTTTTTCCTTCGAGACCCCTCAGATCTCTTTTCAACATATGATCTTTCATTGGCATGTCCTATAGGTGCTAGGGCATCCATAAGATCGACTCCACAGGTCAGGTCACTTTAAGGTGTCAATGCGAAGGTCAACCAATTGATGCACAAGGTAAAGAAGTTTATCCTGCTGATTTTCCAAATTCTCAATCCTTGCATTCAACCCGGCAAGTGTAAGCTACTCGTTAGAGGCCATACAATACTCAACTATTTCTGATTTTCCCCACCAAATAACTCCCCAGTCAATTAGGCTCTGGATCTCCTTATTTAACTCATCACAATCTTCTAGTGAGTGTCTCCGTGCTCCTTTGGGCATATGTATCCTAGATCCACTAGAGCCACAAAAAGGCTATCCATGTACCCATGCAGATCTTCTAGATCAGGACAATCATCCTCCTCTCTCATTATTGCATTCACTTCCTCACCCTGAGCATCAAAGGTTGTGGTAGCGACAACTTTGGACTGTGTAGCACCATCGAATATTAAGGCAACGCTATCAATCGGGCTTTGGATCTTATGCCTTAATAGGCGACATTCTTCTGTCGAATGCCTTGGAGCATCATAGTGAAACTTACAAGTCTTTGAGGGGTCATAACCTTCTAGAAGATTGGTGACCGGCTTAGGGGCGACTGGAGTGATTAAGCCTTTATTTAACAGAGAGGAATATAACTTGGTAATTGACATGGGGAAGTCGTGGGACTTCTTTGGCTTCTTCCCTAGATTCTCCATGAGATGTGAATTTCCTTTGGCCTTTCGAATAGGTAACAACTTAGCCAATTGTACCCCCTATCCTCAGCCACTATATGGACATCTCCTTCTTCGACCTTGGTGTCACTTCCCTTGAGTTTTTGTTCCATTAGGGAATAGGGGATAGTCGGGTCAACGATCTTCTTAGTCTTGATACCTTTATCATACGCTCCCCAACAGGAATCAGGCTAGCAAAACAAGTGACTTGGGCACTGATCATCCTCTCATAATAAGGAGGCTTAAGGTTATCAATGGACCACTTAATCATCTCATTTTCCATCATAAAGGGTCACACTTGTGCGGTTAGCTCACACCACCTTTGGGCATACTCACAAAAAGATTCCACACTCTTATTTTTTATCCTCATAAGAACTATGTGGTCAAGAGCTATCTCGTTGTTGAACCTATAGTACTCTAAGAAAGAGTTAGCCATTTCCCTCCAACTAGAGGTCTTTTCTAATCTTGCATACCATGTAGCCGTGGGGCTGGTCGGACTATCAGGGAAAATCTGACAAAGCAGAGGGTGATTATACCCGTAGGAAGCCATTTTCCTACTAAACATGCGCAAATACGCGCAGGGGTCTCCTATACCATCATACTTGACAAACTCTGGTGCCTTGAACTTGGGAGGCATAAAGACCTGAGAGAAGTTGGTCAGACTGTCTAGATCAACACTTCCATGGATGCTAGAGCCCTCTATGATACGAAGCTTCTTAGCTAGAGTTTCCACTTGGCTCTTGACTTGGCCATACCTGGATTCGGGGTTCTTGTCCTTTGAAGGATCTGTCTCTTGGTCGCTACCTTAGGGTGGTACATGGTGGCCCTGCTCTTGTAATGGTGAAGGCTAATTTCCATTCTCAGCTTGGGGATCTTCTTAGCTATGATCGAAAGAGTTTTAACCTCCTCCTACAACTAGTTGTTGTACCATACGCATCAGTTCTGACATTTGCTCTTTCATCTAAGTGAACTCGGTAGGATCCACTACGGGAGTTGAAGGCCCACCGAAAGACATCTCTCTTGCATGAGACCTGGTGATGATGGGATCACGATGTGGTGGTAGCTTAGATTGTTTCTTTTTAGCAATCTTTTAATCCTTAAGAAAGGGAAGTGAAAGAAACGGGGTGCATTTGACAAGGTGGAAACACAACACCAAAATCAAGTTAGTTTATGCTCTTGGTATTTAACATACACCTACCATTTTTAGAAAAATTTGGCTTTGCACCCTTGCTCGGGTATTTATCATGGTGAGTTTCTACTATGATACAAGATTAATGCATAAGATAG
Source organism: Quercus lobata (assembly GCF_001633185.2). Lineage (NCBI taxonomy): Eukaryota > Viridiplantae > Streptophyta > Magnoliopsida > Fagales > Fagaceae > Quercus > Quercus lobata. Next base: position 56,863,504 of record NC_044907.1, on the reverse strand, counting down.
GCAAGTAATGGAAAATTTCATGACATGCTTAACAATGTGGGAAGGACCCTACCTTTGATTACAAGCTTGTACAAAATTTTCTTTTACAACATTGGATTCATCGGCTCCAATAATGGGCCTTTTAGAATACAAGAAATGTAACTGCAAGGAAAAGCTCGACTTCTGATGATGTGGACCTCTCGGGGGAGCTCTTCGACACTTGGATCTCTTGACAGTATGGATCTCTCGGACCTTTGGATTTCTTAGGGAAGCCCTTGGATTCTTGATATCTAGGACCTTTTGGCTATTTCGACATCTTGGCAATTCGGATCCTTTGGCAATTTGGACATCATGGGCCTCTTGGTAATCTAGATATCTTGGAGGAGCACTTTCATTCTTGATATATAGGTCTTCTAGGCAATTTTGACATCTTGACAATCTAGGCAACTTGGACCTCTTGGACCTTTGGATCTGACAATTTTTCGGCAGCACTTCCCCTTTAAATGGAGTTTCAGTTACTTGCCACAAATTTTATCTTTGCACAATTAGTGTATGCATGAGCGCCCTTGCAAGGTTGTAAACCCATAGGGATAAGGTATGGTCTAGCATGTACAAGCAACGGGGGTTTTGAAAGGAAATGTCCAAAGATTATGGTTTTATCAAAAGCTATAAAGGCTAAACTCTCATCGATCCCTAGTGGAGCCACCAGTCTGTCAACGCCCGACCTCGACCGACTAAGCGGAAAAACCGCCATCGTCGCGCCTTCGTTCAACCACCCACAGTGGTGATAGCTCTCGTGCGTGCAGGGCCCCGATGAAGGGCCCCTCTCGATGTGTATGTGTGTGTGTGTTTCGTGCAGTGCTTTAGGTGCTCTCTCTCTCGATGGAGGAACGTAGGTCTACCTTTGGAATTATAGCAGGAATCTGGGCCAAATTTTAAGGGATTACCAAAGGTAAGTGGAGTCGCCACCAATCATTGGGTTTTTCTAAGGTGTGATTGGTCACCTGTTTCTAGTTGATTTTATTACCAATCCTAGGCTAAGAAAAATGTCATTTTTCCTAATCTAATATGGATGGAAAAAAAATATTGATTCTTAGGTATGGAAGTTTGGTTACGTGTGGGGAAGGTGTTAGGCACCCCACAATGCCTGTCCAAGAACAGTCCTTTGTTTTGATAAAACCTTAATTTTTGGAGATTGGCAGTAAAAACATGATTTTGGCATTGGCTTATGGGGTTTTGCATATATGGGGGCGTTGAGGTTTGGCTTTTGAAATGGTGTGGTCCTAATATATGCTTTCCTATGGCATTCGAGTTGAGTACCAGATTTCCACGACCAAAATCCAGCGACACATCACCTTACTTTCGCAATAGAAATTAGGCATCGCTTTGCCTTAGGTGACATGGACTATGACGATCACACCGAAAAGGGGGAGTAGGTACATATACATACATCATGGACAATGCAAGCACATAAAGCAAGAAAGTAAATGCCTACATCCCTAGAGGATGGCCCAAAATATAGGTGCAGGAAAGTAAACAAGAGTCATCATACTCTAGAGATGAGGACGAATGGTACAAGGCATGATATACCTAATACAAACCATCTAAGAGAGAAAGGGAGGAGGAAGGAGACCATGCCCTAGCTCCATGCATCCTCACTCCATGTGCATACATGCAAGAGCAAAGACAAAAAAACTAGCAGACAAGCCATGGAAAGAAAAGATGCAAAAAGCACAACAAAGAGGCATAAGGCAACTAAGCATGATAGACATGGCAAACATAGAAACCAGGATGCGAGCAAAAAGGCAAACAAAGCACGATAGCAAACAAACAAGGGTAGTGTCCGCGAGGGACAAATGTAGGCTTGTGTTAGGACATATGTATTTTACTTGTTAGGAATATATATCACTACTTTATGTAATTGGCTTATCCTTTGACAAAACGCACTTTACTTGTATTTGGGGTAGATTTAGGATGTGTTTAAATGCTTCAAGAAACCATGTTTCAAGATCAAGTGTTGAAGCCTTCAAGTCTGTCCAAGAAAACAAGCTGATAGTGCAAGTTCATTAAAGCTCGACAGCTGCATCTATCAAGCTTAAGAAAGCTGTTCAAAGACTGGTGTGCTCGACACCTGCTCGATAGCTGCTCGACACCTACTATCTGTCAAAGTTTAAGAATTTCAGAATTCTATATGATTTTCTTGGGATCCGTGAATATGTCTTTGGGCTTTCTTTTCTCCTAACCCTAGACATATAAAATGATTGTTTTGAGGGCCGTCAAATAATTCACAAGTTACACAAACATTGAGCAAACTCTGTTCAAGCAAATTGTGACTAGAGACGTTCTTATCCTAGTTCATCTCTTTCTCTTGAAGAAGTTGCTGTGTATGTGCACCGTAGGGTTTTATGACCAAGCATCTTCTTGATCTTCATCATGTGGATAAATTAAAGAACTTTGCAACCAACAACCTTCTTAGTAGGTGAATGAAGTCGCGTACTGGGATTCGCGCAATCGGTTAGTCACGTACTTGGGAGTCGTGCATCAGAAAGGGGAACTGTCACTACAGAACAAGTCCAATTGGGTATTGGGGAAAGGGTTCAACTGTAGGTTGGTAAGGTACTTGGAATTCTTTTACTTGTAACCGCTTGCTGTGATAATAGTGGAGTTTCAAGAGTGGTGACCTGAAAATCACTTGGTAGGGTTTTTGCCGTTAGGTTTTCCCCATTCAAAAACAAATTACCGTGTTATTTATTTTTCGCTGCATAATTAGTTTATTGGTGATTTATTTGTGCTACTACGCGTTTGCATGATAAATTGAATAATTAATAACCTGACTAATTAATTAATTAATTTCTATAACAATAGGTCATTCAGTTTGTGGCCAATCAAGTGGTATCAGAGCAGGCACACTCTGATTACGGTTTAATATTTGCTATGTTGATCTATTGACCCCTGTTTGTCATGGATAGAGGACAGTCATTAATCATACCTCCTTTATTTGATGGCATTAACTATGCATACTGGAAAGTATGCATGAGAACTTTCTTGCAGTCTTTAAATGAGAAAGTGTGGTAAGGTATGGAGATAAGCTGGACTAAGCCTATAGAAGTGCAATCCTCCAGACAACCTATGAGGGTACAAAGGCTGTAAAAGATTCAAAGGTTTAGAGGCTCACTACAAGCTTTGAAGAGATAAAAATGGAGGAGGATGAGTCATTCGATGAGTTCTATACCAAGCTAAAGGACATAGTGAACTCAGCCTTCAATCTTGGGGAAACCATTCCTGAACCCAAGATTGTAAGGAAGGTGCTCAGATCTCTACCTGAGAGATTTCACGCCAAGATCACGGCAATAGAGGAATCAAAGGATATTGATAAGATTCCTTTGACTAAGCTGGTTGGAAACTTGCAGACCTACGAGCTAGGGTTGACAAGGATTGGTAAGACAGGTAAAGGCAAGAGCATGGCATTGAAGGTCAAGAGCAGTGAGACAGATGAATCTTCTGATGATGAAGATTCCCAAATGAAGTCCTACATCACTAGGTAGTTCAAGAAGTTTATGAAGAATGCAAATGGAAAGGGTTTCGATAAGGACCGCAGGCAATCCAGTTCCTTTCAATTTAAAAGCCAAGACAAAGGGAAGAAGGATGCTAAGGAAGGTGGTCAGTACACTGTTCCCACAGGACCTAAGTGCTTTGGCTGTCAAGGCTTTGGTCACATGAAGAATGAGTGTCCTACAATTCTCAAGAGCATTAGGAAGAGCAAGGCACTTGTTGTTACTGTAAGGTTGAATTTATTCAACCATCTTATTGGCTTTATTCCGTGCCAAATTTGCTTGTAATTCAGCATTTAGTAACCCTGTATTTAGGTGGGTTTGATGTAAGGGTAGTGAGTGAGATAGAGTGAAGTTTGCTCAAGAGTGTGCAAGAAAACAGAGTGTCGCGGCTGGGTCTCGCAGGTGACTCGCGGCTTCAAGCCGCCAAAAGCAACCTCATGTGCCAAGCATGCTGGAAGGTGAACAGTCTGCTAGCTGGAGCACTACAGGACAAAACAGGACAACTGGCCATACGGTTATCTCGCGACTGGATCTCGCGACTTAGTCAAGCCGCGAGGTCAAGCCGCAAGCCACCCCTGTTTTGTAGAATTCTGACGTTTCACATTCCTCTCCACTCCAGTATAAATACCCCTATTACCCACGATTGAAAGAGAGCTTCCAGAGAGAATTTTGAGAGAGAAACCCTAAAGAAAAACCAGATTGTTTCACCCACAATCTCTACCTTAGAATCTCTTCAAATTCCTCAACTCTCTTCCTCTCCATTGTCAAATCCTTGAGAGGCTTTATACCAAACCAGGTTCTCACCATCATCATCATTGTGAGACTGCTGTTTGGATTTCTGGGAAGCAGTTAGGAAGGAACCAATCTTCATTGGTTGTTGCTACGGTCTAGTAGCGGAATCCGGGAAGCTAGAAAAGAAAAAGGTTCGGCGTAACCTCGTTGGAGCAAGAAACTTGGAGGGCTAGGTGTACTGGGTAGATTAGGCTTGGAGGGTCTATTGCTGTCCTTGTATCCCAACTATATTTTCTAGTGGATTGATTACCGCTTGGAGGGCGGCGGAGAGGTTTTTCGCCGAGGGCTTCGGTTTCCTCTTCGATAACACATCGCGTGTTGTCTTTGTGTTTGCATCTTCCTTCCTCTCTATCTTTGCCTTTATATATATCTGCTGTGGATATTTATCTGTTATGGCTTATATAGTATTTAATCAATTTCGTTTGATAGCATATGTTAAGTTTCCGCACACTAGATGTTTGACATATTGCTTGAATTGATTAAGTTGTTATTTAGGGGTCTAAACGTTCAAAGGTGTTTTTGTACACGTTTTTGAACTTTCAATTGGTATCAGAGCGGGTACACTTGTTGTGGTTTTATTACCTAAGTGTGATCCTAGACCCCTGTGTTGTGATTGATTGTTTTGGAATATACCATGCTGAATTGTAGCTTAAGTGTTTGTGAAAATGACTCTGTGCATATGTCTGAAAGGTGTCTTACTGATGTGTTTGTAGAGTTGTTAAAAACTAAGAAACATGTTAGAGATTTTGTTCACATGCTGGAATGTCTTGAAAATCAGAATTATGTCTTACACAGTAGCATATCTGAATCTAAATCATTGATTAAGAAATATAAAAGAAAGAATAGAATGTTGTGTGAGATGATTGAGAATCTGAAAATGAAGAATCAGACTGAAAGAAGCATGAAAACAGACGATGAATTTGTGTTTGAAGGTCAAGAATGTCTATCACATGTGAACCTATTTGTGCATACCTCATTGAAGGTGTTTAATGCGTGTTTGTGGTATCTTGACAGTGGGTGTTCTCGCCATATGACAGGGGATAAGTCTCTGTTCAAGACACTCAAAGAAAAGGTCGGTGACTATGTAACCTTTGGTGATGGAAGTCATGCTCAAGTCCTAGGCAAAGGAACCATTGAGATACCTGGTTTGCCGCTGTTGAAAGATGTGCTGTACATAAAAGGACTGAAGGCGAATTTGCTGAGCATCACTCAAATTTGTGATGATGATTTTCTGGTTCAATTCTCTAAGAAGGGATGTTTGATCATCAATGAAGAGGGGATTCAGGTTTTGGAAGGAAATCGGACTACTGATAACTGTTATGGAATTGTTCCCACGGCACCAATATCGTGTAGAAGTGCTCGTGTGGATACGTTGGAGTTGTGGCATCACAGATTTGGGCATGCCAACTTCAAACAAGTAGCGAAAGTTTCAAAACTTGAAGCAGTCGAGGGACTTCCTAAGTTTGGAAAAGTGAAGAAGACCATTTGTGGTGCGTGTCAAATGGGGAAGCAAACTAAGGCAAGTCATCACAAGGTGAATGTGATAGCCACCTCTCGGTGTTTGGAGTTACTTCATGTTGATCTTATGGGGCCTACCAGAACAGAAAGCCTAGGGGGTAAGAGATACATTATGGTTGTTGTGGACGACTACTCAAGATACACTTGGGTTGATTTCCTTAGAGAAAAATCAGAGGTTTGTGAGAGGTTGGAGATTCTGTGCAAGAAACTACAAAACGAAAAAGGGATTCCAATAGCCAAAGTTAGAAGTGATCATGGGAGGGAATTTGAGAATGCGAGATTCGAGTCCTTCTGTGAGAAGAATGGAATTAAAAGAGAATTTTCAGCTCCCAAAACTCCACAACAAAACGGAGTGGTAGAGAGAAAAAATCGTGTGATTCAAGAGATGGCAAGAGTCATGCTGCTTAACAAGCAAATACCTCAAAGTTTTTGGGGAGAAGCTGTCAACACCTCGTGTCACATTGGCAATAGGATTTTCTTTCGAGTTGGTACAAAGAAGACTGCCTATGAGATATGGAATGGGAAGAAGCCAAAAGTGAAGTATTTCCGGGTGTTTGGAAGTAAATGCTATATCCTAAATGATCGAGAGAATCTTGGGAAGTTTGATGCGAGAAGTGATGAGGGTATTTTTCTTGGCTACTCTACTACAAGTCGAGCGTATAGAGTGTTTAACAAGAGAACAAAAACTGTGATGGAGTCCATAAATGTCAAGATTGATGATGCCTTACCTAAGGTGGAAATGATTGATGATGTAGAAGGGCCGAGCACCAAAGAGGCCGATGTTGAGGTAGAAGTTTTGGATATAGAAGGTGAAGAACCTATACCAGAAGTAGAATCGACTCCCATCAACCCAAGGATGGAAACGAGATCGATGTCTAGAACATCAAGCCCTCTTACTCCTCCGGAAGTCCATCCTCCTATCTCTCGTAGTGATGAAGTTTCCACTTCAAAAAGGCCATCTTCAAGAGTTATCAAGAATCATCCGGAAAGTAATATCATAGGATCTCTTGATGACGGTCTTCGCCTCAGGAAAGGAAACGTTCTGCTAGCCAATCATGTAACATATCACTGTTATCTTGCACAATTTGAACCAAAAAGGATTGAAGAGGCTCTTCAAGATGAGAATTGGGTCGAGTCAATGCATGAAGAGCTGAATCAGTTTGTGAGGAATGATGTGTGAGAACTTGCTCCACGGCCCGAGAACGTTCATGTTATAGGCACAAAATGGATTTTTAAAAACAAAACTGATGAAGATGGAGAAATAATTCGAAACAAATCTCGGTTAGTAGCCCAAGGATACACCCAAGTTGAAGGAGTGGATTTTGATGAATCTTTTGCTCCGGTGGCAAGACTCGAATCCATTCGCATCCTCATGTCCATTGCGTGCACCTTGAATCTCAAACTTTATCAAATGGATGTAAAGTGCGCGTTCCTGAATGGATATCTAAATGAAGAAGTATTTGTTGAGCAACCAAAAGGATTTGAAAATCCTCATTTTCCAGATCATGTACTAAGATTGAAGAAAGCCCTTTATGGCTTAAAACAAGCGCCTAGAGCCTGGTACGATCGTCTTACACATTATCTTCTAGACAGAGGTTTCAAGAGAGGGTATGCAAATCGAACTCTGTTTGTCAAAAATGATGAAGATTATCTCCTTGTGGCACAAGTCTATGTTGATGACATAGTGTTTGGGGCAACCATCGAAGATCGCGCTACTGAATTTTCTGAAGAGATGAAGAAGGAGTTTGAGATGAGTATGGTGGGGGAGCTCACATTTTTCTTGGGTCTTCAAGTCAAACAACAGAAGGAGGGTATTTTTGTATCTCAAGAAAAGTATGCCAGAAACATTGTCAAGAAGTTTGGACTAGACTCCAAAAAACACGCCTCCACCCCCATGAGCTCTTCCACTAAACTGAATGTGGATTCGTCAGGAGTTGAAGTAAGTCCTACATTGTATAGGAGCATCATAGGAAGTTTGCTCTACCTTACAGCCAGTAGACCGGACATTGCTTTCAGTGTGGGCGTATGTGCCAGGTACCAAGCTAATCCGAAAGAATCTCATCTGACTGCTGCCAAGAGAATCATTCGATATGTGAATGGTACTGCAAACTATGGTCTGTGGTATTCAAAAGACTCAAATGATTGTCTTGCTGGGTATTCAGATGCTGATTGGGCTGGCAGTGTAGACGATCGGAAAAGCACTTCAGGCGGCTGTTTTTATCTTGGTAACAACCTTGTCTCGTGGATGAGCAAGAAGCAGAATTCAGTGTCTCTATCTACTGCAGAAGCAGAATACATCGCTGCTGGAAGTTGCTGCACTCAGCTTCTTTGGATGAAGAAATTACTTCATGACTATGGAATTCCTCAAGAAACGATGTGTGTCTTCTGTGACAACACCAGTGCCATCAATCTTTCCAAGAATCCTGTCCAGCATTCAAAGTCTAAACACATAGAGATACGCTATCATTTCATTCGGGATTTGGTAGAGGAAAGAATTGTGTGTCTTGAGTTCATACATACCGACAATCAAAAGGCGGACATCTTCACCAAGCCTCTCGATGGTCCACGGTTTGAATCACTCCGTAAGACCATTGGTGTCGGTACAATTCCTTGATCCTCTTGTTTGTTGTGTGCTTCACATATTTATAATTTGATATGTTTGCTTGTGATGTGGCACACACTTCTTTGTTCGCCCTTTGTGCAACATGTTTATTGTTTGTTTGTCCTTCTGTTAATTTTGTTGGTTCTTTCTTTGATTGTTAAATCATTTTTCTTCTTTTATGTCAAAAATCCAAAAATCACATAAAAATAGAAAATCAAAAAGCTTGATTGACTTTGTTGAGTTTTTGTCTCTAAACTTGTTTTGCCTTGTACCTTTGTGCTAATGGCTTTGTGCATTTTCGAGCATTACTTGTTTCTTTATGCACTTATACCACTGTGGGAAAAAATCTTGAATTCTTTGTGATTGTTGTAAATAGATCTTCAAACTTGTCATGAATGATTAGTGAATGGTTTTGTTGATCTTGAGACTTGCATAGACTTGCGTCTATATATCTTCCCACTCTTTATTTTTTTGTTTTGCCAAAAAGAGCTCTCCAAATGTAAATCTCCAAATGAAAAGAGATATTGAGCTGCAAAAGCCTGTCGCACACTCTAGTATTTGACTAGGAAAAAGGGTAAGCGACCTTATATTGAAGTGAATGTTTATTCAAAAAGCCAAAGGCTTATTCATTAAAGTGAAATATCAAATATCACTCTCACAATGAGAGGTGATTGACTCAAAAGATCAAAAAGATCAAATGTTTTGATTGAAAGTGGAGTCAAATGTAAAGCTCCAAATCATGTTATCAAGTTTATGTGGGAGGTCATATATACATATTTCTATAATTGAGATGGGTCACATGATCTAGTGCTAATTGTGTATGCCTTGGTTGAATTGATCATTGAAACTTCACATTAGACGAAGGACTATCTCTTTGTTGATATCCACACACAACACACAAGTTTATGTTCAATAAATGCCATATTCATTTGTGTGATTGTACTTGATGAAATGTGTTTTCACATGCTCAATCTTTGTTAATTCAAGCACAAAAAGATTTTTGAGTATTTTAGGTGTTTTTGGAAAGTATTTTGCTTGTAAATATCTGAAAATTTCAAAAATCCAGTTTTGCCCTGTTTTGGCGGCTCAGTCGCGGGTATGTCAAGTCGCGAGCCTCAGTCGCACCTTCGCTGGTAATTTTTGGCGACTTGTTCGCGAGTGGAAGGTCCAGTTGCGAGGTTACACAGAGATTTTCGCGGCTCATCTCGCGACTCACTCACGGGTAGACCTTCCAGTCGCGAAAAACACTTAGAAAAATTTTTCAAATTTTTGGTCTTGTGTGTTTTGGCGGCTTGAGCTGGCGACTGTGTGGCGACTTATTCCAGTCGCGAAAAACGCGTGTTTTGCAGAAACAGGAGCAGTTTTTAAACCTTTTTGCTTTTCCCTCGATCTTTTTGTGACTGTTCATTGTCTTCCTCATTTGCTCTTTCCCTTTCTCATCGTGCCTCCATTTTCGATCTCCATTGTTTGCCTCTTCTCAGCTCACAATCGTCGACTATCAGGTATGGTTTTTCTGTCTTGAACTCTATTTTACTTGTTGTTATGGTTTTCCCTCTGGATTGTTCTCATTTGATTGTGATTTTGTGATGAGTTTTGTGCTCAACTATTACTTTGTGTCCATGTCTAGCCTTTGGAAGCTTGTGTTTCTGTTTTTGAGCTAGTTTATTTTGGGTGTTTTTGTTCTTCATCATGTGCTTAGCTAGGATTGGCTAATTTTTGTCTGATCTGCTGTTGATGTCGTGTTTCACTATGATCCTGTGTGATATCCTGTTGATGTGTTGATTGAATGTGGGTCCTTTTACAGCTGATTATGTGGTTCCATTTGGACTCCCTCTTCTGTGTAGTTCAATTTGAGACATTTGTGTCCCTCATTGCTATTTTCTGACCATTTTCATCCAGCTATTAGGGTTTCTTCATTGTCCCTATATTTCCACTAACCCACTGCTAATAACGTTTGTTGGATCGTGTCCTGTCATTTCCCTTATTCATAATGCAGACTAGACATGTCACCATTCAAAAAGGCTGCTGTAAAAGGAGGTAGTTCCAAAGGGAAGGAACCAGTAATAGATGTTGATGATTTCTCACCTCCACCAAAAGGGACTCGCTCTTCATCAAAGAGATTCGATCCCGACAAGTTCAGATCATATGCAGCCTATCAGTCTTATGAGAATTTCTTTCTTCATGCCAAACCATTACTAGAGAGAGCTTTGGATCAGCCATCACTTCATGACACTGACATTTCGAAATGGTTTGCTCACAAGGATTGGAATTACCTTCTCTCTGATCCAGATGACGCATATGAAGAGTTGGTAAAAGAATTTTATGCCAACGCAATTGTGGAAGGAGATGAACTTAAGTGCTGGGTTCGGAAAAAGAGTTTTTCTGTCTCTCCTGCATATCTGGCAGAAATTCTTCACATCAACAGACCTATTTTCCGACATTCGCCGGTTTACGATGATCTCTGTCCTGATGAGGAGCTTCTTAAAGAAAGTCTTGGTCAAGATTTGGAGTTCTCGCCAAATGGCAAATCCATCAGTGTTTCATCTCTCTCTCCAAAGCTGAGAGTACTTACAATTGTAATGTTTCACAATTTGTACCCTTTGTCAAGCACTGGGTATATGAACCTTGGACGGGCTTTGTTTCTTCATGATCTGATCTCTGATGTGGAAATAGACATATGTGCTCATATCTTTCATGTTCTGCGCAAAACGGTTCTTCGACATGAGTCTCGGATATGCGTTCCTTTTTGCAGTCTCATTTCCCGGATCTTGAAGCTCAAGGGAATTTATCCAATGGCTGATGAATCCCCTATGTCCAAACCAAGTCCAATCAACATGCGTACATTCAATGCCAGCATTGGACATAGTCGGAAGAGAGCCAAACCAGAAACTTCTACATCTCCCAATGGCTCTCAGTTTAGCACTCTCTCCCTGGATGAGAAACTTGATCGCATTGTCTCCTCTGTCCACGAGTTGAATACAAAGATGTCTGGACTCACAGCTTCTCTACACCATCAAAACACTCGGTGGGATATGAAGTTTACTTCTCTTCAAACTCAACTGGATCAAATTCAGAGAAAGCTGGAAGAGGATGACTAGCCTATTCCATGACAAAAAGGGGGAGAGATAGGCATGATCAAAGGGGGAGTGTCTTTACATTCTTCTTCTCTTTAAGTTGATATATTGTGTTTTGTAAACTGTTATTCAGGATGTTTTGTGTTTTTGTACCCATGTGCTTATGTAAGCTTTTAGGGTTTTTGTCTTTTGCATAGTTTGTAGGCTTTATGGTTTCTACCTTGCCTAGTGCAGCCTTTATACTATGTTGAAATCAGTACTTTAATCTAAATGTTATGCATTTTGGTTTATGTACTGTCACTCTTGTGCCCTTGTAGGATTGTTCCTAGATGCATATGCCCTGTGTGATATGCATTGGTTGAGTGTTGTGCATACAAGTGTCTTGCCTTGTGCTTGTTAACTTGTATGTTCTTGTGTTCATTCCAAGTGTGAATGAGCACTGTGATCACTACCTTGTGGTGTTCACTTGGTTGATCAAGCCATGATTTGTTTCATAACTCCATCTTTGCTTTATCACTTATTGCCTGTTTCATATGCATTTTATAATTTTCTGCTTACAATGATCATGGTGTATTGTTGTGTTTCAGGAGTATTATGTTCATATGATTCAAGTGCGTCACAGCTTCTAGAGTTAGGTGTGAGTGAGTTTTGTTCAACTGTTCCCAACTCACATGTTAAGTCTAGAGTCTGTTTTAGGGTTTTGTCACGGAATAGCCAAAGGGGGAGATTGTAAGGTTGAATTTATTCAACCATCTTATTGGCTTTATTCCGTGCCAAATTTGCTTGTAATTCAGCATTTAGTAACACTGTATTTAGGTGGGTTTGATGTAAGGGTAGTGAGTGAGATAGAGTGAAGTTTGCTCAAGAGTGTGCAAGAAAACAGAGTGTCGCGGCTGGGTCTCGCGGGTGACTCGCGGCTTCAAGCCGCCAGAAGCAACCTCACGTGCCAAGCATGCTGGAAGGTGAACAGTCTGCTAGCTGGAGCACTACAAGACAAAATAGGACAACTGGCCATACGGTTATCTCGCGACTGGATCTCGCGACTTAGTCAAGCCGCGAGGTCAAGCCGCGAGCCACCCCTGTTTTGTAGAATTCTGACGTTTCACATTCCTCTCCACTCCAGTATAAATACCCCTATTACCCACGATTGAAAGAGAGCTTCCAGAGAGAATTTTGAGAGAGAAACTCTAAAGAAAAACCAGATTGTTTCACCCACAATCTCTACCTTAGAATCTCTTCAAATTCCTCAACTCTCTTCCTCTCCATTGTCAAATCCTTGAGAGACTTTATACCAAACCAGGTTCTCACCATCATCATCATTGTGAGACTGCTGTTTGGATTTCTGGGAAGCAGTTAGGAAGGAACCAATCTTCATTGGTTGTTGCTACGGTCTAGTAGCGGAATCCGGGAAGCTAGAAAAGAAAAAGGTTCGGCGTAACCTCGTTGGAGCAAGAAGCTTGGAGGGCTTAGGTGCACTGGGTAGATTAGGCTTGGAGGGTCTATTGCTGTCCTTGTATCCCAACTATATTTTCTAGTGGATTGATTACCGCTTGGAGGGCGGCGGAGAGGTTTTTTGCCGAGGGCTTCGGTTTCCTCTTCGATAACACATCGCGTGTTGTCTTTGTGTTTGCATCTTCCTTCCTCTCTATCTTTGCCTTTATATATATCTGCTGTGAATATTTATCTGTTATGGCTTAGATAGTATTTAATCAATTTCGTTTGATAGCATATGTTAAGTTTCTGCACACTAGATGTTTGACATATTGCTTGAATTGATTAAATTGTTATTTGGGGGTCTAAACGTTCAAAGGTGTTTTTGTACACGTTTTTGAACTTTCAGTTACCCTGAGTGACACCGAGCCTGAGGATGATTCCGACAATGAGGATGACGAAATCTTAAATGCCTTCACAGCCGCTGTTAATCCTACTGATGGAATTGTTGAAGATGTGGTTAAAGAAGAGGAATTGGTGGAATCTAAGTTTGAGAAGATGGATGATCAATATGACATTCATACAGCCTATGAAAAACTGTACAAGCTTTCTGAGAAGCATGAGAAACTGTATAGGCTAACCACCAAGAAGCTCAGTGATGTGAAACTTGACCGCAAGGAGCTTTCCACAAAGTTTGATGAGGCTAATCAGACCATTGGAGCATTGAGGTTTGAGAACAATTTCTTGGCGGAGAAGACCAAGAAGCTTGAAGTAGAGCTGTGTCAAGTCAAAGCTCAACTGGAAAGGACTTCAAGGACAAAGCTGGATGAGATGCTAAGCATTCAAAAATCTGCTTAAGATCGAACAGGCTTAGGGTATGGTCTCTCTTCCACTAATATTACTTCTTCTAGTACTACTGTTTTTGTTCCTCCTGCTAATAATGCTAAAATTGAGAACAATAAGATTAAAACTGAATTAGCTAGTGAGAACATAGACAAGGGTAAATCTATCTTAAGAGTACCCCCTAAGCTTGAGAAGAAAGATGTTAAAAACCCTAGGGCTAAGAATGCTAACTCTCAAAAGCCTAAACAAAAGAAGCAGCATCTCTGTCATCATTGTGGAGTTGCCGGTCATACTCGACCAAATTGCTACAAGTGGCTTGCCACTCAATAGAGCAACGGCATGATAGCATCTGGGAACTAGAATCAGCTTCAATCCTCTCTTGCTCCCCTTGGAGATCTTCTCAAAGCCTTCATGTTCCTTTCGAACTTGAACGGTTTTTCCCCCTCACCTCCGGTTCAAGGGTTTAATCAAAAGAAAGGTTCTTCCAGGGTGTGGAAAGAAAAGGGCTCCAAATGATTCTGTCACTTTTCTCTCTCTCTTCTTGTTTTTATATGTGCATTACTTGTTTGTTTTGCTTTCAAGTTTTGAGTCAGTCTAGTTTTTATGCTTTGGTTGTTTAACATGCTTTTGTCTGGTTATTTTTCAGTTTTGCTTTTTTTTTTTCATATAAATAAATAAATTGAAAAATCAGAAAAATACAAAATCAATGTGTATTTTGTGTACATTGGTACTTGTGTACCTTGGATGGCCATTGAAACAAAGTCTTCTAAACTTTGTATCATTTGTAGTTTAGATGAGCATCTCTATGTACAACTAAGAAAGTGAGCTTTGTGGCTCTTGTTAGTGTTGAGTAAGATTAAGTTATCTCTTGTACTTAACACTCGTATCACTCTTTTTGATGGGAAGGACTAAAAAATCCTGAGAGAAAGGCATTAATAACCATCTTACCACTGTTGCCCGCCAATCATACTATGACACATGTATGCTTCGACATAGCAAAAGTGCAGTGTCAATGACATTTGTGTGCTTAGGCGTAGCAAAATTGGAATGTCAAATATCGTTGGGTATTTCTTTTCTCTCTCTAATATGCCCATGCATGATATGCTTAAAAGAAAAAAAAATAAAAGCAAAAAGATTAAAAAAAATGCTTTAAAAATGATTGTAAGCGTGTATTCTAGGAGATGTGGGAGTTATAGGATGTACCTCGAAGGTGATAGTCCCCATCAAGCAGTTATGATTGTATGTGAGTTAAAGTGATTTTCTCATATCTCAAATCGTCATAAATTGTATACACATATGCAATCTTGTGATGTTTTTCACACACAACACACAATATTCTTTGCTATTCTTGATACATGTACAGGTACAATGTGATTTGGCCATCACAAGGTTTTACATGTGTTAATGTATCTCACTAAACTGTCTTAACTTGTTTTTGAAATATAAAATTGGTTAGACTTGTTTAGTGTGTGTGTGTTTGTTTTTGAGGATCCATGTGCTTAAAATTTTTATTGAGAGATGATTTTGAGAGCTTAATATGTTGATTGGATCATTGGTTAAGTTGCATGTTGGATTGCATTCATGTCTATGTTTTTTACATCTCGAAAAACTGGTTTTAAAAGCTTGCTCAACACCTCCTCGATACCTTGCTGTCTGTTGAGCTTCTTCAGCTTTTTCTTATCGCATTCCTGACAGCTTCTCGACACCTGCTGGATCGATCAAGATTTTGATCTGGTATCTGATGATTTGTTCCTCGATACCTGTATCTGTCGACAACCATTTTCTCAACACCTTCCTCGACAGATGTCTCGACACCTCTCGACACCTTTATCTGTCGACATTTACTGCTACACTATTTAAGCTCCCTGTGCAATCCAGAACTCATTTCACTCGATCTCACTCTCGATACTTCTCTGTTTTTCTCTCCCAAGCACTCTCATCTCAATCCAATAATTGTTCCTCAAGGTTTCTTCAAGCTTTTTCAAGTTTTTCTTCACTTGGTAAGCTTCTAATCCTTTCACATTCATGCACTTCATGTTTTGAAACCTAGGTTTTGGGGTTTTTGAAAAACTTTTGGGGTTTTTCAAAATTGATGAGTTTATGTTGCAATTTTGGGATGGGTTTTCACTTAAATGAGTTCAAAACCTCATACATTGCATCACATCAACATTATAATGGTTTTGTCATGCATTTAGCTGTGTGTTATCTGCTTGTGTGCTGATAGGTTTGGATTGGGTTGAGCCCATGATGAAATTTCTTTTGCATGTCACATGTTCATGCATTTCCCATGCATACGTACTCTCTTTTCAATATAATTGTTATATTTGAAATTGCTTGGGACTACTCTGATTGTCTTTCTTTTTCTCCCTCTCTTTCTGTTTACGTTAGTCGTGTCTATGGCACCTAAGCGTAAATCCACTCTAGCCCAGAACCCTCTTCGTTCCAGAGCTTCCTCATCTTCTGATCCTACTCTGTCTCATATTCGGTTCCGTGATGATGATGCCTTCAAGGCATTCTTGGAGAGCTTTTCTAAACAAGGCATTCATTCAAAACGCCAAGTCATTCTGTCGGACTTTGCCGACACCGACCTTCCCTCTGTCATTCACAGTGGGGGATGGGAGTCACTGTGTGACGTCCCAGTCACCTGTCCTCTCGTACTTATCGAGGAGTTTTACTCTAACATGCATGGGATTGATCGTTCAGTACCTCTTTTCTTCACTCGCGTTCGAGGTACGTGCATTCTTATCACACCGCAACTTGTTATGGATGTGCTTCAAGTCCCTAGGATAGAGTTTCCTGACTATCCTAGTTATGAGCGTCTAAGGACTGTGTCCAGGGATGAGCTCATGTCTGCTTTCTGTAAAGGCCCTGCTATTTGGGGTGAGCGTCAGTTTACACCATGTAGACCTTTTGCTAAAGGTCCTGGATTCATGAACATGGTAATAACCTTTGTTTTGCATCCACTCTCTCACTATAACTCCATTACAGAGCCTCGTGCTCGATTTTTGCTATCTCTTCTTGGGCATCTCACTATAGATTTTCCTTCTCATTTCATTCTTTCTATTATAGATATTCATCTAGATTCAGCGTCCCGTGATAAGCTCATCTTTCCTTCCACTATCACGAGGATCTTACGCCATTTTTCCGTTTCTTTTCCCTTTTCTGACCATTTCACCATCATATGTGCTATAGATTACACTACCGTTAAACGTAGCGAGGCCCAGTTTCGGTCGCGATAGTCGGATTCAACAGCTCGTCCTTCCTGGTCAGCTCCTTCCCCTTCAGCTCCATCCAATTCTGCTCCATCCACATCCGCTCCTCCCTCTTCTTCAGGCAATGTGACTTTAGGAGACACATGGTGCAGTTGCAGCGCATGGATGCTCGCCTAGATACACTCTCTACGGAGTTGTATCAGGTGAACGTTCGTGTTGGTCGTATTGCATGACGACAGGCGTCCGTGGGTGGTTTTGCTCTTGAGGCTACTCCTTCACCGCCTTCTCCCATGGCTTCTGATTCTGAAGATGAGGATGAGGATGATGGTGATGACGATGATGCTTCGGATGATGCTGATGGAGATGCTAGCTCTACCGATGAAATGTCTACTTAACACTCTTACCCTTTGTCACTCATGATAAAAAGGGGAAGTAGTTTTGATATAAGAATAGTCATTCTTGGGAGGAGAGTTAGTATAGGACCATTTTGTTAGGGGGAGTATTGATATGTTCTGAGAATGTAGTGAGGATAGTATGTATCTTTTCTTTTCTTTCTTTTTAGATACATTACTCTTGTACATGAGGTCTTGTGACCATTTATTGACATACATTGTACTTATCTTCTTTATATTGATGTATGTTTTTTCTTTCACCTACCCTTTCATGTGTTGTTTCTTTTCTCCCTTTATACACATGTTTCTTATTACTTGTATGCAATCTATTATTTCTATTTCACACAAAGATACCTTGATGAGTTTTGTTTAAAGTGTTTCAGAAATAAAGGTTGTCAAAGTCTACTTGCCATAAACTCTCTTCTTGCAAAGTTTTTCAAGAGTTTATGTTAGGATAGATTTTATTGTATTCAACAAGTGAATATGAGTTGAGTGATCTATGACTTCTCTCATATGTTCATTTGTTTGTTGTGGTTTTGTCACGGATTGCCAAAAGGGGAGATTGTTAGGACATATGTGTTTTACTTGTTAGGAACATATGTCACTACTTTATACAATTGGCTTATCCTTTGACAAAACGCACTTTACTTGTATTTGGGTAGATTTAGGATGTGTTTAAATGCTTCAAGAAACCATGTTTCAAGATCAAGTGTTGAAGCCTTCAAGTCTATCCAAGAAAACAAGCTAATAGTGCAAGTTCATTAAAGCTCAACAGCTGCATCTATCGAGCTTAAGAAAGCTGTTCAAAGACTGGTGTGCTCGACACCTGCTCGACACCTCCTATCTGTCGAGGTTTAAGAATTTCAAAATTCTATATGATTTTCTTGGGATCCATGAATATGTCTTTGGGCTTTCTTTTCTCCTAACCCTAAACATATAAAAGGATTGTTTTAAGGGCCGTCAAATAGTTCACAAGTTGCACAAGCATTGAGCAAACTCTGTTCAAGCAAATTGTGATCGGAGACGAAATTCTTGCCCTAGTTCATCTCTTTCTCTTGAAGAAGTTGCTGTGTATGTGCACCGTAGGGTTTTGTGACCAAGCATTTTCTTGATCTTCATCGTGTGGATGAACTGAAGAATTTTGCAACCAACAACCTTCTTAGTTGGTGATTGAAGTCACGTACTGGATCCGCGCAATTGGTTAGTCACATACTTGGGAGTCGTGCATCAGAAAAGAGAACTGTCACTACAGAATAAGTCCAATTGGATATTGGGGTAAGGGTTCAACTGTAGGTTGGTAAGATACTTAGGATTCCTTTACTTGTAACCGCTTGTTGTGATAATTGTAGAATTTCAGGAGTGGTAACCTGAAAATCACCCGATGGGGTTTTTGCCTTTAGGTTTTCCCCATTCGTAAACAAATCATTGTGTTATTTATTTTCTGCTGCATAATTAGTTTATTGATGATTTGTTCGTGCTACCACGCGTTTGCATGATAAATTGATTAATTAATAACTTGACTAATTAATTAATTAATTTCTATCACAAGGGGTCATTTAGTTTGTGGCCTATCAGTGTGGATCGGATGTCCATAGCTTCATTGTGTTGCATGGACAACACACTATCAGGCAAGACTCATGTATGGACATATAAGCAAGCGTGTAAAGATGCATAGAAAGCCAACAGATGGCACAAACAAGCATGGTAAGCATATCATCTCAAAGAGCGGAAAAAAGGGAAAGGTATGCACGAAGCAACCAGTACCATGGCGATGCCTCCCAAATGGTTACATCCAAACAAGGCCTCATGGGTGTCGAATGTAACTGCACAACCACAAACCCGCTAAAGGCATCAAGCGTGGCAAAGCCAAGAACAAGATAGGCTAACACAAGCATAAAACATAGAAGCAAGCAAGCATAGACATACAAAATGGGTGATCCAAACCCTTTGATGTGGGATGAGGTGTACGGACGATGACAAAGACCATCGGGTCTAGATCTGGTCCGAACCAACAGGCCAAAACACAAGAAAGAATGATTAAGTGACAAAAGGGCTTCAATAGCACATGGCATGACAAACATAGCCTAGGTCTGAGCATACAAACATGGCGTGGAGGGCACAAGCACATGGAAGATGGCATAAATCATATAGAACAGAAATCCAAGCATGCAAGCATGTGAAAACATAGATCTAGACATATAAGCATGTGAAAACATAAATCTGAGCACGCAAGCATGTGAAAACATAGATCCAAACATATAAGCATGGCAACGTGTATGAAAATGTGAAAGCTTGCACATAAACATGGAAGAACGTGAATCCAAGCATATAAGCATGTACGGATGTGGATCTAAGCACAAAACATAGCGAAAAGCACACAAACACATAGATCCGAGCAAAAGCATAACCATAGACATTATATCAAGCATATGAGCACATAACCCTAACATCAACGCAAAGCCAAGAGAAGAACGAACAAAGGAAACGTGGCATAAAAACCCTAAGCACGTAGATCTAAACATACAAGCATGTAAAAACATATATCAAAACGTAAAACATGGCGTAGAACATAGCAACCAAGAAATCTAGGCTAGAAACACATATAAAGCAAGAAACATGCTAAAAAAAGCAAAAAATCATGTTATTCAAGCAAAAATTGCAAGATAAATGCTGGAAACAAGATTTGGAAGGCTAGGGGTGTGGATGATAACTAAAAAGCTACAACCACACCCCTAAACCCCAAATCCAAAGTGTAGAACCGAGGAAAGGAAAATTGGGTACAAAAGCAGTATCTTGTATTCTTGGTGAAGAGGGAAGAATCAAGAGACTTTGATGTGTTTTTTTGGACTGTTTTTGGGTGTTTTTTGGTGTTTGGAAGAGAGAAAAAATGTAGAGAGGAACTGGGTGGAGAGCAAATTTCAAAAAAAAAAATGTGTCCTCCTTGTCTGATGGGTGCCTAGGGCTATTTATAGCCCCAAGTGCGAAATTCGAGGCAGCAACCCTTAAACCTCCTTTGATCAGACTAATCTTGACACTGTTGGATAGATATTCATTTTCAGTTTCTAAAAGGGTATGGAAATCAAAAATCCAATGGTCAAATCAAGTTATGGCTCCGGGAAGTTAGCAGACACAGTTTTCACAATTTTCTCGATATCTCAACAGTTTTAACTCCGATTTCAACCCATGAATAGTCACTAGAATGAGAATTTGACGATCTTCGTAATGATGTTGGTTTCAACCTGTTCTGACTCTGCATCAAAATTACGGTTTCTAGGCCCACCCGGGATCGACTTCAGGTCAAACTTGGTTAACGTTGTTTAAAAATCTCCGAGAAGCTTGGGTTTGACTTAAAATTGTGAAAAATGTTCTTTCCGAGAGTCTGGACCTCGTTTGGCCTTTGGTCAAACCTAGGGCTAACCAAGGACATTTTGGTCATTTTAGTTGAAAAAGGCACTTTGGGTGCTCCGATGTCCGAACGGGTTGCACCACATCATCCTGTGTGTCCTTGCAGCCCCATGGAGAGAAAATGATATTTTTGGATTTTTCGTGGTCCGACATGCAAATCGAGAGTGGACAACATACGATATCAACACCACCAATCCTTAGGTTTTTCTAAGGTGTGATTGGTCACCTAACTCTATTCGATTTTATTACTGATCCTGGGATAAGAAAAATGTCATTTTTCCTAATCTAATATGGGTGGGCAAAAAATCTTGATGCTTGAGTTCGAAAGTCTGGTTATGTGTAGGGAAGGTGTTAGGCACCCCACAACGCCTGTCCAAGGACAGTCCTTTGTTTTCATAATACCTTTATTTTTGAAGATAGGCAATTGAAAACAAGACATTGGAATTAGCTTTATGGGGCTTTGAACGCATTGGGCTTTGAGGTTTGGTTTTAGAATGGGTGTGGTCCCAATCAATGTTTCCCTAGTGCATTCAATATTTGGTGCCAAATTTCCACGGTGAAAATTCGGCAGCATTTCGCCTTGTTTTCGTGGAAAACATTTGGCAGCAATTCGCCTTAGGTGCATCATAGCACACAAAACACTATTCTCACCAAGCTTTAGTTATGAGAATACGACAACAGAGGTGCCCCATTTTCACGGCGAAAATCCAGCAAAGTTTCACATTTGGTGAGCTATGGCACACCGGCAGGGTTTCTCACGTATGTGTATATGGTGTGTATCGATATACTCCTACCGAGATGAGCCGAAGCCCTTCAAAGCATCAAGCACATTGATGTGGGTCGCATACACGAGGAAACCAATGTCACTCAAGTGACATGGATCGAGATAATCACACTGCGATGACCGTGCACACAGTATAGCAAAAATATGTACCTACAGCAAATGCCTTGAAGACATACCCACACTACAAGGTTAGAAGTGCTCGTAGTCAGCAAGGATCGCTCGTATAACCATGAGAGTCCATCATACAAAGTGCACAATCACCCATACACGCGCAGGCATATATATATATATATATATATACATCGTGCACAATGCTATCATGTAGGGCAAAAAAGTAAAGCAGGCATATGCCGGCATCCCTAGGGTGTGGCCCAACAAGGTACTGGAAAAGTAAATCAGACATTGCCACACCCATGCCTACATCCCTAGGGTTTGGCAGGTGCAAGAAAGATAAATCAAACATAGCCATACCCTAGGAATGCGGCCTAAGAATGGTACATGGAGGATAAGCCTAATACGATGCTCTAGAAAAGAGGCTAAGAGAGGGGGGCAGAAAGATATAACCACTTGGGGAGACTAGGCCTCTAATCTACTGAACATTGCCCTTTTTGCTTGTGCCTAGGAGCTAGTGCCTTCCCTCCAAGCATCCTTTGATCCATGCATGTACATGCAATAAACAAGGAAACAAGCCAAGAAAGAAGCAAAGAAGATAGAAAGCATGCGACGAACATACTAACAAAAGGGCCAAATGGGGGCAAACAAACATGCTAAGCACACGGAGGGGCAAGTAAACATGTTATCAAACAAAAGGTGGTGTCCTAGGAGAAAAATGTAGGTTTGGATCGAGTGTCCATAGTTCTGTTGTGTTGAAGTATGGACGACACACGTGTGCTATCAAGCAAAGTTCCTGAAGGGACTTAGGGTCATGTGTATCAAAGACGAGTGTGAACTTGCACAAGATATTAAGAACTAGGCTTGATGACATAAGCAAGCAAGACTCATGCATGAACATTTAAGCAAGTGTGCAAAGATGCATTGAAACAAAGAAAGCCAACGGGGGCACAAGCAAGCAAGGCAAGCATATTATCGTACGGAGCGAAGAAAGGGTATGCATAGAGCAAACCGGCATCACAGAGGTGCATCTCACAAGTGGTTACACTAAAACAAAGCCATATGGGGGTTGGATGTAACCACACAAGATCAAGCCCACGGAGGGCGCTAGGCATGGCAAAGCCTAGAACTAGAGAGGCAAACATGGACATAAAGCATAAAAGCAAACAAGCATACACATGCATATAGGAAAATGATCCAAACCCTTTAATGTAGGCCTAGGTGTGTGGATGTAGGCCTACACCACAGAATCTAGATCTAAAACCCACCAATATGGGCCAAAACTCAAGAAAGAGAGATATTAAGGACAAAAGGGCCACAATAGCACATGGCATAGCAACCAAACATGTAGATCCAAGCATAGGCATGACAAAGAGCACATAAAAACATAGATCTAAGCATAGGCATGAAAAAGGGCACATAAAAGCATAGATGTAGCCATAAAAATGGAAACAAGCATGAAAACATGTAGATCTAAAGATAGGCATGGAAGCAAGCATAGAAACAAGTAGATCTAAACATAAGCATGGTATTTAGACATATCCTAGCCCAAGAAGGCTAGGCCAACAACGCTAGGCCAACAACATCAAAGCAATAAATCATGGTAAAAAGCCAATAGACATGCTAGGAAAGCAATAAACATGTTATTTGTCTAGGAAAAGCTAGAAAAAATCTTGATGGAGCTTTGTAAAGAAAGGGGTGTGGATTGTAGCTAAAAAGCTACATCCACACCCCTAAACCTCAAATCCAAGGTATGGAACCAAGGAGAGAAAGAGTGGGTGTTAGAACACTACCTTGTAATTTTGGTGAAAAGAGAAGAATCGAAGGTGTTTTGATGTGTTTGGAGGTGTCTCTAGAAGAGAAATATGGAGAAAAGAGAGAGAAATTTCCTAGAAAATGCTCCAACTACCAAAAATCCTCTTTGTTTTGCAAAATTAGGGGTCTGGGTGTATTTATAGGCCAAAACTGTCCCTTTGGCTTCCAGAAACCATTAGCAATTCTGGCTTTATCTAATCCAGCTTCAAATGCATATTTGAAGGCTTTTCCAGACTCAAATTAGGCTAATCTTGGATCAAAATTTATGGCCTTAGGAAACATGCTGATGCACTTTGCACGGTTTTCTAGATATCTCAACCTTTTTTACTCTGATTTCAACCAATGAATAGACTTTGGAAAGAAAATTTGATAATCTTCACAATGACGTTAGTATCAACCCATTCAGATGGTAGGATCAAAATTAGGGTTTCTAGGGCTCACCAGGAGTCAACCTCGGGTCAAACTTGGTTAAACTCAGTCAAAATTGACAAAAGTCTCTAAGTAGCTCAGGTTTGATGTAAAACCATGAAAAATATTGTTTTGGGAGGATTTTGACATCATTTGACTTTTGTCAACCTAGGGTTGATTAAGGGCATTTTGGTCATTTTGGCCGAAAAAGGCACTTTGAGTGCTTCAATGCCCAAACAGGTTGCGCCATGTTAATCTAGATGGTTCCATGGCCTCATAGAAATAAAATAATATTTTGGGAATTTTCGGGGTCAGGCACGCAAATCGAGGGTGGACAAAATACGATGTCTACACCCACCTTGCGAGCTTTCTTGTTCCATGATGATTTTGGATGACCTTGTCTACGAGACAGGTTCCTTCGAAGGTTTAGTCATGAAGGATACTGATTATGTCACTTGGTTTCTACAGTCCTCAGGCGGACCTACCATCAATGATTGCCCTGTGAATGGTGGTAGAGTTCTTGGTGGCATAACACGTGCTCGTCGAACTTCAGAGGCCCACTTGAGGTTACATGTAGATACCCTACAGGCTAGGGTGAAAGAGTTTAAGGGCGCGACTATTGCTAAAGATGGATATGTGCAAAAGGAGACTGTTAAGTCACTAGCTTGAGAGAGGGATCGATGGCAGAGAAAAAGGGAGGCCCATGTCGTTGCCATAGAGAGAGAGAGAGAGAGGAGTCATCTCCAGGTTAAGATAGGCATACTTCGTGAGTACATCAGCATTTTGATCGATAAGATGAGGGGGCATAGGATGCCTATGCCTCCCGCACCCTATATTCCTCACAGAAACCCTCATATTCGACAACATGAGTCAGAGTATATGCCTATTCATTTAGGACCAGCCAATAGTTGGGGATATAGCCCTTTAAATGATTGGACACGGGGCCCTGTATCAAATCAGGCACCATTTCAGGTTTCGGGATATGCCCCAGGTTCTTCAGCAGATTGGGCCGGTCCTTTTATAGGTCCCGTTGTGGGTCATGATGCCATCATTGGCAATCCTAAGCGCTTTTTGATGACGCCATTAGAGATGATGATTACCCTTAGGCCAACTATGTATGTTGTATCATTAAGATGATGTAGCCCCTATGCAGGTATGTTTCATTTTTTGTACTTTGTAGACATTACCCCTCAATGGGCCAAACAAGTATATCTTAGATTGCCTCATAGTAGGCCTGGACTGTATTTTTATATCACTTCTTGGTAGGCTTTAGAGATGTATGTATTATATTACCCCATAGTGGGCCTAGATGTCTAGTATCGCCTCTCGGTAGGCTCCTGATGCATGTATGGACATTCCCTCTTGGTAGGCACTCGATGTGTGTATGGACATTGCCTCTTGGTAGGCCTTACACGTATGATTCTAGATTTCGCCTGTTGGTAGGCTCAAATGTATGATTCTTGACATCGCCTCTTGGTCGGCTCCTGATATGTGTATGGACATTGCCTCTTGGTAGGCCTTACATGTATGATTCTAGATTTTGCCTCTCGGTAGACTCATGATGTGTGTTGATACCACCTCTTGGAGGCTCAGATGTATGTTTGCCAGTAGCACTTTAGCATTTATGAGTCAGTCACACCACTGTTGTTAGTCATGCATCGTTTCATTTGCATAGCACTATATTTTCACTGGTTTACCGATCAAATTTGACATTGATTAACCCACTGAGAGATATGGAAAGAGGAAAGACCGCATAAAATAAAACTACCCAGTGTAGGTTTTATGCCGTTTTTATCATGAGAGGAAAGGTTCTTGGTGGGATGGACCCGTTCTTGAGCATATTGATTACCAAAATAATGGACTGAGCCACATAAAATAAACTGCCCCAGTGTAGGGTTCTTGACAACCTTGATGATGAACATGGATTTCCCTAGCGAGATTTTGGACCTGTGTAATGGAATGTATTAACTAACCCGACTATCAACTGAACCGACCGATGCTTCAAGAAAATTTCCTTTGAGGAATTACATGCAGGAAATGACTTATGCTACCTACTTACCATGCTGGATAGATCGTTATCAATGACTGGAATGGCCTTAACACTGTCCCAATACATGTCTTGATGACGAGGGCTAAACCAACCCCTGAACCGGGTTTTGAAAATGAGGTTCAAGATATTTCAGGATGCTGGATGAGATATGCAAAGATAAAATGCCCCAATGTAGGCTTTGTGCAGTCTCAGTTGTACGAAAAAATCTCTTGAGGGACCAATTTGCTGTTGAACCCACCGCGCACCACTATTAGTGCAAAAACCGAGGAAATCTTCACTCCAAAGCTATCCAAAACCCTCTATCCATTGGATTTAAGCTCATAATATTTTTGGATTTGTGCCAAGGGGGTTAAAAACCCTGGCATAGGTCCCAAGGTGTGGCGGCCACACAAGGTACGCCATTTGGGGCTGGCAACCATACAAGGTATGGCCTTGAGAAGTGTGCAAAGGCTGGGCACCTCCCCAGACCTTCCATATTCTGTTCTGCAACTTCTGTGGTCTTCTCTTACCCTTTTTCTTCACTAAAAACTCTTAGAAACACCATTTTTTACAGATCTTCATTAGAACACCGGATTCTTTCAAATATGAGCATGGATGTTCTTCGACTCAAGACTTATCATACTGTGGTGGAGCTTAAGCGGTAGAATTTTCATGAGAGGGAGCTCAAGAGATGGTGGACTTCATTCTCTTCCAAGGATCGGACTTACATCTGGCAATTCCTTGGAAACGCCACTTCACTCTTTCATACTTCTTTGGATTGACACTTACTGGAGGCTATAGTTACTTGTTGGGATCCCACTTTGAGGTGCATCACCATTAGGGATCTGGACTTGGTCCCTACTTTGGAGGAGTATGATTGCTTTCTTTCTCTTCCTACCCCTGTGAGTCAGGTTTATCAACCTCTGACTAGACCTCATTTTTGCAAGCGGTTGGTGGAGCTATTAGACCTGAAGATGCCTGTAGTCGATGTTCTAACCCAATATGGGAGTGGTTTAGGAAGTAGCATCCCCTAGGATTTTCTGATCAGTCAGTTTGGTGAAGCTAAGTGCACTACCACTTACTAAGGATAGTTTGTGGATTTGGAGGAGCATTAGGTCTACAGACACCAGGCCTTTATGGTGGCCTTTGATCTTCCTTTTGCTAGGGACATCGCTGGTTAGTTGTGGTATCAGTTTGGCTTAAGTCCCACTAACTGGACATGGAGAGTCAAGTGAGGAGTTACTAGGTGGCAGGGTTGGACCCATTGTGTTGGTTTACTTAGCATCCCTTTGGTGGGCATTTTGGGGTTGTACAGGGTACTTTCCAAGTATGGCCTTGAGGTAGTTCAAGGGTAATCAACATATCCCTCGACTTAGTGATCTTTCTGTTACCACTTGTGATTATGGGCTCCTGGATATTGATGCAGTCATCATAGATCATGCTTCTAATTTTTGGAAGGAGCGTAGGTTGACTACTGACTATCCTACTTGTCCTAGGGACGATCATGAATGGTCCACTACTGAGTTTAGAGAGTGGAGGGCCAGAAAGGACCCATGCTACATTGTTGATTTATCAGTTTTAGATCCTCTTGATCCCCGCCTTTTGTCTAACATATTGAGGGATTATATACTGGAGTTTGAGATCCAAGTTGAGAGTACTCTTAGGGACCTAAGAGAGTGCCTGATAAAGGCTATCAAGGACAAAGATTGTTGCAAGGAGCTTTTTGAAGCCACTATGGAGGATTATGATAAGATGGGGAGGACTTGTGAGGCTGAGCACACCACCCTTAGAGCAAAGCTTTAGTAGAGGATTCCAGTCCCTTCAGACACAGAGGCAGAGTGTATTCATCTGAGATCCTGAGTCACTAGCTTAGAGAGTGAGCTAGCAGACCTTACTCAGAGATTAACCATCTTGGATTAGACAATAGATAAGGAGAGGGCCATAGTGGAGGCCAATTGTGCTAAGGAGAGCAGCAGAGTTGATGATTTAGCATTGAGGCTATTTGAGGCTAAGTCTTTCATCCATTCCACTTTAAGCTTGGAATATGGGTGGGCTAATGAACCTAGTAAGCCATAGTTGGCTTTTTGTTGTCTTTAGGCTGAGGTAGCCGAGAAGGAGGAGGCATTAAGAGTTTCTACTGTAGAGGTTGGCACCTTGCAGGCTTTACTTGATATAGAAAGGCAGGATTAAACCTCGAATCCTAGTATAGAGAGGGAGCTAATTCATCTTCTACATTTGTATGGCCGACTTAGGGAGATTGCTAGAGATTTGGGCTTTGACGAAGTAAGGTTGCTCCGTACCCATTCCTTGGATGATCCGATTCTTCTCACCAGTTTTAAAAGACTATGCAGGGCGATATCAGACCATTTGGGCCACGTTTGACTTGCTGGAGTCTTTTTTGTTTCTTTTCATTTCTGCACAGGAGCTATGTAGTTAGTATTCCACCAAGTATGGTAAGGTCCTTCATAAATTGCTAGGCAATTACGTGTGGCCTTCCACTTTTGGAGTTTTAAAGCATAGTCTAGTTTGCAAGGCATGCTTAAAATGAAAAGAAAGTGGAAACAGAGATGTTTTTATGTATATTTATTATTAGGAGATATTTATGTTTATGATATTTGTGTTTAGATGCGTAATGATGAATGCATGAAAAGATTAGAAAGGCACAAAACAAGCTTATTTAAAGAATATGTGCACAAATGCTTTGAAAATGCAAGATCATACAAGGATGTCTCTTGTACTGCTAGGTAGAGAATCAACAGATGTGCCAATGTCGGGATAACCAAAATAGGAGGGTTCAACAAATACCGCTTAATTCTGTCAAAGGCCACTTAATACTCATCTATCCATTCTGTCTTCGTATCCTTTTTTAAGAGCTTGAACAAGGGGTCGCACGTGGTTGTCAACTGCGCTATGAAGCGAGCTATGTAATTAATCCTTCCTAAAATGCTTTGAACTTGTTTCTCAGAGTTTAGCACAGGCATATCCCTGATGGCCTGGGAACAATGTTGACAACCCAATCAGAGTAGGCTATGGCAGTAAGAAAATCGACTTTCAACTGCCTTTCTACTTCTTCTTTGATTTTCAAGATAATCTCTGACTTCATCCTTCAGAGAGCTTGCTGTACTAGGGGTCATCAGGTTTAATTGGAATCCTATGGATGACGATCTCAGTATCCAATCCTGGCATATCTTGATAAGACTAAGAAAATATTTCCTTGAATTCTTTCAGTAAAGCTATGAGCTCGTCTTTCATGTCTTTGGGATAGTTTACCCCGATCTTGATGGATTTTTCTGTCTCGACTTCGTCAGCTAGGTTATCACTTTTGTTTATTCTATATTGGGCTTGGACACTTCGCTCAGATTCAAAGCTTTTAGGATGTCTTGAGGTAAGTTCGGGACCTCTTCCATTCCTTCAACATCATGATCCAACTCTATTGTCTCATTCACATCATACACACTCTCATTATGGCAAAGGGACGATGTACCCACTTGGGAACCAGAACAAATCCTATAGAGTGGAACATATACAGAGAAACATAAGACAATTTGCATACACATATTCATAGGAAAGAAAATAAAGAGGGATGCAAGAATTTCTTGAACAATGCATTGAATATTTCATTAATGGATTATAGGTAGGGGAAACAAAGTTCATGCCTGGTAATGATAAAAGGGAAAGGCTTTTTTTGTTGTCTCTAGGAAAACAAACTGGGGAAATGAACAGGGAATACAAATAAAGTAGGAAATAACATAAGCATCCAAAAAAAACTAAATATGCTATTCCAAACCTCTCAGGTGATCAGGAGGCCCAATCACTCAATGATGGAATACTCCTTACTCAGCCAATGCAACCACAAAGCAAGGCTCGATGGTCCAAAGGCTTGCCGTCATGCCTGGCATCCCTAGTCGAATAGTAGAAGTCAAATTATCTTTAGGAGATATGATAGCATTTAGAGAGAACTCTTTGGGACAAAGCCAAATAATGCAAGCTAGATCAAGCTCTTCATCTCCCAATTCCTTGAAAGGTTTTGGCATAATGACCTCAGCTGGAGCCAAAAAAGTGGTTCTGATATGGGGAATAGGCATCCTTGAAGTGGCGCACTTCCTCTTGTTGCCTTTGGAAGCTTGAAAGAGTTCTTCATGAGTGGGTTCATACCCCAAACCGAATCTTCCTTTGTTATTTAAGAGTTCAATGAGAGCAAGGCTTAGGCCTAGTTTGTACTCAAACTTGAGCATTTCTTTCACGGTCATTAGAACTGCTATGGGCTAGACTTAGGCTCTGAAGCATTGTGAATCATGGAAACTTTCTCAAAGCTATGGAAAAACGCTTCTGGAAAAGCATTAGCATCGATGTACGGAATAGATGTCTCCTAGAAGATGGTTATGGACTCTAAAGCCATAATAGTGATCAACTGACTTTTGAAGATGTACTTAAGCCTCCAATGGCCAAGGTATGATCTTTACCTTCTAGAGGAAACTCATCATTTGAAAAGGAGACTTGGTTGATGGATAACACTAGTGATACCATACCCTCAAAGGAGGAGCTTGTAATGCTGGTAGGAATATGCGTTTCCTTCAACACCTTTACTAGAGCTTCACAAGAGGCCTCGGAAGATAGCAACAAGTCTAAAATAGAAATCTAAGTTGGAGACTTGTTCAACTGCTAAATCACACTATAATCGGCCTTTCAGATGGTTTTCAAGAATTCCCCAGCTTCTTCAGTGGTGATCCTATTCCTAACTGGCTCGACTATGCTCTTCCTTTCTAATTCAGGTGGAGATTAAAGTCACTACTACTTCCAAGGGACATGATGGCTATCTCTGTAAGGGAAGGGCTTTGGCATATGAATGACTACACCTTTTTGAGTCTGTAAATTTGGCGCCAGGAAGAAAATCTTTGGATTGATGATGACTGGGCTGGGCAGAGTAGCTTCTAAAGCTTTTGGGCTAGGAACCCCAAATATTCCTTGGATAGACCTTGGCAGAACTAGAGGATCGAAACCTCGAATGGCGAGGACGATAGGGGTGCCCTTTTGGATAAATCCTAGAGATAATTCTGTGATTGCAGGTAATGTTAAGACTAAAGAAGTAAAACCTTCGATAGCTGACAGGATTTGTCCTTTCTTCGAAGCTGGCATTCCTAAATCCATAGGTGATTCTATGATCTCTTTAATAATGACCAAAGTCGGAGGAGCTGGAGTAGTCTTACATAGGCGCTCTCGCAAGTATTCATCCCAGTCTTGCCTTTATCCTATTGACATAGC
Organism: Quercus lobata; assembly: GCF_001633185.2. Taxonomy (NCBI): domain Eukaryota; kingdom Viridiplantae; phylum Streptophyta; class Magnoliopsida; order Fagales; family Fagaceae; genus Quercus; species Quercus lobata. The sequence continues at coordinate 56,832,293 of NC_044907.1, read as the reverse complement.
GTTATGGCTAGTTCCCATTTGTGTACTTGGAGGCCATAGGCTGGCTTCCATGCAATCACTCCTTCACACGACCTCTCTTTCGATCCAAATGATACCACGGTCAGCTAGGCTCTAAACTTATGCTCGGAGCACACTACAATCGAATAGGGCATGTCAGTCCCCACTATCACAGAATAAGCAGACTTCCTAATCAAAACTTTGAGCTCCTATGTTCTCGAGAACAATGTGACTTTCCTAAGCTAGGGCTCGTAGCATGGCTTTCCAAGGGAACGAAGGGGATGAGAAATCCAGAATCCTTTCTTTTATTGCGGAAATACCATTCATATTCCCTTCTTGATGAGGAGGCAAGGGGTTGGTGATAACATTCGACTCGGCCACGTTGTCGAACTATATTAGCTTATTGTCGATAAGGTCTTAGATCTGATGCCTAAACTATGTACACTCTTCTAAAGTATGCCCTTTGGCTCTGAAATCGTGTTCGCATTTCTTGGATGGTTTAAAATCGAGCAGAGGAGGACCGTCACTGGGTTTCACAAATATTGGAGTCACTAGCTTCTTCTCCAATAGATAGATAGAGAGGTCTGCCATGGGCATTGGTCGCAAAGAGAATTTTTGGGGTTGATCTGGCTTTCCCCTTTAGTTAAATGCTCGAGGAAACATTCGGGCTAGCTGAACCTGTTATTAATAAGGTTAAGCAGTCGGAGCTGTATAAGCAGAGGTGATACCCTAGGGCCTTTCAGGTGCTTTGTCAATCACATGAACATCGGCTTCCTTCCCTTTGCGGTCGGTTGCCTTCTTCACCTATTGTTCTATCATAGAATTCAAAGCCTCAGGATCGACTATTTTGTTGCTTCTAATACCCTCATCAATGCGCTCCCCAATAGGAATCAGGCTTACAAAGTGAGTGACTTGGGCACTGATCATCTTCTTGTAGTAAGGAGGCTCAAGGTTATTGATGAACCACTTGATCGTTTCATCTTCCATCATGGGAGGAAGCACTTGAATGGCTAGCTCACGCCACCTCTAGGCATACTCATGGAAAGATTCCCCACTTTTCTTTTCAGTCCTCTACAAAACGATGTCATAAGGAGCTATCTCAATGTTGAACTGACAATACTCAAGGAATGCATTGGCCATCTCTCTCCTGCTGGAGGTCTTTTCCAATCTCACATACCATATGGCTGCAGGGTCAGTCAAGCTATCAAGGAAAATTTGGTAGAGCAAAAGATGATTGTCTCTATAAGGTTCCATCTTCATACAAAACATGCGCATGGCACAAGGATCTCTAGTGCCATCATACTTGACAAACTAAGGTGCCTCAAACTTGGGAGGCTTAATGAACATAGGGAAATTGGTCAAACTATCTAGATCGACGCTTCCTCTGGTGCCAGAGCCCTCTATGATTTGAAATTTCTTAGTCAGGGTCTCCACTTGACTTTTGACCTGACCGTAACCAAACTCTAAGTCTTATCCTTAGAAGGATCTACTTCCTGTTTGTTCCCTTGTGGAATGAATGGTGGTGTGGTTTAGCCCTGATTTGGATCTGGTGGAGGCCGAGCCACATTTTTAGTATGGGGTGTAAAGCCTTCTAGAGTAGGACTAGATGATTCTCGGTTCCTTTCTACAACCAGTTGTTGCACTATGTGCATCATCACTACCATCTATTCTTTCATCTGAATGAACTCAACAACACTTACTTCAAAAGCTGAAGGATCACTAGTAGACATCTGTCTAGCACGAGACCTAGTGATGATGGGACCACGACATGATGGTAACTTCGACTATTTCCTTTGAGCAATATTTTCTCTTTAGGATCCTAGAAAGGAAAAGAATGGGATAGGAGAGAAATGGGGTACATTTGAAAATTTAACAATGTGGAAACATAAAACGAACACAAAGTTAGTTTAGGTTGTTGCTTATGTAAAATGCACCTATCATTTTCGAAACATTGGCTTGGACCCTTGATCGGGTATTTATCATGGTGAGTTTCTATAGTGATGCAGAATTAATGCACAAGCTTGGCATGTAACCGGAACTTTCATATCATGCTTGAAATTGCAAGATGGACCTTTCTCTTTTGATTACATGGAAAGCAATGCTTTTACAAAACTGGGCTCTTTACAATGCCCCTAAAACATGGGCTATAGACAAAGGCTCCAACAGTGGGCCTTTTACAACATAAGGAAATTCAAAATTACAATGAAAAGACTTCATTCTGGATGGCTTTGCATTCTCAGAGAAGATCTTGAACTTTGGCAATGTCCTCCTTGGTGAGGAGTTCCGGTTACTTGAAACAAATTTTATCTGTACACATTTACATGACAGGGCCACTAATGTATGCATGCATGCCCTTGTAGGGTTGGAAACCCTTAGGGCATAGGTATGATCTAATGTGTAAGCAATGGGATTACCTTTCCTTAGGGGTTAATCATAGATGATGTGTAAACAGGATGGACAGAACCTAGAGTAAAGCACAACTCCTTGATGCAAGTAATGGGGCCAACATGCAAATGGAAATCAGACACTTTCTCGTTGACTCATTTTGAAAACAATCCTATGAAGGATATCTTACCCTAGGCTGGGATGTTCACTCAGATTTGGTTCTTCCTAGTCCTCAAGAGTTTGACATAATCTAGGCCAACTATATAAGACACGGCTTAATTGGTAAGTTGGTCATATTCTTAAGTGGTACCTCGATCATCTAATCCTTCCCTTTACAGAAGTTGTGGGATAGAGCAGATCAAGGGAGGCCTTTTCAGCTACTCCTATCCACCCATGGACCCAAAAGTGCCCACAAATCGGTGCCCAATAACTATCTATGGTTTGCCAAGTGGTAACCTTAAAGTGTTGAGCCCGGGTTCAACTCAAAATAAGGGGTGATGTCATGCATTTTGAAATGAAAGGGGAAAGACTTTCCAAGCACAACAAATATATGCACAAATAAAGGTGTAGCAAAAATTAAATCTTACTACCCTAGGTTTGCACATGTGAAGTAAAGATGTAAAGCATGTTTTAAGAAAGCAGTGAAACTTTAAACATATGAAAATACCTCAAAACCGGTTTTTGGAAAACCATTTAAAAAACATTTTTGGAAAATATTTTTGAGTTTTGAAAATAGTTTACTAAAATATAGTAAAAGCAATTTTCAAATGGAAAGCCCTAGAGGCTAATGCTAATTTCAATGTTTTTGAAAGCCAATGTCCAAAGTTTAGGATCTTATCAAAAGCACTAAAGGCTAAACTCTCTAAGTATCCCTAGTGGAGTTGCCAGTCTGTCGACGCCTTGCAGCTGCTCGACCACCCATTGCGGCAACGCTCGCATGCCTTTTCTCAGTATTGGTGCGAGAATGTGATATGGAGGTGTGTCGTACCTCAGGTATGTGACTGGAATCTGAGTTGATTTTAAGGAAATTACCAAGGACAAGTGAAGTCGCCACCAATCATTGGGTTTTTCAAAGGTATGATTGGCCACTTGACTCTATTTGATTTTATTATTGATCCTAGGTTAATAAAAATGGAATTTTTCCTAATCTAATGTGGATGGATAAAAAAATCTTGATTCTTGAGTTCGAAAGTCTAGTTACGTATGGGGAAGGTGTTAGGCATCCCCCACCGCCTGTCCATAGACAGTCCTTTGTTTTGGTAAAATCATAATTTAAGGACATTGGCAGTTGAAAATGAGCTATTGGCATTAGCTTTTGGGGCTTTAAATGTATTGGGCTTTGAGGTTTGGTTTTGGAATGGGTGTGGTCCCAAATGATGTTTTCCTAGTGCATTTGGAATCGTTGCCCAAATTTCCATGGCGAAAATCTAGCAACGTTTTGCCTTATTTTCATGGTGGAAATCTAGCAGCGCTTCGCCTCAAATGCGTCATAGTACATAAAACACTACTCTTACCAAGCTTTCAACGTGAGAATACAGCAATAGGGATGCCCCATTTTCACAACAAATATTCAGCAGGGTTTCGCATCTGTGTATATGGCACGTATCGACATGCTCGTATTGTGACTAGCTGAAGCCCTTCAAAGAATCAAGCATGTTGATGCGTGTCACATACATGGGGAAACCAAGGTCACTCAAGAGACATGGATCAAGACAATCACACCACGATGATTGTGCACACAATATAGCATGAATATGCACCTACAACAATTGCCTTGAGCATAGACCCACACTACAAGGTCAAGAGCACTTGTGATTTGCGACGGCCACTCACGTAACCACGAAAGTCCATCATACAAAGTGTACAATCTCCCACACAAGCACAGGCATATATATATACACATACATCATGCACAATGCTATCATGTAGGGCAGGAAAGTAAAACAAACATTGCCAATGTTCCAAGGGTATGGCCCAATAAGGAGAAGGAAAAGTAAAGGGGGTACATAGAGAGGCGGAACCTTAATACATGCTCTAGAGAAGAGGCTTAGAGAGAGGGAGAAGGAGAAAACCACTTTGGAGGGGTTAGGCCCCCTAATCTATTAAACATTGCCCTTTGTGGACTTGCATCCTCTCACTTGCATCCTTGCCCTTTTTGCTTGCGCCTAGGAGGTCACGCCCTTATTCCAAGTGTCCATGCTCCATGCGTGTACATGCAAAGACAAAGAAACAAGTCAGCAAACAGGCAAAAAAAGAAACAAAGGAGATAGGGAGAGCATGCAAAGAGCATAATAACAAAGAAAGCCAAATGAGGGCAAACAAAGCATGCCAAGCATATGAAAGGGCAAACAAGTTATCAAACAAAAGAGGATGTCCTAGGAGGACAAATGTAGGTTTGGATCAAGTATCCATAGTTCCATTGGATTGGAGTATGGATGACACACAGACTCATGCATGAACATGTAGGTAAGCATGCAAAGATGCAAAAGAAGCAAAGAAAGCCAAACGGGTAGCACCAAGCAAGAAAGGCAAGCATATAAACATTGCAAGGAGTGGAGAAAGGCGTGAATCAAGCACGCCAACACCACGGAGGTGTATCTCACAAGTGGCTACACCTAATCAATCCCTAGGAGGGATGGATGCAACTACACAAGCAAGCCCATGGGGAGGCACAAAGCATGGCAAAGCCTGGATCTAGAGAGGCTAACATAGGCATAAAGCATAGAAACAAGCAAGAAAACATATGCATGCATAAAGAAAATGATCCAAACCCTATGACATAGGCATAGGTATGTAGATCTAGGCCTAGACCACAAGATCTAGATCTACACCCCACCAATGGGGGCAAAACACAAGAAAGAGAGACATCAATAGATAGAAGGGTTTTAGAAGCACAAGGCATAGCAACTAACATATAGATCTAGACATGAGCAAGGCATGGCATAGAAAGCAAAAGGCATGTAGATCTGAGCATAAACATGGCAAGGAGCCTAAAAGCATGTGGATCTAAGCACAAACATTAAATTTAGACGTATCCTAGCCCAAGAAGGCTAAGCCAACAACATCAAAGCGATAAATCATGGCATAAGTAAGGAAACATGCTAGAAAAAAAAATATAAAGACATGCTAGGAAAAGCAATAAAGCATATTATTAAACAAGAAAAAGCTATAAAAAGAAAAGGGTGTGGATTGTAGCTAAAAACCTACATCCACACCCCTAAACCTCAAATCCAAGGTATGGAATGAAGGATAAGAAGATTGGGTGCAAGAACAATACCTTGTAATTGTGGTGAAAACAAAAGAATCAAAGGTGATTGGATGTGTTCAAGAGAGAAATTAGAGAGAGGAGAGAGAGAATCTACCCAGGAAACTACCCAAAATCATCCCTTTTTTTTGCAAAATGAAGGGCCTATAAGCTTTTATAGTGGAAAACCAACCCTTCAACTTCCAACACACCTTGTATGGCCGGCAGCCACATAAGGGTTGTTGGCCACCCCTGTTGACAATAGCAGTTTTGGCCTTTTCTAGTCTCAATTTGGATGTGTATTCGAAGATTTTCCCAGAACTAATCTTGGTGTCCCTGGAAATATCTAGATGTCTAGTTTCCAGAACACCAAAGCAATTGAAAATCCGACGGTCGGATCAAAAGTTATGGCCTCGAGAAGCGTGCTAACGCGCTTTGCACGGTTTTCTAGACATCTCAACCATTTTAACTTCAATTTCAACACATGAATAGTCGTTGGAAAGGGAATTTGATCATCTTTGTGATGGCAATAGTCCTAACCCATTTTGACAATCAGATCACAATTAGAGTTTCTGGTGCTCCCAAGAGTCAACCTCGGGTTAAACTTGGTCAAAGTTGACAAAAATCACTAAGTAAAAACATGGTCAAACCTCAGGTCAAACATGATGTAGAAACATGAAAAATGTTGTTTTGGGATGATTTTGACTGACTTCAACTTTCTGTCAACTTGGGGTTGATTAGGGGCATTTTGGTCAATTTGACTTGATATGTCACTTTGAATGCCATGTCTATGTTTCTTCCCTTGGAATCTTGTTTGCTTGCTGGCTTAGATGAGATGACATGATGAATGATAGATGTATGCTAGGATTGATGTGAATTGTTATGATAGATGTATGCTAAGGTTTGGGGATGAAAATGTCATGTTGTATGCTTAGATGTATGTTTGTGTGTGTGTGTGAGTTTAGAATGCAATATTGAACAGGCCTTTAATGAGATTAAGACATAAGAAACAATGAGGGGAAGCCGACCCACGGGTTGGGCAGTTTTAGGTGCCTAACACCTTCCCAAAGTCATACCTAAACTCCGAACCCATACTTTAGTAGTAAGATCATTCCTTCCACATAAGGGCACTATATATATGGTTCCTAAGTCATAAAACTAGGTGACGACTCCATTTATCTTTTCTTCACCCAGTCCACTTGGCCGAAGCGTAATCCCCCTCATTACGCCTATAATAAGGCACATAGAGAGGATAACACTAGAGGGTAAAAGGGTAATTTCACCTTAGAAATATGCATCTTGATTCTAGTCATTAGATCCTTAATCTCATTTCACCAAAATGATCTTAATGTTGTAACGATCAAATCAACTGGTCATAAGCCCTAATCAAACCATTAGATTGAAAGTTATCATCAAATCAAGTTTTAATGGCCGAGATGCACTATCACAAATTGAGTCCAACAATATGTGATTGTGAACAATTAATTCTAATTGGTTATAATTATAATAAATTTGAGATTAACGACGTGTCATAATTTGATTGGTTAGGACTACATTTTATGATAAGGTTGCACACAATTAATTAGATAAACATTAATTATTCAACGAGTAATTTGTGCAATTATCTTTTAATTAGGGTAAATTTGGAACTAATTAATTCTAAAATGGGAGTGATTGGAGCCTATTAATATTAATTGGAAATTATTTTGGGACCTATTAATGTTAATTGTGCTAAAATTATTTTCTAACAAGTGACCTCTGCTCACCATTTCGTTGATATCTCTCAGAATGTTTTGAATCTATGAATGAAGTTACTTTTCCCAAAAACAAGACATCCTAGGCTTCAATTTGACCACAAGAACGAGACAATTCCGATCAGAATTAAGGAAGATATGATTTTTTGAATTTAGCTCTACAGGCTGTTACAGTAGCTACGAGAAAACCGAATTTTGCTTGCTCCTCACTCCCACCAATCTTTAAATTTAATGCACCCGATTTACCCAAAAGTTAAAATAAGGTCTAGGTTCATGATTCTTTGTCTACCCTCATTAATTGACCTTCCATTTATATTTTCTTCATCACTACTATATAAACCCCCATCTCCTCAATTCCAAAGCACACAAAAACCCCCTCTCTTCTCCTCTCTTGAGTTTTAGTGAAGTAGAGTAGTCTTGTCATATCATGGTCTTCTTGGTATTGAGTGAGACCCACTCTCCCTCTCCTAGTTCTTCTTTTCTCCTCCACCCTTAGGACTTCCACCAAGAGCATCCTCCTCCTCCATTTAGATCTTACATGCAAGTATAATCTCTATCCTTAACTCGTCTTTCATATTGTTATAATGTTAATTTAAGATTAGAGCATGCTAGTGTTTATTTAAATTCTTTGAATATGTTTGAATGTTTTTAAATGTTCTTAAATGTTTTTCTATGTTCTTCACATGTTCTTAGTTGACCATCACATGTTCATGCATAACACTAGTTTTGATCTTCAATCCACATCAAGAACATGAAAAAGATGTTTGTTTAATAATTCTTTCAAATCCTTGAATCTAGGATATCACCATCCACACACATTCACTAGAATTTATTTTTCAAGCCAAATGAAATGCTTAAAAATTGAATTAGGGTTTATCACAAGCACACACATTAAATTCAACATGCAAATTGATTGATGGCATATTGGATGATGTGGTATGAATGTTAGTCACCATAGTCTATAAGACCGGTTTCACAGAGCAAGGTGGGTGCCTAACACCTTCTCACCTTGTAACATAGCCTCCGAGCTTAGATCAAGGGTTGATAGATCAATGCTTATCCTTGTAATTTTCAATTTTTAGATTGTAACTAGGAAACAAAACCATGTACTTTATCTTAGATTGTATCAAGGATCAATGCCATGTAATTTTCCTATGATCAATGTAAATTCAATTTTAAATTAATAAAATGAGGAATTTTTCAATTTTGGTTTTCTTATTTATTGCAATAATTAAATAAGTGGTAACCCCATTGTAAACCCCTTAATCTAAAGGGGAAAATATAATCAGTCAAACCTCCATTTTAAGGGGCCATAACATGACTCCACCCATTCACGTGGGTTTGGCCCAACACTACAAAAACAGGCGAGGGACGTGGTCTCTCACAGTGGTGACTCCACTGGGGATATTGAGGGCTAAGCTTCAGTTAGGTTATGGTGGCCAACCATGTCATTGTTTGTTTATTGATTTTTGTATATAATATGTCTAATATGTCGTTATATTGCATGTCATGCATCATTTGCTTAAATGAAATTTATTTTATTAGTATGCTAGCCTGAAAGCCTGGTAGTATTAGCCGTGGATTGTGGTCTTTCTAAGACTCACATACCCAACAGTGAACCTACCACCCACCGCGAAAAGAATCATCATGGTTATAACATGGTGGTTCATAAGGACAAACTGTACCATTTGGACCAACGTAGCGCTCCCAGTGTCACAAGTTGGCAGGTATGATGTCCTAACTTATGGGGACCTTTAACCTACCTTCTACCCATGTTGTAATGACCCATGGAACCTACCTTTAGGTTGGTCCATGTAAATTGCATTGCGTTATGCATGTGTTTGGCCGTCGTTTGAACCAAGATGAGCCCAAGTCCAACGCTTAAGCCCGTCATAATTGTTTGAACCTTGTATGCTATGAATGAACTCAAGCCCAAAAGCCTATGATTGAACTCCACTTGGTATAAAAACCCAAATTGTTTCTTGAGTCATTTTAAGCCCAACACTTGTGCCTATCAAAGGTGTATACGCATGATCAACTTCAAAGGCCAAAAGCTCACAAGATGCATTCCTTCCAAGTGTATGGTCAAGCCATTTTAAGCAAATACCAAAAGATCATAATCAAGGTTCAAGCCTTCCAAGTGCAAGCCCAAGCCATTTCAAGCAAATACCATTTCATCATAATCAAGGTTCAAGCATACCAAGTCTCAAGCATCCTAAATGTGTAGAAAAAACACATGTTTGTATCATATACAAAACATACACAACGGAAAATTAACAGATCTACTTCATTCGCAATTGATAACATGTACTATGTAAATTTTAGAATATAATAACAAGAGAGTGTACGTTAGTGCGGTGAAATTCAAAACAAAAGATTATAAGTACTTGGGAACACTTTTAATCTTCACTCCAATTCCACTTATGCCCAAGTGTGGTCTCTCAATCAGTTTATATGTTTTTTGTTCAAGAGAGAATTAGAGAGTGTCCAACACTCACATACAAACCATTTCATTTTTCTTCAAAAATCTGTATGTTTCTCTCCTTATAACTGATTATCTAATTGGGCTAGCCTCTTGGGCCATTTCAATTGGGCTTTAGTATGTGGCTTAGAGTGAGACCAAAAGGAAACAAATAAGACACTAGCTCCAATGGGCCTTGGGCTTTTTTGTCAACTCATGACAAGTCCAAAGTTACCATTAATTATATTTAATACCACTGTATAAATATAATTGTACTCTAGGCCTTATTAATAAATTATATCCCAAGACTTTATTATACATGCAACTCCTTCATAAAAAATTCATAGTAATACAAAGTCATGAATATATACTGTCACTTTGAAAATTACTACATCTTAATCCTTGAGTACCTATTATAATCCTTTAAGTTATTCATCATATATTTTATGAAATCTAATTTCATAAATATATACTTTAGTAACTCTTTACTAAAGTGGTTAGGCCTAACATTCTGAATAACCAAACTCATTCAACTTATCTCAAAGGAATATTTTATATCTCCATTAAGAGATTATGAATTCCATCTTGAGAATATATGTTCCATCAACACTAAATGTGGTTGTCCAACATACTGAGATTTTGACCGTGACTTTAGATCTCACTCCTGATACATCAAAGCAACCTACACTTCATGATCATGTCCATTATTCTCTCAGGATTAAGAGTTCATGTAAATAGAAGTCGTGAGATTTATTATTCATTTGACAGTCGTTAGGAGAATATTAAATCCCATAATGGTCAAGTTCAATATGTCTTAACTCTTAAAATATATCAACTAGAAGTCTTCACTTCCATGATCAAGACAAATCATCTTAGTTGATATGTTATAGTCTTCGTAGATGAAACGCCCAATTTCATCACCGACTATGAACTAAAATTTTAAGTTTACAAAGAATTTTTGACTTATATCTTCTGTGACTAAATCACATACTATGCATCTCGTGGACTAAATAATGATGTCCAAATATTCATGTTACCATTATTTTAGATGATAATAAAACAACTTTATTAATCACAACATTAAGTCATACATAATGTCATGCATAATATCATACATGGCATCATACAATAGGATTTAAGCGCATTAATCCTAACAAAATGGACCAAAAAGAAGCAAGTGGCCCAATTTTGTCTCACTCCACATTTGGTTTGCAACATCATAGTTAAGATTAAAGTTTGTTTGTTTGTTTATTCCATGTTTCTATGTTTCTTCGAATTCCAAAAATTCATGTAGCATTTGATGTACTTTGGTTATGTATATATTTTTAAAAAATTCAAAAAAAATCAAGATTCCTAAATCTTTCCAAAAAAAGAAAAAAGGAAAATTTTCAAATGAGAAAGTGTTTGGACTAGGGGCATTAGGCCCTTGAGTCATTTAAAAAAATAAAATAAAATAAAATAAATCTTTGGACTAGGGGCATTGGACTTCCCAGTGACTTTTTTCAAAAAGGCCCACTTTTTTCTTTCAAAGATTTCAAGATTCTTTAAAGTCTTCTTTTCAAAATGCTACATCAGGATCCCTTGGACAAAACTTTTTCTAAATTGTGATGTTTAAAGGCTTGAACAATCAACTTGTACTGAGAAATGATTAATTTCATTTGATCCATGTAAACACTTTTGCTAAATTACTTTGAATAAAAGAAGAAATGGTCTTAAAAGGCAATCAAAGAAAATCTATCTATCAGAAAATTCAAAAAGCCCATGCATTCAATCCAAATCTTTGAAGTCTTTTGTTTCACAACATTAAAGCATCCATGCTTTTTCTTTTAAGATGAATTTATTAAAAGAGTTCAAGTCACTGTGCTTACAAGCAAGCATTGCTAGGGATAGGAGGTTGTCTTTGGTTAAACAAGATTATACCTTAATACCTAGAATGATCATTATCCATTGCTAGCCCATTTGAGCCTTTAAACACTTAGCCTCTTTTTCACATGAACCCACTAAAATCTAAACCTAGGGTGGGAAAAATCAAAGTATGCATGCTTAATTCTCATGTTGAGGAAGAGTCGACCTTGTAGCTTTGAAGCTAATTGATAAAGTTCTCCTAGAAGACATGAAAGAGAAGTAGAGAATTCATTAAACTAAAGATAAGAGATCATCAAAGAAAAATGAGGTTTCACTCAATCAAGGAAAGACAAATGAAATTCCATCAATGTGAGAGAAAAAAAAAAAGTGTGCATCAAGTTTGAAGAGTCCAAAATTCATCATGCCAAGGGGAATACAAGATTCATCTAAAAGAGAGTTCATCAAAAAAGGAAAAGATTCATCAAGCACAGAAAGGTACAAGTGCATCAAGGCAAGAAAGAAGTCTAGAGAGTGCATGAAAATGACTTGAGCTGAGAAAAACAAGGAAGGCAAAAGTTCCCCAAAAGTTCATTCAATCAAGAGATGAAAGACATAAAAAAAAATTAAATAAAAAAACCCCGCTAGGCTGAAAACTCAAATGGGCAGTCTAGGCAAAAGCTAGGGCCACAAAAAAAAATTATAAAAAAAATAAAAATAAAAAGGAAAAAGAAAAGAAAAGAAAGCCCACTAGGTTGAAAACCCAAAAGGGAAACCTAGGCAAAAGTTAGGGCCAAAGAAAAGAAAAAGGAGGTAAATCCCACCATGTGGGAAACTTGAAGATGTAACCTAAAAAGAAGAGGATTTTACAAGGTGAAAGTTTAGAGGTATGATTCAAGAGGAATGATCATAAAAACAAATGTTGATACAAGTAACAATGAAGACTAGTGAGAAGATGACAAGGGAGAAATGGGAAAACTCCTCTAATACTTGATCTCTAAGTAATACATACTTTAGGGGGAATAATATAGGGGTTTTTGAGCCTTTTTATCCTTCATTTCATAACCTGAACCCGGCCTACATTACAACCTATTAATAAGACCTCCTTGAAGTCTTGCTAATTGTAGGCACATCTCAAACTCTAATAATATTTTCTCTTGACTTCAAAAGGAAAAATGCTTAAAATTGTCAAACCCCACTGGATGATAAGTCCAAGGAGAAAAGTTCTCAAATCCTCAAATGCCTCAAAAGAACTTTCAAACTTGGAGCACTCTCCTTGTTTGCACCTAACAATGTGATTCCTAAATATTATCACATTTCATTTCTTGATTACCTTTGGAGACTTAATCTGACAATGTTCAAAAGAAAGAAGCAAATTTTGATTACATGAGTTTAATGATCTTGATCCTTCATAATCAAAGAGATTTGTTTGGTTCTTAAACACTATCATTTTCCAAAATGGTTGTTCAAAGGATCACATCTTGTTCGAGAGAGAGAGAGAGAGAGAGAGAGAAATTTCATTTCAAAAAAAAAATCATTCTTTTCCAAAATCCAGTTCTCTTGAACTACATCTTGACCTGATCCTCTATAAAAGAGGTACGTAGGTAGCTTTTCAAAGGCCCGGTCCCAATCACCCAAACAACTTTAGGGTTAGAAGTCAAAACAATGTGACAAAATGGTTTGGATGCATGTTAGGCTAAGCCCATTTGTTTTGCATCAACATGCTTAAACTTTGGGCATTGGCCTATTATATTGTATGTGGATATGTCCTTCTTGCATGAAAGCATGTTTTCATTTGAGGCATCAATCCATTTTTTTTGCAAGCATGTCCATACTAAGGGCAATGGCCAAAAATGTTTTCATGATAACTAGTTTCTAACAAGCTAGAGAAAGAAAGCCATTTTGCATGAACCAATGATGGTGGACCGTGATCTTCTTTCATGTTCCCTAATGGTCGCTACATCAAATGAACTCAGCTTCAATCTAAGCATGGAATATGCCTCCTACTAGGGGCATTGGGTAAGTACTTCCAATTCATTTCAATGAAAAAATCCATTGCTAATTGAAATGATCTTTTTACAGGAACTAAGCAAGGACTTATCCAACAATCTACATCAACTTCCAGCCAAAGTTTTTCTCATTCAAAAGATAGGTTTTTCAACAACAACAAAAAAGAGAGAGATGAAAAGAAAAGAGAGAATTTTCAAAAAGCCTTAGGACTAGGGGCATTGGGCTCGTACTTCTTAGTTTGCTTTCAAAAAAAAAATCATCAGTCAAGATTTTCAGTTCTTTCCAAAGTCCCAGGAAAAATCTTCATTAAATTCTTCTTTAGGAACCAAGAATAGAAAGTTATGATCCTCTTCCATACTCTCCAGTGGTGCAACATCAAGTCAACCGTCCACCTTTAGCATTCATTGAAGCATGGAATATGTCCCAAACTAGGGGCATTTGCCAGGTATGGCTCATTCTTTTCAATGAATAACTCTATCACTAATTGAAAATATTTATTTTGCAAGTACTAGGGTAAAAGGCCCATGCACATCGGCATGAGCCAAACCCCAAAAATCCTTGGTCCTCTAAAAACATGAGCCAAAGCCCAAAACCCTTGTTCCTCTGAAAACATGAGCCAAGATCAAGAACCTTTGGTCCTTTGAAAACATAAGCCAAACCAAAAAAATCCTTGGTCCTCTGAAAACATGAGCGAAGATCCAGAACCTTTGGTCCTCTGAAAACATGAGCCAAAGCCCAAAAATCCTTAGTCCTCTAAAAACATGAGCCAAGATCCAGAACCTTTGGTCCTTTGAAAACATGAGCTAAAGCCCAAAAATCCTTGGTCCTCTGAAAATATGAGCCAAAGCCCAAAAATCCTTGGTCTTCTAAAAACATGAGCCAAGATCCAGAACCATTGATCCTTTGAAAACATGAGTCAAGATCCTTTGGGCCTCTGAAAACATGAGCCAAAGCCCAAAAATCCTTGGTCCTATGAAAAAATGAGCCAAGATCTAGAACCTTTGGTCCTCTGAAAACATGAGCCAAAGCCCAGAAATCCTTGGTCCTCTGAAAATATGAGCCAAAGCCCAAAAAATCCTTTGTCCACTAAAAACATGAGCCAAGATCCAGAACCTTTGGTCCTCTGAAACACATGACCAGAATCTCCATTTCTTCTTGATCTCAGGTAAGCATGTCTTGTACTCAATCCAAAAAAAAAATGCATTCATGAACTACGTTTGGACCTAATTCTTCTACCAAGAGGTACGTAGGCAATCTCCCTCGAGACTCAGTCCACATTTTGATTCACTACATGACAGTCTACATTTTTATCTGCATGCATCATACATTCACCACGATTAAATACTTATTGCAAAGCTAGGTGTCTTTTCCATACATTGACGTTCGCTTTTCAAGCCTTGTCAATGAGGGGCATTTTGTTGACACCCCATTTTGCAATTTGCATTTAACCTCACATGGAGGGTAAAAGGGTAATTTCACCTTAGAAATATGCATCTCGATTCTGGTCACTAGATTCTTAATCTCATTTCACCAAAATGATCTTAATGTTGTAACGATCAAATTGACTGGTCATAAGCCCTAATCAAACCATCAGATTGAAAGTTATCATCAAATCAAGTTTTAATGGCCGAGATGCACTATCACAAATTGAGTCCTACTATATGTGATTATGAATAATTGATTCCAATTGGTTATAATTATAATCAATTTGAGATTAATGACGATTCATAATTTGATTGGCTAGGACTACATTTTATGGTAAGGTTGCACACAATTAATTAGATAGTCAAACATTAATTATTCAACGAGTAATTTGTGCAATTATCTTTTAATTAGAGTAAATTTTAAACTAATTAATTCTGAAATGGGAGTGATTGGAGCCTATTAATATTAATTGAAAACTATTTTGGGACCTATTAATGTTAATTGTGCTGAAATTATTTTCTAACAAACAACCTCTGCTCACCATTTCATTGATATCTCTCAGAATATTTTGAATTTGTGAATGAAGTTACTTTTCCCAAAAACTAGATATTCTGGGCTTCAATTTGACTACAAGAACGAGACAATTTCGATCAGAATTAAGGAAGATATGATTTTTTGAATTTGGCTCTACAGGCTGTCACAGTAGTTACGAGAAAACCGAATTTTGCTTGCTCCTTACTCCCAACAATCTCTAAATTTAATGCACCCGATTTCCCCAAAGGCTAAAATAAGGTCTAGGTTCATTATTCTTTGTCAACCCTCATTAAATGACCTTCAATTTATATTTTCTTCACCACTACTATATAAACCCCCCTCTCCTCCATTCCAAAGCACACAAAAACCCCTCTCTTCTCCTCTATTGAGTTTTAGTGAAGTAGAGTAGTTTTGTCATATCATGGTCTTCTTAAGACTCAAGGTATTGAGTGAGACTCACTCTCCCTCTCCTAGTTCTTCTTTTCTCCTCCACCCTTAGGACTTCCACCAAGAGCCTCTTCCTCCTCTGTGTGGATCTTGCATGCAAGTATAATCTCTATCCTTAACTCATTTTTCATGTTGCTATAATATTAATTTTAAGATTAGAGCATGCTAGTGTTTATTTAAATTCCTTAAATATGTTTGAATGTTCTTAAATGTTCTTATGTGTTCTTCACATGTTCTTAGTTGTTCATCACATGTTCATGCATAACACTAGTTTTGATCTTAAATCTATATCAAAAACATGAAAAAGATGTTTGTTTAATAATTCTTTCAAATCCTTGAATCTAGGATATCACCATCCACACACATTCACTAGAATTTATTTTTCAATCCAAATGAAATGCTTAATAAATTGAATTAGGGTTTATCACATGCACACACATTAAATTCAACATGCAAATTGATTGATAACATGTTGGATGATGTGGTATGAATGTTGGCCATCATAGTCTATAAGACCGGATTCACCGGGCAAAATAGGTGCCTAACACCTTCCCACCTTGTAACATAGCCTTTGAGCTTAGATTAAGAGTTGATAAATCAATGCTTATCCTTGTAATTTTCAATTTCTAGATTGTAACTAGGAAACAAAGCCATGTACTTTATCTTAGATTGTATCTAGGACCAAAGCCTTGTAATTTTCCTATGATCAATGTAAATTCAATGTTAAATTAATAAAATGAGGAATTTTTCAATTTTGGTTTTCTTATTTATTCCAATAATTAAATAAGTAGCGACTCTATTGTAAAACCTTTAATCTAAAGGGAAAAATATTATTAGTCGAACCTCCATTTTGAGAGGCAATAACACGACTCCACTCATACATGTGGATTTGGCCTAACATCCAAAAAAATGACCAAGGGTGCGGTCTCTCACACAACCAAACAAGCAAGTAGCCTGAAAGACCAACAATCAACAAACCCACAAAGGGAAAACAAGTAAGAACATGATAAAGAGCTTAGATGTAAGCAAACAAGCACGGATCTAAAGCAAAAAACATGGAAAATGGCAAACAAAGCACAAACATGCATAAAGGAACTAATCCAGAACATTTATTGAAACATGGGTGTATGGATTTTGGCCTAAACCACTAGATCTAGATCTACATCCTACCCAAAAGCCAAACACAAGAAGAGGAAAAAGCAAGGTACACAAATGCTATAAAAGCACTAGGCATAGCATCCAAACATGTAGATCTAAACGCAAACATGGCAAAAGCACATAAACATGTAGATCTAAGCACAAGCATGGCAAAAAAACATAAATGTGTAGATATAAGCACAAACATGGCAAAAAGCACATAAACATGTACATCTAAGCACAAATATGAAATTTAGACATATCCTAATCCAAGAAGGCTAGGCCAACAACATCAAAAAAATAAAACATGTTATAAAACAAATAGACATGCTAGGAAAGCAATAAAACATGCTAAGGAGCAAGATAAAGTAATAAACATGCTAGGAAATTAAAAGAAAGTAATAAACAACTATAAAACATTAAATGGGTGTAAATAGTAGCTAAAGAGCTACATCTACACCCTTAAACCTCAAATCCAAGGTACAAAGACCAAGGAGAGAAAAATGAGAGCAAGAACACTACCTCTTGATGTGTAGAAAAATGAAAGATCAAAGGTTTTTAGGTGTTTTTAAAAGAGAAATGTAGAGAAAAGAGGGAGAAAAGTGGCTAGAAAATATACCCCAAGACCCCAAAATTCATCCCCATTAAAATCTGATCTGGAAGAAGACGTTTTAGGCATTTTAAAGGCAAAAGAGTGCCTAGTGCACCCTTAGGGGCCGCTAGGCTGATGTCAGCTATTTTGTCATTTTCTAGCTTTTCAATCCCACATTTGAAGGCCTTCCCAAACTCCAATTGAGCTGATCTTGGTGTCCCAGGAAAGGTATGAATTTTTAGTTTCTTGAAAACTAAAGAAATTGAAATCCTAACAGTCGGAGAGGATTCTGGCACTTTACCCCTAATTTTGAAAAAAATTAGCAACATGCCTCTGTTTGCAAACTATATAGGAGCGTGCCCCTGTTTCTATACTCGATTATCCTAAAATCGAGTTCAATTAAATACTCGATTTGTAGAAAATCGAGTTATGCCCGATCAAACTTAAAAAAAAATATATAAAAAAAAAAAAAAAAATTTCCATGGAACTCGAGTTTCAGGTAATCGAGTTCCATGCAAAAAAAATTTTTATAAGTGTGATTGCTCTATATTCAGGGAGCCCTATAGTGGCGTTTTTAAGCCCTATAGTGACGTTTTAAAACCCTATAGCGGCGTTTTCCTGCAAATTTTTTTAGAACTGTGATTGGCCCATATTCAGGGTGCCCTATAGTGGCGTTTTTAAGCCCTATAGTGACGTTTTAAGGCCCTATAGCGGCGTTTTTCTGCAAAAATTTTTTATAAGTGTAATCGCTTTGTTCTGGTGCCCTATAGTGATGTTTTTAGGCCCTATAGTGACGTTTTTAAACCCTATAGTGACGTTTTAGAGCCCTATAGCGGCGTTTTCCTGCAAAAAAATTTTGTAAGTCCCCATACCAAGTTCAAGGGGCCCTATAGTGGCGTTTTTAAACCCTATAGTGACATTTTAAAGCCCTATAGTGGCGTTTTGGAACTCGACTTCCCTAAAATCGAGTTCCATGCTTTTTTTTTTTTTTTTTAGTTTTATTTGAAATAACTCGATTTTCTATGAATCGAATATTTTAATGAAACTCGATTTTAAGGTAATCGAGTATCGAAACAGGGGCGTATCCCTATATAGTTTCGAAAAAGGGGCATATTGCGAAATTTTTAAAAAATTAAGGGCAAAAGGCTAGAATCTTCAACAGTCGGATCAAAAGTTATGGCCTCAGGAACTGAGTTAATGCGCCCTACATGGTTTTTCAAGATATGTCAACCGTTTTAACTCTGATTTTGACCCATGAATAGTCGTTAAAAATAGAATTCAATAATATACATAGTGACATTGGTTCCAACCCATTCTGATGGTCATATCAAAATTAGGTTTTTTGGTCGCTTTCGATAGTCAACCTCGGGTCAAACTTGGTCATAGTTGACAAAAGTCTCCAATAATCTTGGGTTTGATGTAAAAACATGGAAAATATTATTTTTGGGGTGGTTTTGATCAATTTTGACCCTCAATTAACCCTAGGTTAACCAGGGGCATTTTGGTCATTTTGACATAAAATGGCACTTTAAATGCTCCGATGCCCAAATAGGTTGTACCATGTCAATCTAGATGTTCCACAATCCCCTGGAGAAAAATTGATATTTTTTGAATTTTGGGGGTTTGGCATGCAAATCAAGGGCAAACAAAATACGGTATCTACAATATCCTAAGAATGCAACCCAAGCAAGATACTAGAAAAGAAAAATCAGACATTGCCTATATCCAAAGGTGACAAGGTACAGGAAAGATAAATCAAGCATTGCCATGCCTTAAAAATGCGGCCCAAGCAAGATACAGGAAAGAAAATCCCTAATCTAGAAAGATATAGACACAATTCTACAGAAAATGCTAAGACAGGGAGAGAAAACCACTCAAAAAGGCTAAGCCTCCTAGTCTACTAATCATTGCCCTTTTTGAGCTTGTTCATTTTGCTTGTGTTTTTGCCTTTTTTGGCTTGCATTTTGTAAGTCGTGTTTGTGCTCCAAGTGTATACATGCAACAAACAAAGAAAATGCAAAGCCAGTAGATAAGAAAAAGAGATAAACAAACAAGTATAGAAAGCATTAAGCAAACAAGCATGGCAAGCAAGCAAAGGAAAGGAAGCATGCAAAGGAGAAAACAAGCATGTTATCAAACAAACAAATAAGAGAGGGTGTCCTCGAAGGACAAATGTGGGTTTGGATTTGATATCCATAAGTCAACTAGATTGGAATACGGACGACATGTGCACCATCAAGCAAAGTTCCTAAAAGGGACTTGGGATCTCGTGTACAAAGACGGGTGTGAACCCGCACGAGATTATGGGCAGGAACTATCCTTGATGACACAAAAAAGCACACAAAGACATATGCATGAACAAATAAGTAAGGGTGCAAACAAAAAGGAAACCAAAAAAGATGGCACAAAACAAGCACAAAAGAGGCTAAGCATGTTATCACAAAAAGGGGAAAGCTAATCATGTAATAAGGCACACAAAAGGCTAACAAAGAGAAGCACTAACATGCAAAGCTAAACAAAGGAGAGAAAGGTAAGCAGAAAGCAAGCCAACATCATGAAGATGTACTCTCACACATGTTTACATCCAAACAAGGCACTAAAGGAGAAAGGATGTAACCAAACAAACAATAAAGCCTCAAAGACCAACAAGCGTAACCCACAAAGGGAAACAAGACATGTGAAGCATGGAAAGGATGCAAGAAACGAGACCTAAGCATACAAGCATGGATCCAAACACAAAAACATGGGGGGGGGGGGGGGGGAAAGCAAACAAAGGACAAACATGCAAATAGGAACTAATCCAAACCCTTTATTATACTAGGGTGTATGGATAGGCCTAGACCACTAGATCTAGATCTACATCCTACCCAAAAGCAAGACACAAGAAAAATACATAAAATTAAAAAATTAAAAAAAAAAAAAAAAACTTGTAAAGCCATAAAAACACTAGGCATAGCATCCAAACAAAATTTTAAGCACCTAAACATGGCAAGAAGCACATAAACATGGCAAGAAGCAAATAAAGGTGAAATCTAGACATATCCTAGCCCAGGAAAGCTATGCCAAGAACATCAAAAGAATAAAACATGTTAGGAAAGCAAGTAGACATGCTAGAAAAGCAATAAAACATGTTAGAACGAAAAAGAAGCAGTAAAACATGCTAGGAAATTAAATGAGTCTAGATTGTAGCTAAAAAGAAACATCTACACCCCTAAACCTCAATTCCAAGGTGTATGGACTAAGGAGAGGGAGATGAGAGCAAGAACACTATCTCTTGATTTGTAGAAAAAGTCAGAAATAAAAGGTTTTTGTGTGTGTTTTAGAGAGAATTTAGGAGGAGAGAGAGAGAGAGAGAGAGAGAGAGAGAGAGAGAGAGAATCTGCATGGAAAAATGCTCTTTTTTTTTCTTTTTTTTAGTTATAGGTGGTTTGGGGGTTTTATAATTTTTTTGTGATTCTTCATCTACCAGCACACCCTTAAGGGCCGCCGGCTGACCTGCTAGCCCTTAGGGTGCGTTGGGTCTATATGTTGACGTCAACAATCATGTCCTTTTTCCCCTCTTCTCGGTTCTAAATATGATTAAGCATTTGAAGGCCTTCCCAAGCTCCGATTGAGCTGATCTTGGTATCAATGTAAATTTATGGATGTCTAGTTTCCAGAAAACTTAATAATTTGAAAATCCAACGGTAGGATCAAAGTATATAACCTCAAGAAGCGAGCCGACGTGCCCAACATGGTTTTCAAGATATCTTAACCGTTTCAACTCTGATTTCAACCCATGAATAGTTGTTGGAAATGAAATTCAACAATATTTGCAATGACACTAGTTTCAACCTATTCTAACAGTTGGATAAAAAATTAGGTTTTTAGGTGCTTCAAAGAGTCAACCTCGGGTCAAACTTGGTCAAAGTTTACAAAAATCTCCAACAAGTTCAGTGTTGATGTAAAACCATGAAAAAAAAATGTTTTGGGGTAGTTTTGTGCATATTTGACCTTCAGTTAACCCAGGGTTAACTAAGGGAATTTTGGTTAATTTGAACTAAAATGGCATTTTTTGAGTGCTCCGATACCCAAACAAGTTGTACCATTTCGATCTAGATGTTCCCACGATCCCCATGTGAAAAATTGATATTTTTTGAACTTTTGGGGTCTGTCACGCAAATCGAGGGCAAACAAAGTACAATATCCACACTTCCCTTCCATGGATCCAAGTTGTCCTCTATGTGATTCCTCGCCTGAATCCACCTTACATCTTTTTGTATTTTGTAATGTGACTAGATCTTTGTGGCCTGGTAATGTTTCGGGGTGTAGACCGAATACAATGCAGTTTAATAATCTAGGTCAGTTTATAAACTTTCATTTATCCCCACCAAGTTTTTTTCCATGCTCTTCTAACAAGGATGAGTTCCTTTTATTTGGGGCTCTAGTGGTGGAGCAACTATGGTGTGTTAGAATAAAATTTTCATCAATAAAAATCTTCAAATAATCTTGAAAAAATTTAGTGAACACCTTTCTGTTACCTTCGATGTCCCCTAGTGCCCCCTAGACCAATTGTTTCTTCCTAGATTAGGCCAAAGCAAGGAAATGTAAAGATAAATTTCGATGTGGCAGTGGGGCTGTACCATTCTCTCATTGTCATTGTGGCTAGAGACAAGAGAGGGGATTTGGTCTTCTTCTTGTCAAAAAGGGTGGAAACCAACCTCCCTCTCCAAGTAGAGGCTAAGGCCATCAA
Organism: Quercus lobata; assembly: GCF_001633185.2. NCBI lineage: Eukaryota > Viridiplantae > Streptophyta > Magnoliopsida > Fagales > Fagaceae > Quercus > Quercus lobata. The sequence continues at coordinate 56,809,733 of NC_044907.1, read as the reverse complement.
TTGGGCAACTAGTTTAGCGGTTGAACGTGGTTTTAAGAATTTAGTGGTTGAGAGTGATACCAAAGCCTGCATTGAAGCTCTTAAATTGCCTACTAATATGGTTCCTTGGAGAATCTCAATCACATCTACCGACACTTTTTTCTAGGCATCTCATGGCCAATACTTTGTTTTTAGGTAGAGTCAGAGAGAGTCAAACAAAGTAGCCCATATTCTAGCTTCCTGGTGTCTTAGGAAAAATTAGTCTGATTGTTTTGTTCATGAATTTGCTCCTAGCCCTTTTCTGGATGTAATTTATTTAGAGCAACTCTATTTTGTATTTGCTGCTTAGCTTTTTGTTTCTTTGTGTTTTCAATAAAATATTTATTTACATTAAAAAAATAAAAAATAGTGAGACACATTGAAAACTTTGTTTTTCTTCCCAAATAATTCGCATGGTATAGATTTGTCAAGCCAAGATCTAACTTTGAGGTAAGAAAGATACAGACCAATCTTTGGAAACATAGACCATATGAAGTACGGAAATCCAATTTCAATATCCTTTTGGAATTAGCCTCTCTTGTCTTTGGCTGTGAGAGTCTGCAGCATAGAACGAAAATTGGACATGCCTTTTCGGCTTTTTCTAAGAAAGACCAAAATAGTTGGCTCATATATATATAGAAAATCTAATTAAAATTTACAATTGGAGTCTAATTTTGCACTATGCATACCAAAATTTTTCTAAATTTAGGTGTCAAGTGAGGACCACACCATAAATATCCATATTGATATCCTCAATTCACATAAAACTCTTTAATAACTCTTTTTATCTCTCTCTCTCTCTCTCTCTCTCTCTCTCTCTCTCTCTCTCTATATATATATATATATATGAGATGGGTTTAAGTTACACCTAGTGTAACTTCAAAAGAGTTACACCTTTTTGTGGCCATTGATTTTTATAAGATCTAATGGTGATAAAGAGAGCAATTTCTGCTATCATTAATATTCTAGAAATTAATAACTTAGCTGTCTCCACAATAAATGTATATTATTTTATTCTTTATTTTCTCAATTTCCCTTCTCTTTTTGGCATCACCTCTACCACAGCTCCATCCTCTTCACCATAAAACCAATTGCGTTTCAGATGGAGACCCACCCTCACAAATACTAGTTATAAGTATTGATTCTCTTTAGACTTCATGGTTAAAGATTGAAAAAGGAAGTATTGATTTTGTTTGCCCTTTAGAAGCAGATGTTACACACAGATAAAACTGGATCAATAATTTACAGAGTCTCCTTTATTAAGCTCTCACCAATATCTTTATGTATATGAACACAAACCAAGCCTGAAATTGTGAAATCATCAAGTTTTATCTCTAACAATTACTTCTTTGTTGTAAACTTTGGACACCAATTTTGCCACACGGTGACAGTCTCCACACATTTTAAGGTTCTTTATGATTCTAATTGATAGCTGCATATGTATTACAAAGTGATAATGGGTTTAGACCAAAACCATCATTTTTAACCAAGGACCAAGCCTTTCCTGCCACCGTCGAGTTTTACTAAGACCCACCCTTTTTGAAAAACCCAACTCGTTTAAGAATTAAAAACCACCTCCAAAAAAATTTTGTTTTTGAGAAAAACAACCTCCACAAACTTGGTTAAGTATGTTTTGTTCCTTTGCTGGTTTTGTGGCCAACGTAATAAGGTGGAGCCATGAGAGAGATGAATTAGAGAGAGAAGGTGCATAGTTTTTGTAAAAAAATGAATAATAAAGTGATGTACATTAATTTCGGGGGCAGTTATGTAATTAAATTTTAATATATTAATGATGTGAAAATTAGCGTCTTTCTCACCGTTAGATCTTATAAGAATCAAAGGCTATAAAAAGGTGTAACTCTTTTCAAATTACACCAGGTGTAACTTGAACCCATCTCTATATATATATATATATATATATTAAGAGCCAAATCTCATAAAAAAATCAAATTAGAATCTAAATTGAATTTCAATTGGAGTCCAATTGTCTCCCATTTAATTTTTTAATTTTTTGTGCTAAGTGAATTATTGAGTATAAAAATGAAAAGTCCAAATTCATTTAGATTCTAAGGGTGTGTTTGGATACCGCTTATTTTGCTAAAAACTGAAAACTGAAAACACTGTAACAAAATAATTTTTGAATGTGCGAATAGTGTTGTGGTACCCATTTTTAATGAAAATTTTGTAGAAAAAAGAGGTTTGTGGGTCCCGTGACAGTGCACGGGACCCACTGGAAAAGCATAAAAGTGTGCTTCTCAAAAAAAAAAAAAAAAAAAAAAGATAATTCAGACACGCTGGCCTTTACATCAATATCCAAACAGGTACTAAATTGGACTCCAATTTTGCACCATGAATCCACCTAATTTTTTAATGGTGGAAATGCACTTTTTGTCCCTATGTTATGTCCTAATTCTCATTTTGGTCCCTACATTTTATTTTTACCACATTTAGTCCCTATTTAAAAAAAATCATCCATTTTAATCCTTTCCGTCAGTGCCCTAACGGCAAAATCCTAGGTGGCAGACGAAACTATTAAAATGATAATAAAAAATTTTATTTTGGCATTAAAAAAATGTCACGTCAACATCTAAATTTTAAAAAAATTAATTTATTAATTTTAACTAAATAAAAAAAATTAAAAACCAAAAATCACATGAATTAAGATCTAAGTGTGTCTTGAACAAAAACACAAACCCAAATTTAAGAACACAAAATTAAAAACCAAAAATCACAAACCTAAAAAGGAAAAACACAAAATTAAACATCAAATCCACATCAAAGTAAACATGAACACAAAATTTAAAACCCATAAAATTTGAACAAGAAATTAAAACCCAAATAAAGTATGAAAAAGAAATTAAACATACATTAAACATTTGAATAAGAAGAGAAACCCAGAAAATTTAAAACCCAAAAAAGCAGCATAAAATCCACATCAACACAAAACTAAACATGAACAAATCCGAAAAATCAAACGCCACACCACCAAAGCATCAAACACAAAACTCAAACCCAAATTTTTGGCCCCCAAACACAAAACACTAAACTCAAACCCAGATTTTCGAGCACCAAACACAAAACTCAAAACCCAAATTTTCTTATACGTTTTTAGAAACCAAACACAAAACCTTAGATCCAAACCTTAAAGCCAACAACCAAACCACCTCAAACCTGAAGGAAATCAACTGCAAATCTGACAACAAAACCACCTCCTCTCTTAGCCATCGTTGTTGCCGCCACCACTGCTTTCTTCTTACTTGTGTTTGCTTGGGGTATGAGCTTGAGAGGACAAGGCAGAGAAGGTGAATGAGAGTCGGCCATGGCTGGGAATGGCTCAATGAGAGTGAGAGGAAAAGAGGATGGTTGGGATCGGGCTACATGAGAGAGGAAAAGAGAGGCTGAGAGAGGAAAAGAGAGACTGAGAGAGGTTGGGATCGAGCTGAGGAAAAGTGAGTTAAAGAAGAAAATAGAAGAAAAGAAGTCTGAGCAATTAAGAGAGAGAGAGAGATATAAAGAATTTACATGTGAGAGAGAGAGAGAGAGAGAGAGGAGTGTTGTGTTAGTTTTATTTTAAATTTTTGGGTTTGCGTATGCTTAATTTTGTGTTTTTTTTTTCTATGAAAAAAAAAAGAAAAAGAAAATGTCAAATAAAGGAAAATTTTCTTCTTGTTCTTAAATCTGGGATTGTGTTCTTATTGCTCTTGTTCAAGACACACTTAGATCTCAATTCATGTGATTTTTGTTTTTTAATTATATTTTTAATTTCTTTTATTTAGTTAAAATTAATAAATTAATTTTTTTAATTTAGATGTTGACATGGCATTTTTTTATGCCAAAATAAAATATTTTTTAGTATTTTTTTGATAGTTCTGTCTGTCACCTAGGATTTTGTTGTTAGGGCACTTATGGAAAGTACCAAAATGGATGACATTTTTCTAAATAGAGACTAAATGTGGTAAAAATGAAATGTATGGAACAAAATGGGAATCAGGACAAAACATAGGGACGAAAAGTGCATTTCTACATTTTTTAAATTTTTGTGGCAAGTGAATTATTGGGTACAAAAACCAAAAAGTCTAAATATAAAAATATATATATTTATAAAATTAGAAATCATTACATATTTTAAAAATATCTATGGTTTAAAAAATATGTAAACCAATACCATGTGTAATTTCAACTTCTTCTAAAAAAAATTTATAATTTGAACAATATAATTGTGATTATTTTTAATTGTACTCATGCATATGCATGAGATTACACACTAGCAATGAATAATAGTGAGGGAAATATCCAATTACATACCTCAATTCATAATATGTTTAAGTCAAGGTGTATTTATTTTACATTTTTCTTCTGTTTTTTTAAGCAAAAAGTAGCCATCATATAGCATACGTGTTTAAGCCAAATAGATGCAATTAAAAAGTGGCTCACAGTATATACGGTATCAGCCAAATAGGTAAAAGTTACAAGTACCAAACCTTGTGTCATACGTAGACATAGGCAAAGTCTTGGAAAAAGAAAAGCAAATACCGATAAAAGAGGACATTTGAAAAGGTAAGTCACATTAAATTAATTAGCCAAATAAGTTAAGTTACTACAACTACCTTACCTCGTGACAAACATAGAAAAAGAAAAAGAAAAATTAAATTTTATCTAGCTAGCCTACAGATCAATGACCATATAAAGGAAACATTAAGAATTGTATCTCTTCAGCTCTCTTCTTCTACTCGCAAACACTTCTCCATGTCTCATTATCCAAAACCTCTCTATTTCTTCCGCTTTTCGACCTGGAATCCGGCCAGCTATAAGAGCCCACCTGTGCAATAATATTAGATTATTATTTAAAACAAAGGTTTTTTTTTTTTTCTTTTCTTTTTTTGAGAAACAAGGAAATAAATTTATTTGCACAAATTAGGGGCTAATTTTGGAACTGAAGTTGATTTATGAACTTTACTTTAGAACTAAAATTACATTTACCATCATATCACTTGGACTTAAGTACAAGGAGTATATTGAATTAATGAGCTCGTAATTTAGGTGGTATTTCTCTATATCCTGAAAGAAAACATTTGTGTGAGAATTTTGTTGAGAATTAGAATACAAAAATTACTTCTTTCTTTTTTCTTTTCTTTTTTTGGGACAAATACTTCTACAATTTGTTAAAAATAATAAGAGTGTTGTACTGTGTGCCTCTATTATTTGTTAAAAAAATATTAGGAGTGTGCCTGAAAAGAATTAATATATATATATATATGTATATATATATGGTTGATAACAAATGACCTTATGTTTTTTCATTTATGTATAAAAATTGACTGCCAAAACATTATGTGAAATTCTTGAAAGTCAAGTACTAGTACTTCCATTTAATGTGAAATTCGCAAGAGTACTAGTACTTCAATTTTCATACCCAGAATTTTGAAGAAAAAAAAAACAGTCCTGTCCCTAATGATGCAACTAATTGGTACCAATTAATAATTAGCATTCTGTTTAATGGGAGAGTTTGTAACAGAAGTAAACTTTTTTATTGGTGCCAAAAATAAAGGTTTTTTCAAGTTTAGTTTTTACCTATCACCAACGAGCTTATACATTCTATAGATGAGATCTTCTTCTTGTTCCGACATGTTGATGAACTCCCATTCTATACTGCTCACCTCTGCCAAAACGAGAGAGAGAGAGAGAGAGAGAGAGAGAGAGAATCATTAGACATTCACCTAAAAAGATAATACTATTAATGACTGAGAAATGAAAAAGTTGCCGCAAGAAAACAAAATGAATGAAATTTTAAGGCAAGAAACCAAATAATTGAAACACAAAGATTCTTTGAACCCAAAAAAAGACAAGAAGAGAAAAACCCAGATCAAAACATGCAGCAACAAAAGTAAGTGAATGAATCCCATCATAGATTTAACCAAAAAGAGAGTAACCAATGACTTAGTGTAACAAATATAGCAAATACAAGAAACCCACTAAGGACCAAGGAGTAAACTAAATAGAAAACAACCCAGAAAGGGTTTGTTTTAGTACACAAAAGGAAAAAAGAATTAGAGGAAAACTCACCCTCAGAGTAACAACTACTAGTCTTGGCTTGCTTTCTGCGACGCTTATCCATAGTTTTTCTTGCAATAGAAAAATTGAGACAGAAGAGATAGAGAGTTAAGGAGAATAAGAGAAATTCCAGTAGAATTTGTGATTCTTATTTAAGAGGAATTAGAATTGGCATTAAATAGTTTCCCAAAAGGGAACCTGGGAAACATAAATTACGGGTTTTAATGTGTCTTTTAAATGTCCTTGAAAGTAGAGCTTGAACAAGAACGCTTGAGAACAAGGCAAAGGAACGGCAGGTCCTACCAAACAAACAAATTAAAATTTGGTTGACTTGTAGTTGTCTCTGTTGAAGCAATTTTTACAAGGTCAAATACTTCATTTGGGCACTTTGATTGAGAAGACAATATTACCCCTTTTAGTTTTAGAGAAGGAAGAAATTCACATTTTCTAGGTTCAAATTTGTGTTCACTTTTCAAATATTTCAAAGGCCTCTTTGTTGGCTTGTGTCCACTGCTACAATGTGATGTGGCTCATTCATTCTCATGCAGACTACGGTGAAGTAGGGAGTGCCCGAATTAGTGGAATATAATCACTATTATTATATACTACTAATTACTACTTAATATTGGAATTTGGGATATAATCACCCTTATTGACTAATTAATTAATGTGTAGGTGCTAATGCTTCAGTTGGTACTGGATATCGTTAGTTAGTACTTTGAGGCGAATGTAGTTTAGTTCAGTTTGCTAATTGTTTTTTGCTGAAATAGTTCAGTTTGCTAATAAACAATGCATTCAGAGCATTTACATCGGTCTCCCTACATTTTTCTTTCTAATCTAGGATAAGTAACTACTTTCTTTTTTTAATTAACCACTTTTCATAATATTAAAAATAGATTCTCTATTCTATATTATATTTTAGAGAAAATTATAACGTAGGGTCCGTTTGGAATGAACTTATTGTTGCTGAAACTGAAAACTGAAAACTGAAAGTACTGTAACAAAATAATTTTTAAATATGTAAATAGTATCGTGAGATCCATTTTTAATATTTTTTAGTGTGTGAACAGTGATAAACAGTGCTGCTACAGTGCTAGTTGTCCCCTAGAACGCGTGAAGTGAGGAAAAAAAAAATGGAAAAACGCTAAATCCAAATAAATCCAAACGGCATCTTACTCACCTAGTCACCTTAGTTTTTCCAAAATTCAACTTGTTTATTTGTGATTTCATTTTTTACACTTTATCCACCTGTGGTCTCCCTACATTTTTCTTTCTAATCTAGGATAAGTAACTAATTTCTTTTTTTAATTAACCACTTTTCATAATATTAACAATAGATTCTCTATTCTATATTATATTTTAGAGAAAATTATAACTTACTCACCTAACCACCTTAGTTTTTCCAAAATTCAACTTGCATATTTGTGATTTCATTTTTTACGCTTTATCCACCTCCCCACATGCCGTTAGTCTAACACATTTTACCACAAAATTAGATAAAAAAATAGATCAAACACTCTTCTCCCAAAAACACACTCTCATGCTTTGCTCATCCACTCAAAACCGAGGATGCTACATTGCTACCCACCTTAGATCTTAGACCCAAAATGATCTGGGTAATTTCGTGCAATCGCAGAACCACAGCCTACGAGCACAATTGCATATACTTCTTTCATATTCTATGAGAAGAATTGAGCATATGAAAAGAAATATGACCTATTCTTTTATATCGACGAATTACGTAAGGTATGGGCAGAGAAAAAAAATTTCCTAGGAAGTGTTTTTCTGTCGAAACTTTTTTTTTTTGCTAACCTTTTCTGTCGAAACTTACTTACATCAGTGTTTGTAGTATTATATATCTCAACTATTTATTATGTATCCGGTTTTTTTTTTTTTTTTTAATATTAAGAATTTAATTTGATAAAATCTATTTCGTTTAGGAGATATCATTATCCAAAATCAAGTTTGTTAAGAACATTCTACTTATCTCTATAATATTTGTCCTTTCTAATGGGTGTGCTGTACTTATCTTTTAAAAATATAAAACAACATTCAACTCAATACACGGCGTTTGTTCAATCAAATACATTTTGGGAACCTAATGAAATATGTGAAAAATGAGACTACTCTGTGAAAACTGAAAACTGAGACTACTTTTTTCCGTATCCTCTTCACAGATTAGGCATTTCGAATTATAAAGACCTAAAATGTTAACAAAAATTCGTGATTAGGTAACGATCAAAACCCAGAATCAAGAACAGATTCATGGGTGACTTCTTCCTTGGTTTCCTTGCACAAAATTACCCAGATGATTCTGGGTCTAAGATCATAGGTGGGTAGCAAAGTAGCAACCTCGGTTTTGAGTGGGTGAGCAAGTATAAGAGTGTGTTTTGGGGAGAGGAGTGTTTGATCTATTTTATTATCTGATTTTGGGATAAATTTGTTAGACTAACATGTGAGGAGGTGGGTTACAGAGTATTGACGAAATGAACCACAAGTGAGTAAAATGTCAAAAATGAAACCACAAATAGGCAAGTTGAATTTCAGACAAATCACAGATGAGTAAGTTGTAATTTCCCCTATATTTTATTAAAATATTATTATTTTAATGATATAATGTAAGTTTTAGTTTGTTAGCAGTTGGTTGGTCAATGAGTTAGCAAGTAGTTAGGCTATTATTAGCTTGTAACTTGAGGGGCCTTGCTATATAAGTAAGCTGCCATACATTGTAAATGATTACAAAAATAATAAGCCATTGTTACTCTCTTAACTCTCAAATTCCTTCTAATCTCCCTCATATTTTTGGAGGCCTAGCTCCCTTGAAGTTGCTAAATCCCAAGAAAAATTTTACCACCCAAAGAAGGTTCCTAACAAAGTATAATGGTAAAATTAGGCCTGTACACAGTGTGGTGCGGCCGGTTATGAGAGTATTTTTTGCATCACACTTGTAGGGTGCAGTTTTTCCTCATGCTTGACCGCACCTCACCAATGGAGGGATAAAACCGGTCTACATGAGATGTGGTGCACAATATCAGTTTGGTGCAGTTAGTTCGATGAATTCCTCAATTTTCTCAGGATCCAAATACAAAATAATCACGAAAGAACCCAAATATTCCAAAGAAAAAACAAACATGAAAGAAAACAAACAAAATACAAAGAAATTCACAACCTCTCTAAAAAATATCCCACTTCAAATAAAATAAAAAAATAAAAAAACTAAACTAAACCTGAGTCATAAAAGATGAAACAAAACTATCGAAAACAAAATAAACAAACCGGGCAGAAAGCATTGCAAGGAGGAGCATTACAAGTCCAAACCTTCTCTAAGTAGCTAGGACAAAAAAGGGGAGGGGAGAGGGTGAAACTCCAAGAACAATGGCATTAAGCGGTAGAGTACAGTGATAGCAAGTGGCAAAGGGCTACAAGCTAAGGAGTGAGGGGAGAGAGAGAGGAGAGGCGGAGACGCTTGGGTGAAGAAAACTAACGAGAAGAGAGAGAGAGAGAGAGAGAGAGAGAGAGAGAGAGGTGGGGAACTAAACTTAACTGGGGATGGGGACTAATATATTTACGGTTTGAATTGAAATGACATCGTTTCAAGTTTTTTTTTTTTTATTAAATCTAAGGTTGAAAAGTTTGATTTTGGAGAGAAAGGAAAAGCCTACCAATAATGTTAATCCATCTTTAAAAAGTGATTAAAAAAAAAATTTATGTAATTGAAAAGGTGTCATGGATTATTGCATCATACCAATTCTTGCCAAAATGAGTTAGAATTAGACAAAACTTTATATAGTAGATAGTTTGAACTTTGAAGGGATTAATACTTAATAGGGCTGGGTGACAACGTGGAGCTTATTTCATATTGTTGACCCCACATTTGGATAAAAGTAAATGGAGAACAACAACAATACAATGACCTGCATTAAGAAAAAAAATGGGCTTAACTTTAAAGTTTAAATTTGAGGATTAAAAGTGAGATTTGAAGTTATTGTTGGCTGTTTTATGCCAAGGCCTTGTCTACATACTGCCCGGCTCTTTCTGGATGGACAATCACATCCAAAAATTTTAGGAAAAGGTAATGAAAGTAATGGATGTGATTCAGATTCTCCACACTGAGGTCATATAATGAATATAAATGTTTAGTTCCTTCAAACTGAAGCAAGAAAGGCAGTTTACTTAAAAGGTTGAAATTTTGTCATTGAAGTTGCTGAAAGCATGGCTTTATGCATGACTTTATTCTAATTTTGAATGGACAATGCATAGACAAACCATATAGCCCTTCTTTGGCTTTTTGTCTTTTTAAACATTTTTACTTGGATAACAGAAAGGACGAACGTTTGGTAGGACTTAGGAGTAAGACAATTAGAAAGGTCAAAAAGTGAAAAAAGAGTTAAATTAGCTTTAAGAATACGTCTTACTCTTTTTGATCTTTTCCTCTGCCTTTACATTTAAATTCTCAATGTTTTTCGTATGAAAGAATAATAATAATAATAATCTAAATGCTTTAGGCTTCTAGCTGAACAACCAAGTAGTTGTCAAAGAGGTTCATCAAAAAAAATTAGTTGTCAAAGAGATTCATATCCAATCAATTGAGCAGCTTTTACAAAGTTTCAGAGTCTTTTAAAGCCTTTCCTGTGAAAGAACTACTTTTTGAAACAGGATGTGTAACGTTTTTTGCTAAACTACAGGATGTGTAACTTGTTTTTCGGACTTGCGTGCTATATCATATACTACACTGTATAATCAATGTTGAGTTTAATACAATAGTTATGCAAGTAACTATCCTTTTTTGTTCAACAGAAGTTATGCCAAGTAATTATCCTTTTTTTCTTTGTGGCAGATTGTTACACTTTCATTGTGTTAAGTGACTACTATTATTAAAGACTTGGGTTTCAGATAATATCAAACACTCACTGAGTAATGCAACCATAAATCACAATGACAAATAACCATGATTTAACATATGCGGGATTAAATCACAAACATAGGGTCATATACTCAAATCATGGTCATGAATAATTTTAGACTTATTTTGAGTTCATTCATAATGTGTAATCCATGAAAATGACTTACGGGAATTGAAAGATCATGCACGCCACACGTGTTGGAGTGAACCATTCCTAACTCCTGTGATCAAGAATTTTACAATTTCACGTTATTTCAATCCTAGAAATCACTTATCAACGAAATCACATCTATCTATAAATATATATATATATATATATATATATATATAAAATAACTAATAGTCGAAATATTTGACTTTTCGTTGACTACTTTTTATTGCGCCATGTGACTTTATAATTTAATGACACAATTACATTTAAAAATACCAAAAATTGTATTTGTGAGAGATCTCATAAAAAGTGCCCTCTCAACAAAAAAAGATTCAGGTACATTTTAAGGCAACTTTCTTTTTGGGTAAGTGGTATGAAATCGCCACTTATTTTTTATAAAAAAAAAATAAGATAAAATAAATACATGACTGAATTGTTCTCTTCATTGATTGAATAAAAAATTACATAATTGAAGAAATAAAAAATTACATGGCTTTAGGTCCTAGTTACAAACTACCAAAGAATTACATGGCTTTTCATCCTAGTTACATTCTACCTAAAATAAAACAAAGATAAGGCTTAGATCTACTTATCCAAAGACCTAAATCCGGAGGCTAGGTTACAGAATGGGAAGGTGTTAGGCACCCATTCCGTCCAAACAAAATCTGGTCTTCTAAACTCTTATGACCAATGTACCATTTTATGCATGTCATGAAAGATATGTTGAACATGTGAAAAAAATATTAAATCACACAAATTTATTTATGAATGAAGTCTCTTTTTTTGAAAAGAATCAGATCTGTTTTGGTTGTAAAAAAATGATTTTGATTTGTCAAAATACTAGATTTGTTTTGTAGTATATAGAAAAAAAGTGGTTTTTGATGATAAAAATTCAGATCTGTTTTTATTAAATAAAACAAAGTCTTTTGGTTTGAAAATATCAAATTTATTTTTTAAGAACTAAAAAAATGGTTTTTTGGTTTTTAAAAGATCATATCTGTTTTATGATAATTAAAAAAAAAAAGGTTTTTAATAACAAAAAAATTAGATCTGTTTTTCTTTTATGTTAAAAAAATGAAAAGGAATTTTCTTTTAAAAAGAGAGTTTCACTCATAATATGAATTTATGCAATCATGAATTAAATAGACAAAAGCAAACACAATCATGTTTAATCTCTTTCTTTATTTCAAAAATTTGTATATGTTAAAGAAAAATCAGATCTATATCTAAGAAAGAAACAAATCGGTTTTTATTTTGAGAAAAATTCAGATCTACATCTTATAAAGATGCAAATCCGTTTTTGTTCGAAGAAAAACTCAAATCTACATTTAAGAAAGATGCAAATCTATTTTTATTTTAAGAAAAAACATTGTTCAAATGCAGATTATTGACATTCAAGAAAAAGATTATAACAATCACATAAAAAAAACAATCATGCTTTAAAAAAACAATGATGAATCATTCATGTTATGTATAAAACATTCATCAACATAAAAGATAGGATAAAAAAGAGAAGGTGATTGAAAACAACCTCTTGCACGAGCACTCCTTGTTCTTGAGAGGATGTTTTAGGGTTCAAAGAAACTTATTCAGTTATCTTTGAAACCTAAAAACCCTAATTTAAGCAGCAAATCTCAGAAAGGATTAGCAAGTATCAGCAATTTAAGAGCCTCAAAACGTGTGCCTCTCAAAGCGTAGAAAAAAAGGTGCTGAATTATGAGACCCAGCATCTATTTATAGGGGTTGGAAAACTCTAAAAAATAGCCTTGAAGTGTAGAACGTGAATTAGGACTCATCCTTTTCCAAAAAGATCGAAAAGGGTGTGCCTTATCGTCACCCGGAGGTCGTTGGACCAAAGCCCAAAAAAGGCCAATTCGGCCCTTTTAAAGTGCCGTTCGGCACTCTAAAAGTGCTGAATGGGCTCTTGGACACCAAACGCTCTTCCGTGTTCAGGTGCATTTTGGACTCTTCTTCTAGGGATTTTTTACTAGTCCTTGCACCTAGACGTGTTTTCATCCTCCGTATATGATTTTTTATCTCTTTTCTAGATAATTCAAGCTTTTTAAGAACAATTTTCTTGTAGATAAATATCCTAAAATAAATCTTGATAAAGTTTAGATTATCCATGATTTTATTGTTATACAATCATCCATTTTATTCCTATGCACGCATCCCTATTTTAAACACTAATTATCAACCAATCACAAAATTATTTAATTAATTTTAATTGATTAGCCATTCAGAATTAATTTAAATTAATCATGTGTGGTCGACCCTACCTAGACACAATGTATGTTGACTGTGCAAACTTGATCATGCGATATCTTTTGATCCGATGGTCCGATTTGAAAACCGGAAACACCGTTATGACCGTTAGAATCTCAAGATCATTTTTATGGTATGCAATGAATGAATTGACGCATGTAATGCAAGAAACAATGGATGCATGTAATGCAATCATGATTTTTGGGATACATGGATGGTCATTCAAGTCATTCTCCTTGATTAAATCATGGGTGCAAAATTGTGTGTCTATAAAATGCCCCTCATTGACAGAGCTTAAAAAGCAAATGTCAATGTAAAACAAAGAGGCTGATTTTAGCGACCATGATTTAATTGAGGTTGGATTTTCAAAGATTACCTAGCCCTCGAACCTAAAACCTTGGAACATAGAACTAGTGCCTTATCTTTTTGACAACAAATAAAAATACTTGACTTAGCTGATAGTTGATGACTCTGGAAATGATTCTTGACAAATGGGATGACCAAGAAACTTTTGAATCCTAATCTTGAACATTGAGTTGTTTTGTGACCAAAAGACTTTTCTACCTCGATCTTGACTAAAGGTAACTAAAGGGCTTCTCTACATTGAAACTGGAATTGCTAGAATTCTGGTCAAAGATCTTCTCCACTTTGACTGAAGTCTTCTTTTCTTCAATCTGAAATTGATGAAATGTTAATCAAAGGTCTTCTCTACTTTAATCTGGAGTTGCTGAAATGTCGATCAAGGTCTTCTCTACTTCGATCTGGAGTTGTTGAAATGTCGATCAAGGTCTTCTCTACTTTGATCTGGAGATATTGAATTGTCAATCAAGGTCTTCTCTACTTTAATCTAGAGATTTTGAAATGTTGATCAAGGTCTTCTCTACTTTGATTTGGACTGCTTCCTACAAAAAGTCAAAATTTGGGGCTAGACTTTTAAATTATGGGAGCTTTTTGATCCCACAGTTTTTTGAGATTTGTGATTTTCATTTGTTCCTTCTTGATTTGAATTTTTATCAAGAAAAGTTTAATTGACAAAAGATTCTATTTTTGAGAAACACTGGATTTTCTTGAAATTTGGAAGTTTTGAAATTGACATTTAAAAATTTGAGACTTTGAAACTTTGAAGATTTTGATTTGAAATTTGGAACTTGAAATCTGAAATTTTGAGATTTAGGATTTTGAAAATTAAGACTTGAAATTTTGATCATAAAATCTGAGGTTCGAATTTTTTGAAAACTGAAGATTTGAGTTTAAGATTTGGGCATTGAGAATGTGGAATTGAAAATTTGGGATTGAAAATTTTGAATTGAAAATTTGGAGTTTGAAAGATACTTGAAAGCTTTGAAAAATATTTTTTTTTTTTTGGGTTGACTAAGTCAACTTAGTTTAACTGAGTTGACTCAACTTTGCCTAAGTTTTTAAGCGTGGGGGTTGAAATTTTGGCCCCCCACTACATTGTTTCTCCCTTTTTTCCTTTTTTGCTTCATCTTCATCAACTTTTCTTCCTTCATTAACACTATTCACCTTCTTCTTCCCCTTGATTTTTCTTCTTCATCTTACCATTTCTTTTCACAAAAAACACTTTTCTAAGCTTCTTACCTTCCCTTATCCATCTCTATCAATATTTCTTTAGATCCTTGTGTTTTGAGCATTTTCATCACATACCTATTTTTGGCGAAACCCATTTTCTTTGCATCAAGATGGCTTCTTCCTCCAAGGGATCTTCTTTTCTTGCTTTTCATGGTAAGAAATATGATCCAACATTTGAGTGGAATGATGATGAGGGACTTCTTCAAGACCCTAGGACCCATGCTCCATTTTGTCATGTAGATACCAAGGTGAATTTTTCTTTGGTTTCCTTGCTTGGAAAAAATGTTGTTACATATTTCATTGAAAGCTTCATGGTGACATATTGTCATTTTTTGTTGCAATTTTGGGGCATTGCGTGATTGGTTATGTTGGAGAATGTTGGCTTTGGAGCATTCTTGAAGTTTTATTTTTTCTTTGAGTGTGGTGCAATTTGGATAATGTTGGTGGCTTATGGAATTTTGACAATGTAGGTCAATTGTGATGTTGTTGGATGAATTTTAGCATGGATTTTGGGAGTATTGGTATTGTGAAAATTTTGTGTTGTAGACTTGGATGAATATATTCATGATGCATGTGGGAAAAGTTTATTGGCATGTGTAAACTTTGTTTCATGGTCATGGCAAAATTTTGTGAGTAAATTTATGGGTTTGAAAAGTTTATGGAAAAATTTTGTTGGGTATGTGATGTTGATTCTTGGAAAATTTGTGTGGTTATGATTTTGGCTATGTGAGAACTTATTTGTTCATGGGCATGAGCTTGTGGGAAATTCCTTATGTGGAATTTTTTTTCTTTTTTGCATGGCTATGGAAAAATTTGGTAGTTTTGTATGGATATGTGAAAATTTTAATTGTATTGAAATTTTGTTGGGCCATTTATTTGATTTGATTTTTTGTTGTGGTGGGCATTGCTTGTGAGAGTTTTTTTTTTTTTTTTTTTTTTTTTCTGGAAATTTTTGGTCATGGTCATGGAAATTGATGAGCTGAACTTTTGTGTTGTAGAGCCTCAAGAGTCCAGGTAGTCTCCAAATGTTGAAAAGTACATGGGCAACATTATCTCCTAGCATAAAAAACATCATTGATGAAGCAGGCTTTGGCACTTTCTTCAAAGCTTTGTTAAATCATGAGACACATGAATACAAAGATCTTCAGTTACTTCTTGCCTTGGCAAAGTGCTTCTGGGACACTACTTGTACCTTCCATTTTCCAGGCATTGGGGAAGTAATGTTGACACCTTTGACTTCTCTATTATCACTGATCTGAGGTTGGGTGGTGAAAGAATTCTTTTCAATGACTCCCTTTCTTCAACTGAACTCAAGAATCTTCCAGGTGTAGTGCCTTCTAGAATGAAGAGTAACAATATCCCTTTGTCTTGGCTATGTGAAAATATTCCTCTTTGTGAGAATGCGACAAAAGGTGCTCCTATGTTCATGCTTCTTTTCATTAGGACTTTTTTGTGTCCAGATTTAAGCAGTACTATGAATCTACACTACTTGGGAAGCTTGAGAAAAATTGAACAAATCCAGAATTATGACTGGGGCAGCATGGACTATGCTACTCTAATGCATTTCATGACCTAACTCTTCAGGCAGACCCTTTCAAGCTTGGGTGGGGCTCCATTTGTATGGCAAGTGAGGTTTAGGATTTATTTTGGCCATGTGTAGGCTTTGGAAAATTATTTTGGCTATATGGTAATGGCGTTGTGAATTTTTCAGGTTTGGATGTATGAGTACTTTGGGGTTGGTCCTGAAATTCGGGAAGAAGTTGCTGGTATTTTCCTTAGATTTCTTCGGTGGTTGCCCAAACATCATTTGTCTACACCTTCCAGGTGTTCTTTGGAAATTTGGCGCTTGGTGATTGATAATTTGACTATTGATGATGTGAGTTCTTCCTTCTCTTTCTTTTGGAATCTTTGGCACTTGGCTATAGTTCAGTCTCTTCTCATTCTGAGTTCCTTTGTGACTTTTTCAAATGAATTTAAATCCTTAGGCTGGATGTAAGGGGTATGCAGAGTGTGAGAGAGCTCTAGAACTGAATGGCCGCCAAGTGTTGTTTAAGTGTGGGCATGGAAGGTATTAGTATCTTAGTTATCGGGTATTGCCCCAAGTTGAACATGAGTATCCTCCTACCACTATTCCAACTCCTCCTTGTCACACCGTTTGGTTGGCTGACCTTCTGGCTGATGAAGAGATTGTTCAGGCCCGTGATGGCTATATTGTTGCAGGGGTAGAAGGGAATTATTATGAATTCATTCGACTTCATCTGCAAGGTTGCTTGGTTGGCAAAACGGTACTTTTCTTCACTTCTAAAGTCAAATTTTTGATCTTGCAAATTCCATTTCATATTTCTGCTTGGTAACAATACTTGCATGTCGTATTTTCAGCCTCCATCTTTTAAAGGAGAGAAAGGGGGAGAGGAAGTGGAAGATATTCCCTCTCCTCACCATGTTGATGGCTCTTCTAGTTCCTTCATGGAGACTTATCCTCATTTTCCAGCATGGCAGTATGATATGATGAATCCTGATGGAACGTATAGTTCCATGCCTTTGACTAGGCCAGAGCACATAACAAATGTTCCTTGGCCCGATCTAGTATGTTCTTGAATTTTCAGTTCTTTGTCCTTATTTCTTCTTAGCTTGATGAATGGTTCTTAACCTGGTAGGGTTGTGCTTTAGGTTGATGTGGATCTGGTGGAAGAAAGCATGTGGATGATTGGAGGCTTGCAGTCATTGGCTCGCACTCAATCCTCCCAATATGTGCTCAATGATGCGAGTTGGGTATGCCATGTTGCTTTCTGAGTGTCTTTGGCTTGAACTGTGCTTAATAGTGGAATTAACACTTGATTTTGCTGACTTTTCAGGCACATCGAATGGAAACTACTGACACTACCAGAAGAGCTTTAAAGGAAAGAATCAGGAACCTTGAACTTGAAATTTGTCAGTATGATCCTCGCCTTTTCGCAAGTTAGGAAGGAAATACTGAGGGTGGCTCTTCTAGAGGTGTATCAAGGAGATCCTCACGCAAGCAGACTTGGAGTCTTGATGATTTATGACTTGTATTTTTATTTTTCCTGCAAAAGAAAAGGAAGTGTTCCTTAGACAATCTTGTATTATTTCCCATGCTTAGCTCTTTGTCCTTGGAGTCACCTTGGATCATGTAGAAACTTTAACTAAGACAAGTTTAGAATTCACCTGATGATGGCTTGTAATGCTAATTTAGACTAATCTGACTTGGCTCTGCTGGAATCTGCACTTACTTGAATGAGGTGGAGCCGAATGCCCCTAGTTTAAAATGAATGCATGATTTTTGAAAATCTTGGTTATGATGATTTTTAAAAAAATGAATGAGCCATAGGCGTATGCCCCTAGTTTGGAACATGAATTCATGAGTCTTAAAAAACTTGATTTGATCAATTTTTGAAAACAATGATACAAGTGATGATTTCTTGAAAACAAGTGAGTTAGACACGTCAGAATGCCTTAGTTTGACCAAAAAAAATCTTTTTGAATGTTAATTGATCCTAAAAAAAATGTTCGAGAACACAAAATTGCATGGATGTTTGATGGAGGGGCTGTGTGCCACTTGGCACATGAAGAGTGCCATTCAGCATTTTTAGAGTGTCGAATGGCATTGGGCCATGCCACGGTTCTCACACCATGGTGGGCCGACTTCTCACATTTTTCCCATGCATGTTTCGCGTTTTCACATTTTTTGAAAAACATTTACTTTGTTTGTGATCATGAAACACTCTCCTAGTCAGCTACAAACTCTCTGAAACCTATTTCAAACCTAATTACGAGTTGATGCAGCTTATATAAATGAATTCTCCTATGACAAATCTCTGCATAAAGGTTAGTAAAACACAATAATCACAAGCAATCATTATGTCAACAAATGGGTTTGTAGCTTTGATTTCAGTACCAAAACCAATTTTACAGCCTACAAACTAGAGGGAATCAAGGCTTTGAGGAATGTTAAAATCAAGTGGGACTTCCTTCGTGCTATTGTGAAATTCTGGGATCCTAAAGATCATGTGTTTCAGTTTAATACTGCTGAACTCTGTCCGATAATTAAAGAATTCTCTGCTATCGTGGGCTATGATCCCAACATAAAATCTATAACGGTTCCTTGTGATACTAGGCATAAGTATCTTTGTCTGATGCTCTTAGTCTTCCTACTTCCATTACTAATAGTATGATTAAAGGTCACATGGTGAATCTTCGTGTCATTATCTCTTAGCTGATAGTTTAGCTTTATGCATGGTGGGAAAACTTTTGTTTTGCTCTGGAAGACGCAGCTTTGTGGATGCTCAAGCCATAAGTGTTGTGAATCAAATTACGGATGGTGATAATCTTGTTTCTTTGATCTTGGCAGAAACTCTTCTAGGAATGGATGTTGTATTTCATGGTGGAGAAACTTAGAACTTCTTAGGGAGTCCTTTGACTTTGCAGATATGGCTGATGGAGTGACTGGACATGATTGCCCAGCCTACAATCAGTAATTATAGGCCTAGCAATTTTCTTAGCAGGGCTGTAATCAAAACTGAGTACCAAAATGAGAGTGACTGGGTGAAATTCCTAAACACGAAATCTAGTACCTCAATTCAATGGGACTGTTATTGGTGGAAGTGCCTACCCCCTCTACTGAGGTCTTTAAGATCAGATCATATCTTCCTTGTTGGGTTGCGGAGAGCAACTTTATACAAGGGAGATAGACTCTTGAGGCAATTCAAATATGAGTAAGGAATGCCTGGTGGCAAAGGAAGGAGACCTTTCACTCCCATGGACATAAATCCTACTTTTGTACAAAACATCTATTGGGATTGGAGATGGCTAACCAAGTGGACCATTCTTTTGTCAAGGTTCACTTTCACAGGATGACTACAGAATACTCTAATTGGTTGATAGACAAGATTGTTTAAAGGATTGCTATGAGAGAATAGTTTCTCAAATACAGTTGGGAAAGACCCGACGAAGAAAACTATGAACTCAAAAGAAGGGACATGAATAATAACAAAGTACCTATCACGAAAGAAATCAATGACCAACAGAAAAATAAAAGACTGAAGACAAAGTGACCTTCTTATTTTTTTAGCTTTGAACATGTTTATTTTAAAGTTGATGTAAAAACTCTTATGTTTAGGAATTATTTAGGATTTGCAAGTTAAGGATTATGTGTAAGGTATAGGCTTTTGGGGTTTGGGTTTTTTTTTTTTTTTTTTTTTTTTTTGGGTGGTTAAGTTGTGGGTTTCTGAATTTTGTGTAATGACATGGTTTAATGGAATGGTTAAATTTTGGTTAATGGGCAAATGGTGGTTTTGGGAAATTGTGACCGAACCAATGCATGGTTGCCTACATACCCCCTTGATACAAGGATCAGGTCATCATGTAGTTCATTGATTTTTTATTTACCTTAACTTTTGCCTAGGCCACCCTTTTGGGTTTTCAACCTAGCAGGCTCTCTCACACTCTTTTTTTTTTTTTTTTGGCTCTAATTTTTGCCTAGACCGCTCTTTCGGGTTTTCAGCCTAGCAAGCCTTCTTTTTTTTAGTCAAACCTAGGAAGAGAAATAACATAATTTACAACCACTTCAGACGTGGTGCTTTTAGACTACCACTTCAGACGAGATATTTCTTCAATTGATCCATGTTGGTTGGCTCAGTAAAAGGGTTTGCATCTAAGTCCATTAATCTTACTACTCCCCCAGAGTATATTTGCTTGATAATATATGGGCCTACCCAATTTTGCTTGAACTTTCTGTTTGCATCTTGAACCAGGGCTTGGAATTCTTTCAACACTAAGTCCCCCAACTTCAAATCTCTAGTTCTCACTTTCTTGTCAAAAGCTTTCCTAAGCCTCCTCTGGTAACCTTGAATATGATATAAGGCCTTAAGTCTTTTCTCATCTAGCATGCATAACTGATCATATCTGCTTTGTAACCAATCTGCTTCAGGGATTTCACTTTCTAGTATTATCCTTAATGAACGGACACCCATCTTAATAGGGAGGACTTCTTCCATCCCATACACCAATGAGTAAGGAATGGCTCTTATGGAAGATCGAATTGATGTTTTGTACCCCCAAAGTGCATTGGGCAATTGTAGGTGCCAATCCTTGTAGTTCTTTGTACTCTTCTTCAAGATTCACCCTATGTTTTTATTAGCAGCCTTAACTGCTCCATTAGTCTAAGGACGGCAACGTGAAGACTTATGGTGTTGAATGTTGAACTGTCGTAATAGCTTCTCTGTTTCTCCTTTAAAGTGCAACCCATTGTCTGAGATAATTTCATGTGGTTCCCCATATTTGTAGATGATATTGGTTTGAATGAACTGAGAGACTTTCTTTGAATTTAGGACTTTGTATAAAGCAGCTTCTACCCACTTAGTAAAGAAGTCAATGGCTACAAGTATGAATTCATGGCCATTGGTTGTTGTTAGGTGAATCTTCCCAATAATGTCTGATGAATCCTGTGATATCAGTGGGCTGAAAGTCTCGAGTGTTGATAAGTTTATGACTAAATCCTGAGAAAACAAATAGAAAATCAGAGGAGACCGATGGAAGCTGGCCAAGAACCCTCCGATAGTAAAGTTAGCCTTTTTGTGATTCCCAGTAAATTGGAAGTCTCAGAATCAGAATCCCTTACTCTTTCGTTGGCGAGCGTTTATATAGCATGCGGGGAGCGGTTACTTGTTTGGTAACCGTTCCTATTGTTGAGGAGTCCAAAAGGCTCGAAGGTAACTTCCATAACTGTTATGGAAGTTACATTATTTGAGTCTGCATTCCACAACGGTTGGACTTGACTAGCAATGGTTCGATTTCTCTCACACCTGGTGGAGATATGTTCGTCCAAGGCTAAACATGCTCATGGTGCAGTAACCTTGTCCGTCCTTTAAGGACGGACGAACGAGGTTGAACTCGGGCGAGGATCTTCCTTCTTCCTCTCTTTTCTTTGGACGACTCCTATGGACGAGACAAGACTTAAATGGATTTTCATTACACATCAATTGGCCCCTCATCCATATGGGTTGTCTAAGAGGGAGGGATAACTTGGCGTCACTTCCTTGAATGCGTGTGTGTCGAGGTGCCACGTGTCACCTTTTTATTGGCGATGAGTCTCGTCGATTCATTTTTTCGAGGTGAACGCCACGTGTCACCTCCTAATTGGTTGTGTCGTTTTATATGCCCAAGTCAATCGCCTATAAATAAGGGAATTCCTCCGCTACTCTCTACATTTCTGAGATTTTCCTTCTTTGACATTCCTCGTCTAAAGCCTCGTCTAGGAATTTCCTCACGTCCATAGCCTTCGTTCGTCTTAGAGCCAGGTATTCCTTCTTCTCTCGTCTTTTAGGTTTCTCTTTGATCTTTTCAAAAAATGTCATCTAGCAACAGTCCAGAGAAAGCCATAGACGAGTATCAATATGAAAGTAGTACAAGTTCTAGTGGCTCTAGTAGTAGTGATGGGGGGAACTCCACGGACAAGGAGTATATTTCCGACGTCCCTGGATTTCCCTTGGAGGCTATTCAACAAGAGCTTAGAAAGGCCTCGGGGTCCCAGGCAGGCACCTCGTCCAATGTCCCTCCGTCCGACCCTTTGGACGAGGAGGAGGTCACCGTGTATAGTTGTGCAATAGAGATCCCTTCCAAAATAGACGAGCAAAGACTAAATAATTTAAGGACATGGTACCAGATCCCAGACGAGCTTAACCCTAGGTTGCTCGTCCGTGGAGAATGGTGCTGTGATCCTCATTTTGGGATAGGTGTCTATGAAGCTTATCTTTTGGGGGGTTTGAGGTTTCCTTTAAATGCTTTTACTAGGGAATTATTAGTTAGGCTAGGTTTAGGAGTATGCCAATTCAATCCAAATGCATGGAGATTAGTCATCTCTATGCAAGTTTTATGGAGGGAGGTATTCAGGGGGGACCGTCCTCTTACGGTGGACGAGTTCCTTTACTGTTATGAACCCTCAGAAATTCACCAATCCCTTGGCTTTTACCAGTTCACTGCCAGGGGCAAAGATTGTAGAATGATTAGGTCCCTACCCTCGTCTGACAGAAAATGGAAGATGGAGTTTTTCTTCATCTCCCGCTCCTGGGCTGGGAATCCTTCAGACGTTGGCCGGGACACATTTGGCCATTATACTGGAGACCTAGGGAACCTTCGTCCTGAGGGTAAGTCCCTCTTTTTTTTTTTATTATTTTTTTTTTTATTCTAACTTGTTCCTTTACAGCTGTTGGAAGACCTTCTCTTAGCAAGTTTCATCGTGACCGAGTCCACAGAGCTCGTCTACACGCAGATAAGAATTTTCATTCTTTAGTGACGCTTAGACGACTTGCTAAGTGGGGGTTAGGCCCTAATCCTTCTGAAGAGGCACTTGCACACGAGATTACAATAAGGAGAAGTAAGTTTTAAACTTAAAATGTCCCTTACACACCCTTCCTTTTTGTTTTAGTTCTAAAAACTTCTCTTTTTCTCCCTTTTTTTTTCTTAAAGGAATGGCAACGATGAAAGGAAACAAAGGAAAAGAGATTGCAGGTGAGGGGGATCGTCTTGAGGCTGGGGACATTCGTCCTGAGATTCCATCTCAGACTCGTCCGTCTGCTAGGGACAAGAGGAAGTCCCTACCAAAAAACTTGGATCTGGGAAGTCTCCCTAACCGTCATGACAAAAGGGTTAAGCATGTGTCGTCCAAAGTAACCAAGCCTAACCTTCCTTAGTCCAATCCTTCCGTCCAAACAATTGATGTGGATGTGTCTCCACCTGTTGAAACTACCTCGTCCAAGACCCCTCCTGGGACGATTGCATCTGTCTCGTCTCAGCCTCCTTCGAAGGTACCCTCGAACATTATTGAAAATGAGGACTTGGCTTGGGAATGCTTCGAGGAAGCTATGAAGGACGAAGACATAAATGTCTGTTATGACATGTCCTAGAAAGATTTTGAACATTCAGGTGTTCATAATCTTTTTAAGGTAACTTTACTCTTGTCTCGTCTTTATTATTTCATAATTTTTGGCCGTCTAACCAAGCATTTTTCTCTTGTAGGCCATGTCTAAGTTCATTGCAGCGTCTAGGCAAGCCACTGAGTTGGACAAGACGAGGATCTTACTGGAGACGACCATCCAAAATGTGAGGGACGAGAGTAAGAAATGGGCTAGGATAGCTGCTGAGGCTAAGGAGAAGGCAACGGAGCATCAAAACTTAATCAAGAAGTTGAGAGCTGATATAGTGGAGAAAGATACTCGTCTTGATCATATTCAAAAGAAAAATGACAAGTTGAGTACTCTTCTCTCCAAGGCTAAAGAAGATGCCGTTGCGGAGTTCAAGGCGTCCAAAAAATTTACAGACTTATTTGATCGCAACTACGCAATAGGTTTTGAGGATTTCAGGTTGGACGCTGTTGAAAACTTCCCTGAAGTAGACTTCAGCTCCATCAAGCTTAATTTGAATGCTGCTACCAGTTCTCTTCTCCAAACCAGCTCCAAGGACATTAACATTGAGGACGATGCCTCTACCCAGTCGTCCAAGGAAGATCCCAAGGTGGATGCCCCCCCTGCTTAAGGACAAGTTTTTACAAAACTTTGTATGTTTCCTTTTTTGTTTGGTCCTTTGTTTTGGGACCTTTTGATGTAACTCAAATACATTAAGCTCGTCCATGGTTTTAGGACGAGTTATTGAACTTGTTCTTTCATAAGGGTGTTTGGACGTTGGTCGTCCGCCCTTAAAACAATTGAATGAATGCAATTATTTTTCTTTCATATATGCATGGATGAAACTTTTCATTTTCATATGCAAGATTTCATGCTTGACTCGTCCATATTTCATATATGTACTTTTACCATTTTTATTGGAATTTCACCAAATGTAATTTGTTTATAAAATGGTAATTACTAGTCCTTGGACTAAGCTGATTTTCCTGTTTAATGAGGATGAGATGTGCACCCTGCTCGTCCATGGACTGGGTTTTAGCTCAAAACACTCGTCTATGGATTTTCTCGTCCATGGTCTGGATATGCATTATGCTTTACGTCGCCCATTATATGGACGAGTATGCCTTAGGCTCATTGGCTTGCTCAAGTTATAGGCTCTACCTCGTCCTTTGATCTGGATGAGGGTGCCTTGATTTTGCTTTACCCTTATGGACGAATACGCCTTAGGCTCATTGCCTTGCTCAAGGAATAGGCTTTACATCGTCCTTTAATCTGAACGAGGGTGCCTTGATTTTGCTTTACCCTTAGGAAAGCTTAGACGTTACATTTCCGCGTCCAGAGAATTTATTCGTCTTACTAAAAATTTTGATTTTAGCCACCTTGTGGGTTAGCTTTGAACGAGAATAGCATGGAGATTTGAAATTCACACAACATTTTGTACATAACATAAATATCGTTTACAGATAAGGCACATACACGCTAATGCCTTTTTTATTTAATAAGTACAAACCCCATAACTCCGTCCATAATCACGACAAATAACCACAACATAAATAACAAAGCAGTAGTATCAAACACAAACAGCATCAAACATAAGTAGAACGTAAGTAGAAAGACAAGCTGCAAGCTCGTCCATAGTGATACTCGTCCAGGCTCACTTTTACTGATAGTACCTCCTCAGGTGCTCCACGTTCCAAGGATGTTCCAATTTTCTCCTATCCAGGGCCTCCAAGTAGTAGGATCCTTGCCTTTTAAAGTTGATGACTCTATAAGGTCCTTCCCAATTAGGGCCCAATTTCCCATAAGCTGGGTTTTTGGTTGCCAAAGAGACCTTTCTCAGGACGATATCTCCTATGTTGAAACGTCTTGGCTTTACCATTGTATCATATTGCCTAGCCATGAGGTTCTTGTACTTCGCTGCCCTGTGCTCTGCATCTGCCCTTACCTCGTCTATAAGATTAAGGTTCAAACGGAGTTGCTCCTCATTATCCTTGTCCTGATATGACATCACCCTATGGTTAGCCATGTGCACTTCCGCAGGTATGACTTCTTCGCTTCCATAGGCTAGCTTAAAAGGTATTTCCCTTGTAGGGGTCCTCACCGTCCTCCTGTACGCCCATAGGACACCAGGTAGCTCATCTGGCCATACTCCCTTTGCCCCCTCAAGACGAGTCTTGATGATTTTCAGCAAGGATCGGTTTGCAACCTCAACCTGACCGTTGGCTTGAGGGTGGGCGGGGGAGGAATAATGATTTTGGATTCCAAAGTGTTGACAGAAGTTCCTGAAAAGGGAATTGTCGAATTTCTGCCCGTTGTCGGATACTAGTACTTTGGGCACCCCAAACCTGCATACTATGTTCTTCCAGACGAAGTTCTTTACATTCTGCTGTGTGATACTTGCTAAGGGTTCTGCTTCCACCCATTTGGTGAAATAGTCAATCCCTACCACTAAAAATTTCATCTGTCTAGTTCCGAGTAGAAAAGGACCCAGGATATCTAGGCCCCATTGAGCAAAGGGCCACGGGGCCATCATTGGGATAAGATGCTCTGATGGTTGTCTAGGAACATTACTAAATCGTTGGCATTTGTCACATACCTTGACATAAGCTTTTGCATCCACTTGGACAGTTGGCCAATAGTACCCTGCACAGACGACCTTGTGGATGAGTGATCTGGCTCCCGAATGATTTCCACAGGCTCCTTCATGAACTTCCCTTAGCACATAGTTCACCTCATCTGGAGCCAGACACCTGAGATAAGGTTGAGAAAAGCCTCTCTTGTACAGAACTTCGTCCATAAGGTCATACCTGGCTGCTCTTATCCTGAGTTTTCTGGCCTTATCCTTCCCTTCCAGAAGCCTTCCGTCCTTCAAGTATGACACAATTGGGGTCATCCAATTTTCTTCATTCCCTATTTGCTGCACTTCCAGGAGATCTATACTTGGGACGTACTGAATTTCATCAAACCCGTCCATGGCTCCGGTCACTGAGGCTTCCTTCGCTAAGGTATCTGCTTCTGCGTTCTCCTCCCTTGGGATTTGAACGAAGTTAGCTTCCTTGAATTTCTTCACAAGCTGTAACACCTTTTCCAAGTATTTTTTTCATTCGTCCTTCCTTTGCCTCATATGTCCCATTTATTTGGCCCATGACCAACAGAGAATCTCCCAGGACGAGTATTGACTTCGCTTCCACAGACTTAGCCAGTTCTAACCCTTTGAGCAAGGCTTCATACTCAACTTCATTGTTGGTTGCTTGGTATTGCGGACGGACCCTATGCTTCAGCTTATCTCCTTCAGGGAATTGCAAAACCACTCCTATTCCTCTTGCATGTTGCGTGGACGAGCCATCCACATGGACGACCCATTTTTTATTTTCCATTGCCTCACCATCATCTCAGCTTGGTGTGAACTCTGCAATAAAGTCTGCCAGGGCCTGAGCCTTTATAGCATGTCTTGGTTGGTATCGGATGTCAAACTCACTGAGTTCGACAGCCCACTAGATCAAACATCCTACGGCTTCCAACTTGTTCATGGCTTTCTTGAGCGGGTGGTCTATCATAACATTGATTACATGGGCTTGGAAGTAATGTCTCAACTTCCTGGAAGCCGTGATAAGTGCGAAGACTAGCTTTTCTATTAGCGAATATCGGCCTTCCGCCCCCCTCAATGCCCTGCTAGTGTAGTATACTGGCTTTTGCATTTTTGCTTCCTCTCTTATCAATGCTGAGCTCACAGTATGCGGGGTCACCGCCAGGTATAAAAACAACTCTTCTCCCATCACGGACGGACTCAGCAGCGGAGGTGTAACAAGGTACGTCTTC
The DNA here is from genome assembly GCF_001633185.2 of Quercus lobata. Lineage (NCBI taxonomy): Eukaryota > Viridiplantae > Streptophyta > Magnoliopsida > Fagales > Fagaceae > Quercus > Quercus lobata. The sequence continues at coordinate 56,782,018 of NC_044907.1, read as the reverse complement.
AAGTCTTGAAAGGCTCTTTGGCACTCGTCCATCCACTCAAATGCTTTCTTTAGAACCTTGAAAAATGGTGAACACTTGTTAGTAGCTTTAGAAACAAACCTGTTGAGGGCGGCAACTCGCCCGATAAGAGACTAGACTTCTTTGATACTTTGCGGAGGATTCATATCTAGAATTGCTTTAATCTTTTCCGAGTTTGCCTCGATCCCTCTGTGTGAAACCATGAATCCAAGAAATTTCCCTGACGCTACTCCAAAAAAACACTTGCTGGGGTTCAACTTCATACTGTACCGCCTGAGTGTATTAAAGGTTTCTTGTAGATCGTCCAGATGTTTATCCTCGTCCAAGCTTTTTACCAACATGTCATCCACATAGACTTCTACGTTTCACCCAATCTGAGGACGGAACATGTGATTAACCAGTCGTTGGTATGTTGCTCCAGCGTTTTTCAAGCCAAAGGGCATTACTTCATAACAGAATAAGCCTTGACTAGTAACGAAGGATGTCTTCTCCTGGTCGGCCTCATCCATTCGTATTTGGTTGTATCCTGAGAAAGCATCTATAAAACTAAAAAATTTGTGGCCTGCGGTAGAGTCCACCAGTTGATCAATGCGTGGCAATGGATAGCTGTCCTTGGGGTAAGCCTTGTTTAGATCAGTAAAATCTACACACATCCTTCACTTGTCGTTCACCTTTTTTACCATTACTACGTTGGCCAACCAATCTGGATAGTACACTTCTCGTATAAACTTCGCCGCCATCAACTTCTGAACTTCGTCTTTAATAGCATTATCTCTCTCAAGGGCAAACACCTTTTTTTTTTTGTCGCACTGGCTTTGAGGAAGGACATACGTTCAAACGGTGGGTGATGACATTAGAATCTATACCCGGCATATCCTCATGACTCCAAGCAAATACATCTATGTTTTTCCTCAAAAACTGGACGAGGTCCTTCTTAACCCTTCCTTCTAGATCTGCCCCAACCCTAGTACACCTCTCAGGGTTATTTTCATCTAAGGAAATATCTTCTAACACTTCAATGGGTTCTACCACAATCCTCTTTTCTTCAATATTCATGGTCTGAACTTGCTCATCCATGGCCAACATGGCCAGGTAACATTCTCTTGCTACTAGTTGGTCTCCTTATACTTGTCCTACTCCATAGTCTGTTGGAAACTTGACCGACAGGTGGTAGGTGGATGTAACAGCCTTCCAACTGTTTAAAGTTGGTCTTCCAATTATGGCGTTATAGGAGTACGAACAATCTACCACAAGAAAATTCACGTCCTTGGTGATTTACTATGGATATGCCCCCACTACCACTAGCAATGTAATAGTACCCACGGGCTGCACTTTCATTCCACCAAAACCTACCAAGGGGGAATTCACTGGACGAAGTCGATCTCGTCCTAGCCTCATCTGTGGAAAAGCTGGAAAATACAAAGTATCTCCGGAGCTTCCATTATCCACTAGCACCCTTCTGGTTGTGTAGTCAGCAATAAGCAAGGTAATGACGATAGCATCGTCGTGAGGATGGTGAATTCTTTCAGCTTCATCTTTCATGAATGTGATTACTTGTTCGTCCGTGTCCTTTCTCTAGGTGACCGTCTAGAGAGTTGGACGCTTTGCACCACCTTCAGTTATGCTTTCTTGGACTTGGACGACTAGCCTGTAGAACTTCCCCCTATAATAACTCTGATTTCTGCGAGAGGTGGTCGTGACGACTCTTTAGCTTTTCCCTTGAATTTCTCATCCTTGTGGTCTTGTCCAAGGAAACTCTTCAATTTTCCCTGCCTTATAAGATTCTCAATCTTCTACTTTAGATCAAAACATTTGTCCGTATCATGCCCATGGTCTCTATGGAAGTAACAATACTTATTCCTATTGCGCTTATTAGGATCTCCCTTCATCTTCTCTGGCCACTTCAAGGAAGGATCATCCTTGATTTGCATAAGGACTTGCTCGAGCGGCATGTTCAATGGTGTATACTATTGACTTCGTGCTGAGGGGCCCGCCTTCTTGTCTACATCCTTCTTGTCTTCCTTTTCGTCCCTTTTTAGGACGAGGACCTTGTTCTAAATGGCGAGTTGGGTTAGCTTCCATTTTCTCAACTCTCTTCCTCTTCTTGGCTATGATAGCATCTTCTGCATTCATAAAGTTCTGGGCTGAATGGACGAATTCAGCCATAGTTTGAGGCTCCTGCTCATATAACTTGTGGATGAACAAGTCAGAATGAACCCCATTGTGGAAAGCCGCCAAAAGGAGCTTGTCATCCATCTTGTCTACTACTAAGGCTTCCCTATTGAACCGCGTGATGAAGGACCGCAAACTTTCATTCTCTCCCTATTCTATGGTTAGCAAACTGGATGAGGAACGCTTATGCCTCTGCCCTCCGATGAAATTGTTGACAAATAACTTGCTTAACTCCTTGAAGGACGTTACTGTGTTCAGAGGTATTTTGCTAAACCACACTTGTGCAGGTCCTTTAAGGGTAGTACGGAAAGCTCTGCACATTATTTCATCTGGAACCCCTTGAAGGTGCATGGTAGTTTTGAAGGTGGCAATGTGGTCAAACGGATCCCAAGTCCCATCATATGAATCTAAAGAAGGCATCTTGAACTTGGGTGGTAAAGGGTGAGCATTGATGGAAGCCATGAAGGGGGAATCAGTTTTGTGAACCAAGTCTTCTACAGGGTTCGTCCTGTTCATACTCTCCTTCATCCCATCCATAGTTCTTCTCATAGTCCATTTCCCTTTCCAAATGAGGCACCCTCCTTGAAGCGGTACCCCTTGACTGGCTTTCAAATTCAACATTCCTCCCATCTTAACTCTGGGCCTGTCCTTCAGTGTTCCCATCATGACGCTGCCTCCTTAAATTAAGTTCTCTAACCAACTCCTAGTTCTGGCGGGTTAACTCCACCATAGTGGCGGCCATGGATTGCACGTGTTGGACAAAAGATGGTTGCATAGTAGGCACCGATTGACGGTCGCTCCTGCTCTCTTGAGGGCTTGGGCTATTAGCCCTTGACCTTGTCCGGACCATTTCAGCCCTTTGTCGGAGAAAGAAATCGCAGAATCCAACGATGAAGTTCAAACGGATAAAATTCATTTCCTTCCCATAGACGACGCCAACTGATGAATCCTGTGATATCAGTGGGTTGAAAGTCTCGGGTGTTGATGAGTTTGTGACTAAATCCTGAGAAAACAAACAGAAAATCAGAGGAGACCGGTGGAAGCCAGCCAAGAACCCTCCGATGGTAAAGTTAGCCTTTTTGTGATTCCCAATAAATTGGAAGTCTCAGAATCAAAATCCCTTACTCTTTCGTTGGCGAGCGTTTATATAGCATGCGGGGAACGGTTACTTGTTTGGTAACCGTTCCTATTGTTAAGGAGTCCAAAAGGCTCGGAGGTAACTTCCATAACTGCTATGGAAGTTACATTATTTGAGTCTGCATTCCACAACGGTTGGACTTGACTAGCAATGGTTCGATTTCTCTCACACCTGGTGGAGATATGTTCGTCCAACGCTAAACATGTTCATGGTGCAGTAACCTCGTCCGTCCTTTAAGGACGGACGGACGAGGTTGAACTCGAGCGAGGATCTTCCTTCTTCCTCTCTTTTCTTTGGACGACTCCTATGGACGAGACAAGACTTAAATGGATTTTCATTACACATCAATGTCTATTCCCTATGTAGAGAACGGCCAAGGTGATGTCATGGTATGTAGTGGCATGGGTGGCATGTGCTTCAAATTTCCATGGACTTGGCATTGATGGCATTTTGGACATGAGCCACATAGTCGGCTTCCATAATAGTCCAGTAATAACCTTGTCTCGTTATCTTCCTTGACAACATGTGTGCATTCATATGTGGCCCATTACTTGACTTATGAACCTCTTCAATTATTTGCTGTGCTTCTTTGGCGGTTACACAAAGGAGATGAATTCCATCATATGATCTTCTATAGAGCTTTTCACCACAAATAATGTAATTAGTAGACAACCTATGGATGGTCAATTAGTTATTCTTATCTGCAGATGGTGGGTATATCCCATCCTTGAGATATTGTAGGATGTCCAAATACCATTCACCTTCCCCACTCTTTTCCTTATCTTCTTCTATTGTCATGCAATAGGCTGGTTCTTCTTTTTGTTCCAACACTCTTGGTCTAGCTTCATCTTCTTTTGGCCCCTCCATCATGGATGCCATGGTTGATAAAGCACCTGCAATTTGATTCTGCATCCTCAACACATACTGATATAGGATCTTGCTAAACTTTGATGCCCACTTCTGGAGACATTGATGATAAGGCATCAGCCTTTCTTCTTTGATCTTCCATTTATTCTGAATCTGAGAGATTATTAAGGCTAAGCCTCCATACACCTCTAACTCTTTTACTCCTAGGCCTAAAGCTGCTTGTAAGCCCATAATGCAAGCTTCATATTCTGTGGCGTTGTTGGTGGCATGGAAATTGAGTTTGCCAGAAAATGGAATGTGTGCCCCTTTTGATTATCTTAGGATCAACTTCTATTCCCCTCTGGCTTACTATAAACCCTAGTAATTTTTCAGATGTGACTCCGAAAGCACACTTCTTTGGATGCAACCGCAATTTGTAGAACCAGATTCTTTCAAAGAACTTCCTTAAAGCTGGTATGTGCCCATCTCGGTCTTTAGACTTCACTATCATATCATCAACATAAACTTCTACTTCTTTATGGATCAAATCATGCAATAGAGTGGTGGCTACACGTTGTTATATAGCACCAGCATTTTTAAGGCCAAATGGCATGACCTTGTAACAGTGTGTCCCCCATGGAGTAATGAAGGAAGTTTTCTCCATATCTTTTGGGGACATTAATGTGAGGCAATGGAAAATCATCTTTTAGGTTGGCCTTGTTCAAATCTCGAAAATCTACACACATTCTAACCTTCCCATCCTTCTTCAATACCAGAACCACATTAGCTAACCATTCTGGATAATTAACCACTCTCAGGAATCCCATATTGTATTGTTTCTCTACTTCTTCCATGATCTTGAGAGTCCACTATGGTTTCATTCTTCTCAACTTTTTCTTGATTGGCTTCATGGTTGGATCTGTTGGGGTGCAGTGCTGTACTATATTTGTATCAATCCCAGGCATGTCTTCATATGACCAGGCAAAGACTTCCTTGAACTCTGTCAACAGTGCCACTAATGCATCTTTCTCTAAAGCGATTAGGGTATTGCCCACTTGAATCATTTTGGGCTCATCATCAGTTCCCAGGTTAATACGTTGGGTTTCTTCTTTTATAGGTTCTAGGTATCCATATTTTAATTCCTTATTAGTAAGAGTTTTTGTACCAATTTCAAAAATAAAAACATTCAAAGCCAGCAAATAAGTAGAATCAGAAATCATATTAAAAGGTTAAGAGTTTTTAACAGACTCAATAAACTCAATTGGAAAACTATCACAAACAAACTTAACAAGAATAGAAACACTAGCAGAAATAGACTCAATAGGAGTAAAGACAATGTTCTTGGCAAGAGTGACTAGCTCGGCAGTCTTGATCTTCTTGGCAAAAGTAACTGACTTAATGGTCTTGATCTTCCTAACAAAGTCCTCCATGGGGTGGGTGGCTCCCTCCCATGCCTAGTTCTTCAACTCGATCATGGCTTCCACAATGGTAGGTGGCTCCCAATAAGCTTCTTCTTCCCTCAACATCAGTACTGGGGAATCTACATCCATATAATCAGTATCTTCTTCTTCAACCTCTATGTTTGTAGGGTTATCAGTCACAAAAGCATCCAAGCACTTTATATTATCCATCCATTCATCAAATAGGTCGGGCTTGCCTCTGTTACCCAAGTAGGTGGGTTAAAGGAGATGCTCTAACTCACTTTCTTCCACCCTCTCCTCATTACATTCAACATTCTCAAGTGTCATGATTCTGAGACTATGGACCATCAGTTTTTGGTCTAGAGCGACCAACCTGGCATCTATGTCATCTTCTTCTTCAGTATGTGAGATTGGTGAACTTGGTTCTGAATCATAATATGACCTCAACTCTAGAACTTCTCTTCCATGCTTGTCATACCAAGGGCTAGACCTTGAACTAACATTAGTGATATCACTCCAATTTGAAAGATGCCTATAGGGATATTCATCGTGATACATTTGATTGGCTTGTGCATTCTCCTCTATTACATTCTCTAACACATTTATCAGCCTATATGGATCATTATCAGCGTCACTCCACCTGTTGGCTTTGGCATCATCTTCTATGTCTTCATCATAATAGTCCACATCACTATCATATTCCTCATAGAATAGGTCTACATCTTCATCTTCTCTATCACAAGGAGGTTTACCACAATCATCACCATTGTACGGGCTATCATAACTTTTGCTTCTGTTGACATCACTATCAGTGCTATTGTCATCATCATCAGGTCCACTATTGCTGTTGTTGTTGTCACTACTACTATCACTCTTGTCTTCACTTCCATCTTCATCATCACTAGGAGCTGCTCCTCATTCCTCATCTTCATCATTGGCTCTTAGTTCATATGGGCTCTTCAATGTATGCTAACAGGCCTCCCAATATTCCTCTTTTTCTATGTTGCAAATACAATCTCCAAGGAGTGTAGTCATGGCATCAGAGTCCATGTAATCAGCCCAATCAGTAGGAACCCAGGTTGTATATTCTTTCTTCGATTCTGGAACCCTGTTATGGCAATCATGTAGTATCTCAAATCCAGGTACTATTGTCTTTGTCATGGGATCAAATCTCGATTCAGGGAATCCCCAATAATGTTGACTTTCTCCAACTTTGACAAACTTTCCATTTAATGTAGGATTGTAGGGTTTCAAAGGTTCTGGAGGACAAGGAAGTCCTTTTGCTTTGGCTTTGGCTCGGGCCATCTTTCTTACTTCCATCTCTAACAAATCCTCATCAATGGGCTTATAGCCTAGCCCAAAAGGTGGTGTGGCAGTAGGAATTGCCAAGTCTTGAACAATTGGCTTCTTCACAGCTCTCCCCAAATTCATCCCCAGAAGGTAGTTTGTTTTCCTCGTCATTGCTACCAAAGTCCATTGGGATCTTTTCCATTTCTTCTTTTCTCTTTTTAAAACTAGGCCTCTCAATCTCAAAGCCATCCAAAGTCAATGGCTCTTTCTGAGAATCAATACCATAAACAAGTTTAGGCACAATCAAAGTATCCCTATAAATAGTCACAATAGCCCCTTCATGTGGAAACCGAACTTTTTGATATAAAGAGGAAGGTACGGCTTTTGTGTCATAGATCCATGGTCACCCAAGGAGCATATTGAAGCATGAGGCTATATTAAAGACTTGAAAATCCACTTTCTTGACCATTGGTCCAATGGTAAGCTCTAATGTTATGGTTCCCAAGACTTCTCTTCTACTGTTGTCATGTGCCCTCACATGTTGATCAACAGGCACAAAGCCTTCAATGCTTAGACCCAGGCAGCTTGCAGTCTTCAAAGGACACACGTTCAAAGCACTTCCATAGTTTACCAAAACCATCAGTATCCTCTTCCCCATGGCATCTACAGTAATGTGCAATGGATCATTGTGGTGCTTCCCCTTCTTGGTCAGATCCTTGTCAGAAAAGGAGATGGTGAGTTCCCTATTGATGGACCCAATCATAGCATTCATATCTTGGGAGGTTGTAGTTGTAGGGACTTGGATTTGGTTGAGGAGGTCAAATACGTTTTGTTAGTGTCTATATGAGACCATGAGTAAACCCCATAAGGATATATTGGCTTGTGTTTTCTGTAGTTGCTTGAGGACTTCATCTTCTTCAGCAGGCGTCTGCTGGGTGGATCTGTTCAAAGCTTCCACTAGGTTGTCGGTATTAAAATGCGAGGGTTTAAAGTGTCTCCCCCCCCCCCCCCCCCCCTGTGATGTGGGCAATTTTGGTTAGATTATTGGGATCAATATTTTGGGGTTTGAAGTGTCTCCCCCCATTTGTGGGTGTTTGGTTATTTACTTGGGGTTTGAAGTATCTCCCCTCATTTGTGGATATTTGGTGGTTCTCAACTTTTGGTATTTCATTCCATATGTCATATCCTATAGTGGTAGTAAATGTCCTATCCATTAATTCTTCCCATGTCATCATGAAGCATTCGGGTAGGTCATAGATCAAGTCAAATGGGTCTTCCTTATTTTCTTCTTCAGTTATCAAGCAATTAATCCTCAGTCCTTTCCCAAAGTTGTGATCGGGTAAGGGATTGTTAATGATGTTAGGCCTTGTAGGCGGTGTAATCACTTTGTTGTCTATTAGGTCTTGAATTGAATGATGAAGGGTGACACAACGGTCAGTTTCATGACCAAGGCCTTGGTGATAAGCACATCTTTTATCCACATTAAACCTTGAGGGCAAGGGATTTGGAATTGGTCTTGGGTCTAAGGGCTTCAGTAACCTTTTTGTTTTTAACTTGTCATACACTTAGCTCATGGGCATGTACAATTCATGAAATTCTCTCTTGGGTCTAGGCCCTTAGGATACTTGCACAGGTCCAATAGGTGCAATTAATTGATAAGGATCATTTCTATGGATGTTGGAAATTTCTACAGCCTTAAAATTAGAACCTACATTCTTTTTAAACCTTGATGGGTCATCAGTCTCTATAGTTCCATTGTTTATTGCATCCTCAAGTTGGGTTCCAACAGCAATTAAAGCTTTAAAATTGAAAAAATATTGTGCAAAGAAATACTTGTGGTATACAGGTAATAAATTCTTTACAACCATGGCTAACTGTTCTTCCTCACTTAGCCTACTCATCACTTAGATGGGACTTTGGGCAGCCAGTCCCATCAAATTTGTCTAGGGTTGGCATCTTGAACTTAGGTGGCAACCTTGCAATAGGGAACAAGGAGAGAGAATCGTAGTCCATAAGCTCCTCCATCTTACGAGCTCTTCTAACCATCTCCTCCATTTTATTCATCCTCTCATTGATCTTCTTCTCACTTTCTATGGCTGGTGGATCATGATTATTCTTGTCCTCCTCTTAATTATTCTTCAAATTCTAAAACTATTGGATCATACAGTTCATGTCTTCCTTTAGCTGAATCTGACTAGTTACCATGGTGTTGAGTAGCTCTTGGGTATTCATGGGTTCCTCTGTGTTTGGGTGTTCTCCCTCTTCTACCATATTGCCAGGAGCTTCAAACTTCTTGTGGCTTGAACTATCTCGAAAATCAAAGATGGGATTGTGATGTTGCAGTAGTGGAGTCTCTTCTATGCTTGAAGGCTTTAGTATTGTGATGGGAGTGACAAGCTTGGAACTGGAGCTACTGGCTTATGTGTTGGGCTTAGGTTCTCTTTGTAGCCTTCCTTTAGATCTTGACCAAATTCTCTGTTATTTGACAGGCTTGGTCAGGTTAATCAAAGCTAAGACCCCATCCACATCCATCAATCAACCAAAACAAACACACACAACATGTAATGCAAATTTAACTGGGACCGACCTAAGGGTAGGTTCTAAGTCATTATGTTTTAGGGTGGATTTGTTGTTTCAATGTTTCCCATAGTTAGGACGTTACACCTCCCAACTTGTAATGTAACATTGCGTTGGTCAGAACAACATGGTTTGTCCATTACAGTCAACAGGAAATGATCCAATGACTTTGGGCTATGAGTTGGTAAGTTCACCACTGGGTGCCCGAATCTAATGAAGATCTGTGATCCATGGTTTCTACCACCACAAAATTGTTGAAAAAGGGATGCATACATAGTTGTTTTGATGGCACACATTATGACAGTTAGGGAAAGATTTTAACAAACAATACAAAATACAATATCATGTAAGACCATGCAAAACAAAGGTACATATTTGGTCACTTAAGTCTAATATCCCTAGTGGAGTTGCCATTGTGAAAGACCTCGAACAAAGTGCCCCTCAAAAAAGAGATTCGGGTACCTTTTAGGGCACCTCTCTTTTTGGGTAAGTGGTGTGGAGTCACCATTTTTTTATATATATATAAATAAAATAAAAATAAAAAAATAAAAACAAATACATGATTGAATTGTTCTCTTCATTGATTGAAAAATTACATTGCTTTGGGTCCTAGTTACAAACTACCAAATAATTACATGGCTTTTTTCCTAGTTACATTCTACCCAAAATAAAACAAAGACAAGGCTTAGATCTACTTATCCAAAGACCTAAATTCGGAGGCTAGGTTACAGAATGGGAAAGTGTTAGGCACCTATTCCGCCAGACAGAGTTTGGTCTTCTAGACTCTTATGACCAATATACCATTTTATGCATGTCATAAATGATATGTTGAACATGTGAAAAAAATATTAAATCACACAAATTTATTTATGAATGATGTCTCTTCTTTTGAAAAGAATCAGATCTGTTTTGGCTGTAAAAAAATGTTTTTGATTTGTCAAAATACTAGATCTGTTTTGTAGTATGTAGAAAAAAAGTAGTTTTTGATGATAAAAATTCAGATATGTTTTTATTACATAAAATAAAGTCTTTTAGTTTGAAAAATATCAGATCTATTTTTTAAGAACTATAAAAATGGATTCTTTGGATGTAAAAGATCAGATCTGTTTTGTGAAAAAAAAAAAAAAGGTTTTTAATAACAGAAAAATTAGATATGCTTTTCTTATATGTTAAAAAAAAAAATGAAAAGGATTGTTCTTTTAATAAGAGACTTTCACTCATAATATGAATTTATGCAATCGTGAATTAAATAGACAGAAGCAAACACAATCATGTTTAATCTCTTTCTTTATTTCAAAAATCTGTATATGTTAAAGAAAAATCAGATTTGTATCTAAGAAAAATACAAATCAGTTTTTATTTTGAGAAAAAATTAGATCTACATCTCATAAAGATGTAAATCCATTTTTGTTTGAAGAAAAACTTAGATCTACATCTAAGAAAGATGCAAATCTGTTTTTATTTTAAGAAAAAGTCAGATCTACATCTTATAAAGATGTAGATCTATTTTTATTTTAAGAAAAAGCATTGCTCACATGAAGATTATTGACATTCAAGAAAAAGATTATAACAATCACATAAAAAAAAATAAAAAATAAAAAAACAATCATGCTTTAAACAAACAATGATGAATCATTCATGTTATGGATAAAAAATTCATCAACATAAAAGATAGGATAAAAAAAGAGAAGGTGGTTGAAAAAAACCTCTTACATGACCACTCCTTGCTCTTGAGAGGATGTTTTAGGGTTCAAAGAAACTTATTCAGTTATCTTTGAAACTTAAAAACCGTAATTTAAGCAGCAAATCTGAAAGAGGATCAGCTTGATCAGCAATTTGAGAGCCTCAAAACGTGTGCCTCTCTTAGTGTAGAAAAAAAGTTGCTGAATTATGAGACCCAGACTCTATTTATAAGGGTTGGAAAACTCTAAAAAATAGCCCCGAAGTGTAGAACGCAAATTGGGACTCATCCTTTTGCGAAAAGATCGAAAAGGGTGTGCCTTTTTGTCACCCGAAGTCTATTAGGCCAAAGCCCAAAAGAGGCCGTTAAAGTGCCGTTCAACACTCCAAAAGTGCCAAATGGGCTCTTGGACACCGAATGCTCTTCCGTGTTCGGGTGCGTTTTGGACTCTCCTTCTAGGGTTTTTTGACCGATCCTTGCACCTAGATGTGTTTTCATCCTCCATCTATGATTTTTAAATCTCTTTTTTGGATAATTCAGGCTTTTTAAGAACAATTACCTTGTAGATAAATATCCTAATATAAATCTTGATAAAATTCAGATTATCCACAATTCTATTGTTATCCAATCATTCCTTTTATTCCCATACATGCATCCTAGTTTAAACACTAATTATCAACCAATCACAAAATTATTTAATTAATTTTAATTGCTTAACCAATCAGAATTTAATTAAATTAATCATGTGAGGTCTACCCTACCTAGACACAATGCATGTTAACCGTGCAAACTTGATCATGTGATATCTTTTGATCTGATGGTCCAATTTGAAAACCGAAAACACCGTTGTGACCATTAGAATCTCAAGATCATTTTTATGGTATGCAATGAATGAATCGATGCATATAATTCAAAACAAATTGATGCATGTAATGCATGAACAAATGGATGCATGTAATGCAATCATGATTTTTGGGGTACATGGATGGTCATTCGAGTCATTCTCCTTGATTAAATAATGGGTGCAAAATTGAGTGTCTACAGTATTTATTCGTCGTATTCTATCAACTGATTAAACAAACCGTTTCTGTGAAATTTTTACTACGTTTGTGTTCAATTGCCTATATAAATTAGAGACACTTTTTTTTTTTCCTTGAGTAGGCACTGGGTAGTTACAAAAGATTAGAAAACCTTCTCTCATCACTTTCACTTCTATACTCTTCGCTTGTGCCCTCACTCTCTCTCTCTGAACTTTATTTCCTGTCAACAACTCTAAAAATTTCTCCAGATGTCTTCCTCGTGTTTTACCACACAAAAAACCCTTCGTTCTTGGCTTTATTTTGTTACTCTTTATCCAAACCCTAACTCCCCGTCAATCTCTATTTCTATGGATCTACCTCTTTATTTATTTTCAACATCTCTTCAATTATTTTCTTCACTGTTATGCTCTCCTTTTTCCCCTCTGCAAGAGTAGACACAGTGAAGTTTAAAGAAATAGAATAGAGGACTGGTTTCGCCAACTTATTGCCACCGCCTACCAGTGAAACCACTACAAGTAAAACTAACTTTTTTTTGTTTCCCCCTTTCAGTTGTAGTGCTTGGGATTTTCTTTTTTAATCTTTTTTGTCTGCGTGATTTTGGTGGCTATTTCTTCCCCTTCGATGTCCACACAACACCGCTTCTGTATTGCACTACATGTTTTAATTTATACAATTTCCAAATTACACTATGCTTGTAGCAGTGACTTGAATGGTGCCTACTACAAGTCTATGCTTATGGCCCTTTTGTCCCACCGAAACCTCTTCTTCTAAGTTTTTTAAAAACTATCTTTATTTTGTGATTTCGGATAAAACTTGGAAACTACATCAACTTTTGATTTCATGAAATCATCTGTGTGTAAGCAATTAGCATTGTGGGTTTAAAGATTTTGTCTTGGTTCATTGTTATTGACATCTTTGTGTTTGTCCTCTATACGCATGTTTAAATTCCCCAATGAATAATTTGATTTAGATTAACTTTTTTCTCTTCTCCTTGAATCTTGGGTTTTTCTTTTTCAGATTTAGGACTTAGTTTCTTAATAAAATTTTGTTATTCAAATTTAATCTTCTCTACTTATGCAACCCACAGTAATTTCTCTCTAACCTCCACTACCACTTGAGTTTGGTCCTATGCTATATTATTGCTTTAGTTTATGTTTTCATTACTGCATTTGAATTTGGAACATGATATAATCAAGGAGAATAGAGTTGTAATGGGGTTGAAATAAGTTGTATATATTTTTAATCTGTACATGCAAGGTATTTGGTGGTTGAGTTGCATTGCCTTAGTGTGTGTTTTCTCTTCTTGCACATATGGTAGTTGGGAAAGAACTTTTTTTTTTTTTTTTTGAGAAGTTGGGAAAGTGCTTGGTTCAAACAAAACATTTTTCATATTCTAAAAGTGACATAACTGCTGTTTTCATGGATTTTTAAAAGATAAAATTTAGTTATATTTGCATTTATGGTATAGAGTGACATTAAAAAAAAATCTTATTTTACAAGTCCTACTTTGTTTTCTGGATAAAGAGTTGCATGCTTAATTGCATCAAATCCAAGTTTGTTAATAATTTCTGTAAATTTTTTAAAAATAAATTCCTACTGCATTTTTTTCTACGTATTAGGAATAATTATTAATGTCATCTTCCACATAAATTTACAGCATAAAATATTATAACTGACAGCAAAGAAATTCCAAAAAACTATGTTTTTAAATTTCCTGAATTGCTTATTAACAATTAATATGTGCTTGAAGAAATATTACATTTTTTAATGTCTATTTGCTGTCTTTAATTTATACAGTAATATTTATGATTTGATCTTTTATAAATATTTTGCTCTTTATTATATTCCCAAAGTATGAAGTCTACTTTTTTTTTTTTTTTTTTTTAAGAGCGAGAAAAAGACTGATTCTGTCACAAAATAGAAACAAAAATGTGCCTACCAAATTTACAAATTCTTCATTAAGAGGAAATCTTGAGGATGTTTTAGTAAATAAAAGAATTCTATTAAATAAAAAGAGAAATGTTATTGATGGTGTAGTCAGTCCCTTATCTTGGTTGTGGGATTGATATTGAACTTGGACTTGGTTAAGTGGATCTAATTTGATAATGGATTATTCCATTGTTCATTTGTGCATTGAGATTAAAATTTGTTATTTTCTCTACAAACCCTAACGTAACCTCTTCTATCCCACTTCACTTCCGTCTTAGATGATGAAATTTCTGAGACCTCAAGTAACGTCAATCTCTATTTCTATGGAGACTAGGTTTGACGGAGGAGTTGGAGAGGCAAGTTCGACCACAAACCTGGGTTCAAGGCCACCATCAACTTTAATGGTGAGGAGTTATTAGATGCCGAGCCGTTGATATCTACAAGGTCAGTATATCAAGTTGAGGTATACTTAAATTTTATTTTCTATGTATATTTAAATTTCAGGGTTAGTTCTTATGTGTTTTTCCATTTAGGTATTGAGTTTATGGTCTGCAATGTTTTGCATTTTTAGTTGTTGCCCTTGGCTGTAGAGAAAAGCTCAAAAATTAGGCTCACTCTGTGATTATTTTTATTACGGCAGAGATGGAGAGAAAAATATGAGGGACTTTACCACCATCAGAGACCAATCTTTCTTAGACACTATAAGCGGTAAATTTTGTAATTTTGTTTTATAAGTTTTCCTGTTAAATATGATTTAGGGTTTTGTTTGGGAGTGTTTTGTCATTTAGATTGATTGATGAGTTTGGAGCCTGTAGTGAATTTTGTTAATTTCAATCAAAACTTCATCTTGATGTGAAGATAGTTTTAAATTTGTGGTTCAGATTAGCTTTTCCTGTTGCATAGTTTCTTTCTTTTTTTCCTTCATGTTTTATAGTTTCTTCTCACGCTTTTTTGCCGTTCCTTCCCTACAACAACAAAGGTTCCATTCTTACATTGTTTATGCCTTATTACTTCTACATTGTTCACTGTTGTTAAGATTCCATCTTTCTAATTAATTTATGATTTCTTATTTCAAATCTTTTTTGTCTTTTTCTCAAATCGCATTATACTGTGTTTTTGTGCCAAACATTGGTTCTTCCAATTTCAAGGTTAAAGGTACCCTGATTTCCCATTTTGTTTTTCCAATTTCTTGGGTTCTGTTTTGTCAATTATTGTTTTTTGGTTAGAATATTTTTCCCTATTTGGTATATTTTTGTAAGATTTTTTTTTTTTTGGTTTGCCCCTTAAATTTGAAATCATTTAGTTCTAACATAAAAAAAAAATGCTTCAAAATTATGCATCAAGTTCATTTCTTCATACCCTTTTCTTATTTAGTTAATTTTCTGTTTTATTTCAAATTGTGAGATTTTAAAGTTTTCTTTATTTAGGTTATGGTTTTGTCATTGTTGGAGGATTTGTTTTAGTTTCTTTATGCCATCTTTTTCATTCAATTTTAAGTTTTTTCAGAGGATAGTCCGAGCATCCTAAGACTCTTATATCAACATGAGTTGCAAGTGCTGTAATATATGTGATTCCAATTTTGAATCGAACTATAATTCTTTCCTAATGTTGGTTGCGAAATTTCAGTTATAGAGATAGGGTTTTTTAGGTAGATTCTTGCTTCCATCTCTCTTTGTTGAATTCACGTAATCAATCTATGGGCAGGTCTGAATCCCGAGCCAAGTCTCATCCACGACCACAAAGAGGTCCTAGATCAAATTATGTGTGTCATCATTGCGGACTTCAAGGGCATACTCGACCAAATTGTCAAAAGTTGAGAGCAAAGAATAGTGCAACTCCTCAAAGGTCACGAGGACCTAGAAATGATAGAAGAAATTGGGCAGGTGAACCATCAAGAGATCAAAATGGTGATCCCGGAATGATGAACGTGATGAAGATGATTAGTGCATTCACCAACTGCTTGGAAAGCTTCACACGAAGGTTTGAAAGCCCTAACTCCCATACCCAATCCTATAAGGAAATCACCCCAAACGCAAGTGACGTGTGGGTGAAAAATGGTACTCATACATAAGCATTACAACATGTCCATGCATTAATACTTCCTATGCTTTGTGACGATATTTGATTGTTTGCTTGTTGTTTATGTTGATGGTTGTTTGTTTGTCTATTTGTGCATACTTTTGGTTTTGTTTTTGTTTTTGATCTATTTTTTCTTCTTGTGTCAAAAATCCAAAAATCACATATAAATTAGAAAATCAAAAAGTTTGATTGACATAGTTGAGTTTTGTCTCAAAACTTGTTTTGCCTTGTACCTTTGTGCTAATGGTTTTGTGCATTTTCGAGCATAGCTTGTTTCTTTGCACTCTTATCACTGTGGGAGAAATCTTGAAATCTATGTGTTTGTTGTAAATAGATCTTCGAACTTGTCATGAATGATTAGTGAATGGTTATGATGATCTTGAGACATGCATAGACTTGTGTCTATATATCTTCCCACTCTTTATTTTTGTTTTTGCTAAAAAGAACTCACCAAATGTAAATCTCCAAATGAAAAGAGATATTGAGCTGCAAAAGCATGTCGCACATACTAGTATTCGACTAGGAAAAAGGGAAAGCGACCAAAAATTAAAGTGCATGTTTATTCAAAAAGCCAAAGGCTTGTTCATTAAAGTGAAATATCAAATATCACTCTCACAATAAGAGGTGATTTTCTCGAAAGGATCAAAAAGATCAAATGTTATGATTAAAAGTGGAGTCAAATGTAAAGCTCCAAGATATGTTATCAAGTTTTATGGGAGGTCATATATACATATTTCTATAATTGAGATAGGTCACATGATCTAGTGCTAATTGTGTATGTCTTGGTTGAATTGATCATTGAAGTTTCACATTAGACTAAGGACTATCTCATTGTTGATATCCACACACAACACACAAGTTTATGTTCAATAAATGCCATATTCATTTGTGTGATTGTACTTGTTGAAATGTGTTTTCACATGCTCAATCTTTGTTGATTCAAGCACAAAAAGATTTTTGAATGTTTTGGGTGTTTTTGGAAAGTATTTTGTTCTTAAAATCTGAAAATTTCAAAAATTCATTTTTACCCTGTTTTGGCAACTCAGTCGCGAGTAAGTCAAGTCACGGGCCTCAGTCGCGAGTTCGCGGGTCAATTTTGGCGACTTATTCGCGAGTAGAATGTCCAGTCGCGAGGGTTACTCAGAGATTTTCGCGGCTCAGCTCGCGACTCCCTCGCGGGTAGACCTTCCAATCTCAAAAAACACTTAGAAATTTTTTTCACAATTTTGTCTTTAAGTGTTTTGGCGGCTTGACCTGGCGACTTGTTGGCGACTCACTTCAGTCCCGAAAAACGCGTGTTTGGCAAAAATAGGGGCTATTTTTAAATCTTTTTCAGTTTTCCCTCGAACTTTTTGTGACTATTCATCTTCTCTCTCAACTGTCTCCTTCCCAAACGCTCCGTGTAACCATTTTCAAACTCCATTGTTGCTTCCTTTCAGCTCAAAATCTTCAAGTAACAGGTATGGGTTTTCTTTCTTGAACACTATTTTACTTGATATTGTGTATTTCCCTCTTGATTATTCGCATTTGTTTATGTTTTTGAGATGGGTTTTTGTTTTGGCTGTTGCTCTTTGTCCATGCTTAGCTTGTGGAAGCTATTGATTTAGTTTGAACTTAATTAAGTTGTTGGCTTTGTTCTTCATCATGTGCTTAGCTAGGGTTGTTATTTGTTGGTTACTCATCTTGTCTGATCTTATGTTGTTGTGTTGATTCAAAATATTCCTGTTTTGGCTGTGTGGTTTACTGTGCTAAATATGTGTCTGTTCTTCTATTGTGTGCATCTGTCTTTTGTTCTTTGAGTCATGTCATACTCATCAATTTGTATGTCTCATTGACATATATTTGTCTTTTGGATGGTTTCAATCTCTGTTGCTTTAATACTCCCCTGCATTATACCAGTTGTTCTTGTGTATCCACTTTTAGACTTGTTCATCTGTGTGGTTGATTTAAGTAGCATGAGGTTTAATTGTTTTAAGTTCATCTATGTGGTTGCCTTTTTGTCCTTGTTATTAACAAAGTACTGATTTGTTCTACACATGTATTGTACTATGTTGTTGTGGCCTCTTCTGATTGTTCACAGATGGCTCCTTCATCCCCAAAGAAGAAAACACCTGCAAAGAAAGCAGATAAAAGAATGAAAATGGACCCTAACATGTTCAGGTCTGTTTCCCACTTTGAGAGATACAAGGACTTCTTCTTAAAGGCAGGAATTATTCAAGAAAGGTTTGTGGATTTGGAGGATTTGAGAGGCACTTTTATCCCCAGCTGTTTTGAAAGGAGAGGATGGGAAAAACTTCTGTGTGATCTCCCAGTTGTGTGTGAAACCCTGATTAGGGAGTTTTATTCTAATGCTGTGATAAGGGAGGATGATCTAAGCTATTGGGTTAGAGGTAAAGAGTTCACTTTGGATGCACATGACATTGATGATGTGCTAGGTCTTGAAGGATTAGAAGATCAAGAGTTTGTCAATTACAAAGATAGGATTCTGTCTATTGAAACTGTACAACAGAGGATAGGTGGACAGAGAGAAGGGAAATGTCTGAATACCACAGCTTTTCCAGTGGACATGAGGTGCCTCACTATAATCATGATGCTTAACCTATATCCCATAAGGAAGTTGACTACAATCAACAGTGCAAGAGCAATTTTTCTGATGGACCTCAAAGAAAAGACTTTCATTGACATCAGTTCCCACATATATGACACTATTGTGAATGAGACTAGAACCACTTCTAGACCAAAACTGATCTTCCCTAGTCTGCTCATGAGGATCTTTAGAAAGAAGGATATTCCAATCCCTCGAGACATCAGTCCCATGTCCACACCTTCTGCAATTAATAAGCTAACCTTCAAAAGGATAAGTGTTCGGCTTCCAGGTGAAGAAGATGAAGGTGATGAAGGAGAGGGTGTTCCAATGGAGACTGAGGCAGAGGCAGCAGGGCATGCATCAACCTCAACACCTAGGAAGAGTGGCAAAAGGACTAGAGCATCAACTTCTTCAGATACACCTCCAGATGCATTTCAAGTCATTCTGGAACAACTTGATGGAATTAGATGGGTCCAGACCGAGCACTCTGAGAGGATGGCAGCCATGCAGGACCAGATTGATATTTTGTCTGCAAAACTTGACAGCTTCACCACCCAGCATAGACAGTGACCCTTTGGCCATTCCGGTCAAAAAGGGGGAGACATATAAGTTTCTGTTTTGTTGTTGAGATGCAAAAAATCAGCTCTTAAGGGGGAGTAAGATGTTGAGGGGGAGCAGTCAAAATCAGACATTGTTTATCTGTGTTTATGTTTTTGGGTATTTAGTGTTTTTATGGGTTTGATACACTGTGGTTTTGGTGTATTTTTGTTTCTAACTCTTATCTTACA
Organism: Quercus lobata; assembly: GCF_001633185.2. NCBI lineage: Eukaryota > Viridiplantae > Streptophyta > Magnoliopsida > Fagales > Fagaceae > Quercus > Quercus lobata. The sequence continues at coordinate 56,762,452 of NC_044907.1, read as the reverse complement.
AACTTGGTTTACTCTTTATATATATTGTTGATATTATTCAGTATATATTGTTTTTTGTACCCATGTTGCTTGTGTAAGCTTTTAGGGTTATGTTTTATGCATATTTGTAGGCTTTATGGTTTGTACCATTCTTTATGCAGCCTTTTATGCTTTGTTTAAATCAGTACTTCTATCTAAATGTATTGCATTTTCTTTTAAGTACTGTCACTCTTGTACCTTTGTAGGATTGTTCCTAAGTGCATATACTTAGTGTATTATGCATTGGTTGAGTGTTGGGCATACAAGTAACTTGCTTTGTTCTTGTTAACCTGTATGTTCAAGTGTTCATTCCAAGTGTGAATGAGCACTGTGATCACTACCTTGTGGTGATTACTTAGTTGATCAAGCCATGATTTGAAACTTCACTTCATCCTTGCTTGATCACCTTAAGCCTGTTTCATATGCATTTCATACTTTTCTGCATACAATGATTATGGTGTATTGTTGTGTTTCAAGAGTTTCATATTCTTATGATTCAAGTGCTTCACAACTTCTAGAGTTAGGTGTGAGTGAGTTTTGCTCAACTGTTCCCAACTCACATGTTAAGTCTAGAGTCTGTTTTAGGGTTTTGTCACGGAATAACCAAAGGGGGAGATTGTAAGGTTGAATTTAATCAACCATCTTATTGGCTTTATTCCATGCCAAATTTGCTTGTATTTCAGCATTTAGGAACCCTGTATTTAGGTGGGTTTGTTGTAAGGGTAGTGAGTGAGATAGAGTGTTGATTGCTCAAGAGTGTGCAAGAAAACAGAGACTCGCGGCTTGATCTCGCGGGTGACTCACGGCTGCAAGCCGCTAGATGCAGCACACGTGCCAAGCATGCCAGAAGGTGAACAGTCATGCTAGCTGGAGCACTACAGGACAAAACAGGACAACTGGCCATACGGTTATCTCGCGACTGGGTCTCGCGACTTAGTCAAGTCACGAGGACAAGCCGCGAGCCACCCCTGTCTTGAAAAACCTGACGTTTCACATTCTCCTCTCACCCCAGTATAAATACCCCTTATACCCACAAATGAATGAGAGCTTCCAAAAAGAATTTTGAGAGAGAAACCCTAGACTAAAACAAGATTGATTCACCTACAATCTATACATTAGAGTCTCTTCAAATTCCTCAACTTTCTTCCTCTCCATTGTCAAACCCTTGAGAGGCATTTTACCAAAACCTTGTTCTCACCATATTCATCACTGTGAGAGGGCTATTTGGTGTTCTGGGAAATAGTTAGAAAGGAACCAATCTACATTAGTTAATGCTACGGTCTAGTAGCGGAATCCAGGAAGCTAGAAAAAAAAAGGTTCGGCGCAACCTCGTTGGAGCAAGAAACTTGGAGGGCTTAGGTGCACTGGGTAGATTAGGCTTGGAGGGTCTATTGCTGTCCATGTATCCCAACTACATTTTCTAGTGGATTGTTTGCCGCTTGGAGGGCGGCGGAGAGGTTTTACGCCGAGGGCTTCGGTTTCCTCTTCGATAACACATCGCATGTTGTCTTTGTGTTTGCATCTTCCTTCCCTTTTATCTTTGCCTTTTATTATCTGTTATGGGTTGTGATTTTAATTTGGCTTAGATAGTTTTTCCAATTCTATATTATAGCTTATGTTCATTTTCCGCACACTAGTTGTTTGATATAAAACTTGAATTGGTTAATTTGTAAATTGGGGGTCTAAACGTTCATGGGTGTTTATACACATATTTGAACTTTCAATTAGTCTTTAATGCAGAAAACTTGTCTTTCTAGTGCTCCTAAAACTCTACTTGCGTGTGCAGGCTCGTGCCTGCGTACATAGGCTTTTAAGCTGTGTACACAGGCTTAGGGTTTCTTTTGGTCTTTATTTTCTAAAAATAGATTTTTATCTCATTAAAAAGTTATATTTTTCATTTTAAAATCTTTCAAGTCAACTTGTAATCTAATTGGGCCCTAAACCAACCTTAAGTCTTAGAATTTCAGCATTATTGGGGAACGGGAGCCCGAGTCGTAAAGGGTACAAAATGCGGTGTTTATAGATCCCCTTCTTTTGATTTGTGAGCTTCGCTCACAAAATCAAAAGAATAAGAGACAAAACATTTTGTTTCGATGTATGGTTCAGGCCTAACCTACGCATATGGCACACAACACGCATACATGGGGCAAGATGCGACTCCACAGAGTCGCATAGCATTTGTATGTCCGAATTTCCACCTTTGTTGCTCAAGAAACGAGCAACGACGGATTCACTATCCCAGAACCTACTTTGCCAATTGCTAGCAAAAGGCAAGTGACTCATTATCCTAAAGTCACTTAAAAAGAGAAATAAACAAAAGTGCTCTTACGAGCTTAAACGACCAAACAAACAAGGGTGCTTTTATGAGCTTAAAGGGATATATATATATATATATATATGGTGTATATCTAGGGCTTTTGCTTCAAACTTCTCCAGGTGGCTTATGCCTCTTGTCTTTTCCATCTCTATCTCTACCTGTTCTTGTAAGGCTCTTACCTCGAGGTGATCTTGGTCTTTATCTCTATCTCTACCTCTTCTACTGTGCCTATATATTCAATTCCCTTGGATATGTGCACAAGTCTGTATGATGTGCCTGCATGTTCATTTCCCTTGGGATACATGCACGAGTTCTGTTTGTTTTGACCCACGAGGGAGTCTTGGGTGAATGACCCACTAGGGATGATAAAGGGGAACTCACTAGGGAGTATGATCTTCTTGAAATTTTAGGGACCCTCGGGGAAGCCTCCTAATTGGAGAAAGAGAAATTGCTAAGAAGTTTGGTAATTCTGACCTACGTGGAAGTCTTTGAGGATGTGTGATCCACTAGGGAAGGTCTTCTTTTTCTTTATGGTTCACTGAGGAACTTTTGTTGACTCTACCCATGAGGGAGGTTCATCAACTTTACGGGAATTATCTTGTTCACAACTCATAAGGGGGTTGCCATTGTGCTTTGGACCCACGGGGGACTCCTTTTATGATATTGTACTTTACTAGGGATTTGTTTGAAAATTTGAACTTGCAAGGGAGTTCTTTTGATGACTTATGGTCTGCTAAGGGATGCTCTTGATGTTTTCAATCTGCTGTGGATGCTTGTGTGGTCTTTGTGCTTTTTACCCAATTGAGGGTATTTCGGTTATTTTGACATGCAAATCTGCAAGCCTCGATACCTCCTTGACAGAAGCTCGATCTGTCGAGATTCATTAAAGCTCGACAGATGTCTCGATCGATCGAGCTTACGGGTTTTCAGATTATAGCCAGCAATGTTTTTATTCTAAAAGGCGAGTTTGTATAATCCTTATTGGACTAGAAAAACCCAAGGTTTTTGTACACCTATTTGGAATAGGAGAGCCCATTAAACTCCCCAAGGTTTGTGTAAACCTATTTGGAATAGGAGAGCCCATTAAGTTCCTATTTAAAGGAGGTGGGAAAAAGAAAAAAAAGAAACCCTAGAGAGCTTCATAAGATTTTCTTTTTGAAACCCTAGCCTCCTCCTACAGAAGAAAGAGTTCTTGCTGCATTTCTTGTACGCCTTTGGGTTCTGTAACCAAGCAAAGTCTTTGGCACCAACATTGAAGATCTTATTGGTGTTTCTATGTGAAGCTGCTGCAAATCAACTACAACAATCAAAGGGTTGCTATGGTGTTAGTCACGTACTGGGATTCGTGCAAAGGAGTAAGTCGTGTACTAGGATCTGCGCAATTGGTTAGTCACGTACTTGGGAGCCGTGCATCGAAAGGGGAACTGTCACTACAGAACAAGTCCAATTGGGTATTTGGGTAAGGGTTCAACTGTAGGTTGGTAAGGTACTTGGGATTCCTTTACTTGTAACCGCTTGTTGTGGTAATAGTGGAGTTTCAGGAGTGGTGACCTAAAAATCACCCGGTGGGATTTTTGCCGTTAGGTTTTCCCCATTTGTAAACAAATCACCGTGTTATTTATTTTCTGCTGCATAATTAGTTTATTGGTGATTTGTTTGTACTACCACGTTTTTGCATGATGAATTGATTAATTAATTAACTATTAATAACTTGGCTAATTAATTAATTAATTTCTATCACAAGGGGTCATTCAGTTTGTGGCCTATCAAGTGATATCAGAGCAAGCACACTCTGATTAGGGTTAATCTTTGCTGTGTGATCCATTGACCCCTGTTGTCATGGAAACTCTTGATTTTTTTGATTTGCATGATCTTATGTTGAATGATGATGATGATATTCAAGATGCCTATTGCAAGCTTTATAATTTTTGTATGAAATCTCTTGAATATTCTGCAAAATTAAAAGCTAAATTTAAAAAGGTCAAGCTTGAAAAAGATGATTTGATTGCAAAATTGGATGAAGCCAAAAATTTGAATGAGAATTTTAAAAATCAAATTTCATCTCCGTTGGACAAAATTAAAAGTTTGGAAGAGCAACTAGTTGAATCTAAAACTGAAGTTGAAAAATTAACTAGTGCCAAACTTGTTGTTGAGCCTAACTCAAAAGAAATTCTGATGCTAACGCTGAAGTTGAAGGCTAATATTGCTAGGATAGACAAAGGTAAAAATTCTGATGCTAACGCTGAAGTTTCTAAACCTACGTCTAAAACTCCTCCTAGGAAGAATGAAAATTCTGAATTTGTCCCCACTTGTCATCATTGTCATATTGTTGGTCATATTAGGCCAAATTGTCCTAATTTGTCAACCTCTATGGTTAGACCTCCTTCTAGGAAGCATAGTAGTTCGAAAACTACTCATGTTTATCACCATTGTGGTGCTTCCGATCACACTCGTCCTAATTGTTTCAAGTTGTTTCCTCATAAGCGAGTGTCAAATAGGTCTCATCCTTTGTCTAAAGGCTCTGTACCTATTCTTGGTGAGTTATTAAAAGCTTTGAACTCTTTAACTCAATTTCAGGGGAATTCTAATTCCTCTATGTCCTATAGTAGTCATACTAGGACATGTGCCTTTTCATCTTCACGGCCAAAGACTCGTGCTGTGTGGGAGATAAAGGATCCTAAGACTTAATTTTCTTTTCTATTTGTCCTCTACTTTAATTCTTTCTTTCTAAAGTAGGACTCTCTTTGCTTGATTTCTTATCTGCTTTTGGAATCATGCTTTCATGCATCTGCACCCTTCTATCATGCCTTCATGCATATGCATATTTCTTTCATGCTTTCATGTTGTTTGTTTAACATGTTTTTGTTTGTTTGTTTTCAGTTTTTTTTTTTTTTATATATAAAAATTAAAAAAAAAATGAAAAATCAGAAAAATACAAAAATAATGTGTGTTTTGTGTACATTGGTACTTGTGTACCTTGGATGGCCATTGAAACAAAGTTTTCTAAACTTTATATCATTTGTAACTTGGATGAGCATCTCTATGCACAACTAAGCAAGTGAGCTTTGTGGCTCTTGTTTGTGATGAGTAAGATTAAGTTGTCTCTTGTACTTAACACTCGTATCACTCTTTTTGACGGGAAGGACTAAAAAATCCTAAGAGAAAGGCATTAACAACCATCTCACCAATGTTACCCGCCAATCATAATATGACATCTGTATGTTTCGGCATAGCAAAAGTGCAGTGTCAATGACATTTGTGTGCTTAGGCATAGCAAAATTGAAATGTCAAATATCATTGGGTATTTCTTTTCTCTCTCTAATATGCCCGTGCATGATATGCTTAAAAGAAAAATATGCAAAAAAAAATCAAAAGGAAAAAGATCAAAAATGTTTTAAAAATGATTGCAAGCATGTATTCTAGAAGATGTGGGAGTTATAGGATGTACCTCGAAGGTAATAGTCCCCATCAAGCAATTATGATTGTGTGTGAGTTAAAGTGATTTTCTCATTTCTCAAATCATCATAACTTGTATACACATATGCAATCTTGCGATATTTTTCACACACAACACGCAATATTCTTTGCTATTCTTGATACATGTGCAGGTACAATGTGATTTGGCTATCACAAGGTGTTACATGTGTTAATGTATGCTCACTAAACTGTCTTAACTTGTTTTTTGAAATATAAAATTGGTTAAACTTGTTTAGTGTTTGTGTGTGTTTCTTTTTAAAAATCCATGTGCTTAAAATTTTTATTGAGAGATGATTTTGAGAGCTTAATATGTTGATTGGATCATTGATTAAGTTGCATGTTGGATTGCATTCATGTCTGTGTTTTTCACATCTCGAAAAACTGCTTTTAAAAGTGCGTTTCGACACCTCCTCGATACCTTGCTGTCTGTCGAGCTTCTTCAGCTTTTTCTTATCGCAATCCCGACAGCTTCTCGACACCTAGTGGATTGATCGAGAAAGCTCCTATCTCCTCGATAGCTTCTCGACACCTGGTGGATCGATCGAGATCTTTTTAGCCTTTTTTGATTTGTCCCTCGACAAATCCTCGACAGCTACATCTGTCAACATCTATTATGCTCGACACTTGTCCCGCCACCTCTCGATCGATCAAAATCCTCTTACATGCATTATTGTTCACATGTTTTGCATATTTTTTATTATCTTTGTGTCCATAACATCTTGTTTTTCTTTTTCTTGTAGATCTATGGTTCCTTGTTCTCCATGTTCCCTCTATGTCAGTTTTCTGTTTGTCTCTGTCATGTCTTTTGGCTTTTGGCTTTTTATGCCCTTTGACAATCACGTTAAAAAGGGAGAGAATTTTGAGAATTGAATGTCATTCCTCAGGGGGAGTAATAGATTTAGGGGGAGAACTTCATGTTAAAGGGAAGAATGTTTTTGTTGTAACTAACTTAGGGGGAGAGTTAGTTTGATACACATTGATATTGATATCTTTTTTGTGCTGTGTATCTTTTGGTTTTGTAACCATTTACATACATCATGTGTTGTTTCTATATTAGATGATGATGTATGTGTTTCACTCTTTATCTCACATGTGTTGTTTATTTTCTCTCTTTATACACATGTTTCTTATTTATTTAACTTGTCATTATTTTCCACATGGTACCTTGATGTGTTTTGTTTAGTGCCTTTCAGGAAAGACAAGTTAAAGTCAAGTCAAGATTCTGAACCTTCTTCTTGCAGCAACTTCCAAGGTTCAGATCTTTTAGACTAGGCTTATTTATTTTGTAATCTTGAGTAAAATGCATTCTAGGACATTCAATGTACTCTTGTGGTTTTGTCACGGATTGCCAAAGGGGGAGATTGTTGGGGACATATTTTTATGTAATTGGTATATCCTTTGACAAAACGCACTTTATTTGTATTTGGGTAAATCTAAGTAGGTTCAGGATGATCATTACAAGTGGTTAAATTTGAAGACTACTCAAGAACTGCTCAAGAAAAGTACAAATCTGCAAGCCTCAATACCTCCTCGACAGAAGCTCGATCTGTCAAGATTCATTAAAGCTCGATAGATGTCTTGATCGATCGAGCTTACGGGTTTTCAGATTATAGCCAATAATGTTTGAAGACTACTCAAGAACTGCTCAAGAAAAGTGCAAATCTGCAAGCCTCAATACCTCCTCGACAGAAGCTCGATCTGTCAAGATTCATTAAAGCTCGATAGATGTCTTGATCGATCGAGCTTACGGGTTTTCAGATTATAGCCAGTAATGTTTTTATTCTAAAAGGCTATTTGTTTATGGGTTTGTATAATCCTTATTGGACTAGGAAAACTCAAGGTTTGTGTAAACCTATTTGGAATAGGAGAGTCCATTAAGCTCCCCAAGGTTTGTGTAAACCTATTTGGAATAGGAGAGTCCATTAAGCTCCTATTTAAAGGAGGTGGAAAAAAAAAAAAAAAAAAAAAAAAAAAAAAAAAAAAAAACCCTAGAGAGCTTCATAAGGTTTTCTTTTTGAAACCCTAGCCTCCTCCTACAGAAGAAAGAGTTCTTACTTCATTTCTTGTACGCCTTTGGGTTCTATAACCAGGCAAAGTCTCTTGCACCAACATTGAAGATCTTATTGGTGTTTCTATGTGAGGCTGCTGCAAATCAACTACAACAATCAAAGGGTTGCTGTGGAGTTAGTCACGTACTGGGATTCGTGCAAAGGAGTAAGTCGCGTACTGGGATCCGCGCAATTGGTTAGTCACGTACTTGGGAGCCGTGCATCGAAAGCGGAACTGTCACTACAGAACAAGTCCAATTGGGTATTGGGGTAAGGGTTCAACTGTAGGTTGGTAAGGTACTTGGGATTCCTTTACTTGTAACCGTTTGTTGTGATAATAGTAGAGTTTCGGGAGTGGTGACCTGAAAATCACCCGGAGGAATTTTTGCCGTTAGGTTTTCTCCATTCGTAAACAAATCACCGTGTTATTTATTTTCCGCTACATAATTAGTTTATTGGTGATTTGTTTGTGCTACCACGTTTTTGCATGATAAATTGATTAATTAATAACTTGGCTAATTAATTAATTAATTTCTATCACAAGAGGTCATTCAGTTTGTGGCCTATCAATTTTTTTCTTAAATTGCTAGATGATTTTTCTTTACTTTTGTAAATGACCACGGATTATATTTGGAGTTTGTTTTCGAACTTGGTGGAACAACTAAAACTCTAAAAGAGATTGCCAATGGTGTGGTTCTATAATGCCAGATGCTAAAAGGAGGAAGTTTCGAACTATTGTTTTTGTTGGTGTCAATTTGCCTATGACTGACTTCCAAGTCTCCATGACATTGTTTTAAAAAATTATGTCTTCTCTTATGTTATTTTTAGTCTATTCTATTTAGTTACTGAAGTTAATTTACCAAGAATTTTATTTCATATAATTTAATCTTTTATACCTAATTTGTAAACCTAATTTATCATATTTGCCTTTTGTTTTGATGATGGGAGTGTCACCCTTGTTTTTAATAGTCATATCTGAAAGCTTAATTCTAATCCTATAATTCTATTGAAATTATAGATTTGCTGAGTTCTTTGCCAATTACAACACTTGGGTAATCTCCAAGAAGAGTTGCTGGAACAAACTGATAGGTTAGAAAAGTCTGATTTCTCTTCTACTTATCTCATACTTTGTATTAGATTTTGTCCATTTAGCGTATTTGTGTTTGAATTGGCTCTGATTTGCATATTTTAGCAAGCTTTTTTCTTTACAAGTTGATTTTATTAGCCAAATCTGAAGTTTAGAGTGAAGATTTTGTTAAACACTGTGTTACTGCATATTAAGGGATTATTTACCTGAGTTTTTGCTACATTAGTTATAACTTATCAGATTTCAATTATCATTTTTTCTAGATCATGCGTTGGTGCCAAGTTGGTCATTTTTTAAACAAGGGTGTGTGTCTATGTTTTTTTTTTTTCTTTTTCTTTTTCTTTTTTCTTTTTATGAGTTTAAAAAGTGGCATTCTTTCTTTCTTGGTTGTCGATGCTTGACTATAACATCCAAGCAACATACTTCTCCCCAACCTATTCTTGCACTTGAAAACAAAGCCAGTCAATTTTATTTCTTTTAGAAGAACACCTGCACTTTAGCATCATCATCTGAACAACAAACCATCCACCCCTTTCCATATTTTACCATCACATTAGGTGAAATAGACCTGCCTTCAAAAGCAACTTTTTTCTTGGAAAACCACACAGACGACAGAACTCCCAACCACCACAGCCATAAACAAGGAGTTAACAGAGCCATCCTCATAAAAAGCATTAATACAATGTTCTACTCAGAATCCAATTGACTATGGTTGCAACAGATCAAGTCTGACACCACATTCACAAGCGAACCAAACTGCTCTAGCAATAGAACAAGATAAAAACAAGCGGTTTGCAATCACTTCATTCTCACCACAAAGTACACATGCGGAAGATATAATTTGTTTTTTAACCAACTTTTCTTTAACAAGTAAAGCATTGTGTACTAACTTCCAAAAGAAAAGACCAAGCATTCAAAAGGCAATTTCAGCTTCCATAACCTGGTCCTAAGTCTCTGACTGACAGAAGAAGCAGAACTTAATTGATCATCTAAGCTTTTGTGCTTTATATGGATGATACTCTCTTCACAAAATAAATCCCAGACTGTGAGTGTGGTTAAATGACCTTATTCTTAAGATTCCCATTGGACAGAGGCAATCTTAAAATCTCATCTGCCACTGAGGATGGTCAAGGGTCTTAATGAAAAAGGTCTTCCAACAAAATCCATCTTGATCAATCAGATCTGCTACAGAATGCACAGAAGAACTAAGACCATTATCCACCCCCTCTTTCATGATAAACCAAGCAGGGTGATTAACTGGGATAGATTTACCATCCCTTACACACCACTTAGCCTCAGTCAAAACTGAATTTCTACAATAGAGTAAACCTTCCCAACCCAAAAATCAAAACATCTCATCCTAACACTGAATATATTATTTTTTCTACAATTTTTGTCCTGCAACACCTTAAATAACAAACAATTTTGGTTCAAAGCAACTCTTCAAAAAATTTTAGCTAACAATTCTTTGTTCAAATGTCCCATTTTCCTACAACCCAACCCCATTCTCTTTTTTGAAAAACAAATTGTGATCAAATTCATAGAATGAACTTTCCAACACCTTCTAAATGGTCCCAAAAATGATAGAGAGGTAGTGAAGTAAGCACAGGTTTGAGCAAAGTCAATCTTCTAGCCGGAGACAACAATTTTGCCTTCAACCAGACTTCTAAACAGGTCAGATTTCTTCTGGCCAAAATCCCAATTGAGATCCAGGTGTTACCAAGTCTATTAGCTTCTTTAACCTTAAAAAGAGCTAAAACAGATTCTTTACACTGCTCAGGAAAAACACTGCAGATTTGTTAAAATCGATCATCTGACTAAAAAGAATGCAAAACCACTCCAAACTTTTTAGGCTAAAATGCACAACACTCTATGTTTGGGGTCGCTTCTAAATTTGTCTATTGACTATTAATACTTGCAATTTAGATCCCTCATGTATTGCACCCACCACATCACTGTGCCCCTTCCGTCAACATCCGTTAGAATCTTTGAATTGTGTCTATGTCCTAATTAAGAGATAGTTTAGTTCACAAGTATTTTCCTTGAGATTATTTATATACACTGATTTTTGAGTTTACGATGGTTTCATGCTAAGTTTAATTCTTTAATGCTTGTATGAATTTAGTTAGTTTGAAAGTAACTGACTGATATTAGCTGATTAGTGGCAATGCTAAAAATAATTTCAAAGAAATCCAGATTGGGTTCCCCTTGAAACAATTGTTGTTGGTGGCAAATTAGTTGATGATGTCTGTGATCAACTTAAATTAAAATTAGTACAGACAAAGAGTGCGGAAGTGAGGGAATGTCTATTTCTCTTTTATTTTATTAGTGTTTTAATCTTTTGGTTTCCTCCTTTCTATTTTGTGTGTGTGTGTGGTTTTTTCTCTTTTTTTTTTCTTTTTTTTTTTTTAAGTAGCATTGGGACTCTGCAATTATTTTTATATGAAAATATGTGATTTTATTTAAGCTGTATTTTTATTTGCAGGTATAGAGAACTAAATGCAAGAAAATTCCCAACAAATCACTTTGTAATATATGCCCACCACAACATTTAGTTTAGTCCTTGCAAACAACGTTTTCTTGCATCTATTATTTTATTTTCTGTATGTTTGCTGGAAATTAATTTTATTTTTTATTAAGGACATTGTAATATATAACTAGATTTTGTGAGAATAGTTTCATATTTTTTTTTATCTCAAGTCTTATTAGTGGTTTTGTTTATTTATTTATTGATTGATTCTAACTCTGTCCATTGCATTTGGATCCAGAATGCAATTAACAATTTGAAGTTGTTTTGATAAGTTTGACATATTAACATGGGAAACCAACTAAGCAATTGTCATTGGAAATTGAAGAGTGAAAAAACAAAATGTTTTCAAAGTATGTGCTGTGAATTAAGGCTATGTTTTATTTCTATAAACCCAAAGCTTATTAAAAATAAAAAATAAATAAAAAATAAAAAATAAAAAAATAAAAAGAAATCACCCCAACATAAAAGGGCTTTAGTTTGTGGTTAATTTTCTTTAGGCTGGTGCTTTTGTGTGTTCTCAATGACATATGATGCTCACTATGTGCTTGATATTTTGTTTCTAGATGGACATCATTGTAACATATGATATATATATATATATATATATATATATATTTTTTTTAATTCTATAAAAGATTATTGGAGTTGATTTCAAATGGAGTGATATTGTATTTTATAGATAGCATTCCTGCAAGTAGGACAAATGAGGGGCTATACAACATGCCCTTGATGAATTTTGAATTTTAATGTATTGTTATATATTAAGTTGATTGTTTTCTAATTCATAAAAGGATCCCACACATTACGTAGGTTAAACGCTAGTATATATAAAAATAGAGATCTCATGTGAGAGTGCATGAGGTCTTACCACATGGCACTCTAATGTTGCATTTAACATTTTTTACCTCTTTTCATTAATTTTTTTTTACTGTTACCCAATAGATCATAATAACTTATTTTTACTATTATATAAATTTAGCATTTTTCACCCCTTTTTATTAAGTTTTTTTTTACTTTTACCCAATATATCATAGTAACTTCTTTACCATTATAAAAAATATGAGATGTTCTTGACAATTAGACCAATTAGACCAAAAGTTATTCACTACAAAATGGACTACCTTTTAAAAGTAGACCAAACCTTATGAAAAGCTCAAGTCCAGTTATTACCTTACATATTATTGTTAGGATTAATACTCTTAAATCCTATTGTATGATACTATGTATGACTTAATGTAGTAATTAATAAAGTTGTTTTATTATTATCTAAAATAATGGTAACTTGAATATTTGGACATTATCATATAGCCCATGAGACGCATAGTATGTAATTTATGTGATTTAGTCATAGAAGATATAAATCACAAGTTTTTTGTAAACTCAAAATTTTAATTCATTGTCAGTGATGAAATTGGACATTTCATCTACAAATATTAAAACATATCAACTAAGATGATTTGTCTTGATCATGAAAGTGGAGACTTCTAGTTGATATGTTGATATGTTTTAAGAGTTAAGACATATTGAATTGGACCGCTGTGAGATTTATTATTCTCCTAACGACTATCAAATGAATAATAAATCTCACGACTTCTATTTACATGAACTCTTAATCCTAAGAGAATAATGGATCCAATCATGAAGTGTAGATTGCTTTGATATATCAGGAGTGAGATCTAAAGTCACGATCAAAATCTCAGTATGTTGGGCAGTCACATTTAGTGTTGATGGAACATATATTCTTAAGATGGAATTCATAATCTCTTAACAGAGATATAAAATATTTTCTTGAGATAAGTTTAATAGGTTTGGTTATTCAAAATGTTAGGCCTAACTACTTTAGTAAGAAGTTACTAAAGTATATATTTATGAAATTGGATTTCATAAATATATGATGAATAATTTAAAGGATTAAACCGGGTTCTCAAATATTAAGATGTAGTAATCTTCAAAGTGGCAGTCTACATTCATGACTTTGTATTACTACGAATATTTTATGAAGGGGTTGCATGTATAATAAAGCCTTGGGATATAATTTATTAATAAGGCCAAGAGTGTAATTATATTTATATAGTGGTATTAAATATAATTAATGGTAACTTTGGACTTGTCAAGAGTTGACAGAAAAGCTCAAGGCCCATTGAAGCTAGAGTCTTATTTGTTTCCTTTTGGTCCCACTCTAAACCACATACTAAAACCCAATTGGAATGACCCAAAATGCTAATCCAATTAGATAATCAGTTAAATATGAGAGAAACATACAGAATTTCATAAGAGTCTTTTTATAAGGAATGAAAGGATGTGTATGTGAGTGTAAGCCACTCACTTATTCTCCCTTGAACACATACGTCTAACTAATTAAGAGACCACATTTCTTGGGCATAGAGTGGAATTGGAGTGAAGATTAAAAGTGTTCTCAAGTACTTCTAATCTTTTATTTTGAATTTCATTGCACCAAGGTATGCTCACTTGTTCTTGAATTCTGAAATTTGGCATAGTACATGTTATCAATTACGAATGAAGTAGATCTATTAATTTTCCGCTGTGTATATTTTGTATGCGATATAAACATGTGTTTTTCCAACAATTATGACCCAAGTTTGACCATTCCCACATGTAAATCGAAGTAAAAACTCTTACCCTCTTACAAACTCTCTTCTTCCTCCCCCACGTATAGATGATACTTCTAGAAAATTTTATTCTCGTGAAATCTTGTCTCCATTTTTCCCCAATTTCAATTCAATATGCTTTTGTCTATTAATAATGTTCTATGCAATTTATGCAGACAAATTCTATGTCATCGACCAATGCAACAAAAATATATATAAATCTTGAAATCCCTGAGGTTACTGAAATAATTGACAAGTGCATATTTCTAAAAATTATAATAACAAAAAGTCTAATAAATAGCATCTACTATCTCACTAAATGCTATTAACTTAATATTTTCTTTAAAAAAATTCAAAGATGGGAATGGTAAAAAACATGATCTTAAACAAGAAATACAAAAAATACATGGAAAAAAATTTTCATAGGAGGATTTATCTTTAAATAATATGAAGACAATAGTAAAGATAAAATGAATTGAATGAGATCTTATGAAACAGGTTTGTTAATCATTTCAAATTATACTCATCATTTACGTAAAAAAATAATGATACATCATTATTTACATTAGAAAAATAATATATATTAATTTCAAAGTTCATTGCAAAATGTGAACTGCTAGGGTATTGCAATAATAAGTAACATTGATACAACAATGGGTTGGTATTACATTTTGTGTGTACTTTGTGAAAGGAATGCCAAACCACAAGCAAGATTATTTTGGTGTGCAAAATGTGAAACAAAAAGAAATCTTTCTATCCCAAAGTTAGAGGCACTCACATTAACTACATACTCTCCCAATATTTATAATATATTTATCTCACTATAACTACTATATATATACAATTGCAAACTACTTCAGATACAGGATTCAAATTGAAGTTTTTGATGCAACTAACAAAACAAATTTTGTGATATTTGATCAAGATGCCGAGAAAATCCTAAATAAATCTAAAAGAGATTTTGCTGAAAAATAAATTGAGATACAACTTATTTAAATTATTGTAAAACTATTGATATTAAAGAAGGAATCCCACGTGATTTGAAAAAAAAAAATATTTAAGAAAAATATAGATTTTCCTACTTCATTTGAATGAATTCAATCTAAAGGATGGTTTTGAAAATTATATAGTTGCTAAGATTTTTGATGCACCTTCAAATGACAAAAAGGTGTGGAAGAAAAATATATATATACACAATCCAATATTCTATATTAATTCTTTTTGCTACACTATTCCAAAATTAACAAAAATAAAAAATAAAAACATTTACAAAAAAAATCACATCATTGAAATTTAACATAAATGCAAATACTTACAAAAAATCTTAGTGACAAAGTCCAAACTTTGTAAGATCCAATCAAGAATCTCCCAGTGTCAATTCATTAGTGATTAACGCAAATGATGCAACAAAAGGAAAGAGTGGTGAAAGCTCAAAAATTGAACAAATATGGACGGACTAAACTTCAAACGTTAAAGATGGAGAAACTGATAATGATAACAAGCACCACCATACTGCAATAACAAAGTATTGAACAAACAACAACAAAAAAGATTTCATAATGAAGCTTTTTATTACATCATATAAATAAAAATCAATAATATAGAATGAATTAATATGCTTTTATCAACTTTTATTATACAATATTACTCCAAATTTGTTTTAATTATTGCTCATTACTTGAACAAAATAATTATAATAGATATATGTGTGCAATTTATAATTGTTACTTTTTATGATAAACTCATTACTAACAAAGTTTTATAATAAATATGTTATAATATATGTATAATATTTACCAAAAACAAATTTACATAAAACATTATAACATTATCCATGCATCGTACGGGCAACTTACTAGCTGATATAAAAACTTTCTTTAAATAGTCCATTAACAAATGTCCTAAGAGTATCTTAATTATAATATAATGAAATGACATCAAATAATAAACTGAAATGAAAATTGTATTAGTCGAGAGGTGACAAACGACACGTATTTGGAATTTCATCAATTGATTGTGGAAAACATCATAATGTTATTTAATTAAGAGTTTAGCTTACCTCCAGTACTTTTTTAACTAGAATCTCTTTTTATTTTAATAAGAAACTGCCACATCACCCACTAACTAAATAAAATGTGGAGATTAAAACTTACTACCACTTGTCATTATGTATTTAAAACAAAAGGAGACCTCCAATTAAAAAAGCACTGGAGATAAGCCAAACCTTTAATTAAATTGGGTGCATATTAGAACCTTTTTTTTTTTTTTTAATAATCGGTGCATATGGAATATTATAACATAATCTTTTACCCCAAAGATAGTTTCAACATTTTCTAAAATTGTGTTTGTAATTCTTTTGGTCCATGAAATTTTTAATTATTTTAATTTTGATCCTTTAAATTTAAAAGGTTCTAATTTGGTCCCTAAAATGTCAAAATGGGATTAATTTCATTCTTAAAATTTTTGGTAAGTTCGATTTTGGTCCATTAATTGTGGTTGATTTAATCTGGCCCCCTCAAAATTTTTATATTTTAAAATTTCAAAATCAAAATCAAACATTTTAAAACTCAATCAATTAAACCCATATTTGAGGACCAAAAGTGCAATTTATCCAAAAATTTATTTTCAAGAGCCTTACACTATCACTTATCAGATAGAAGTTATATATTTCATCAAAAAAATCAAATAGCAGTTGTATAGATTGCTGGATGCCAAATCATATCTACCGAAGTTATTAGTCATGCCAAAGTTATTAACCCAAAACCCCAAATACAACCATTTCAACATAACCAAGATACATAATTAAATTTAGGTTAAAATGCAAAATTGACCATTTAAGTTTCACATTATGTCATTTTAGTTCTCTATGTTTCAATTTTGTCATTTTAGCCTCTAAATTTCAAATATTGTCAATGTAGTCCTACGTTAGGCTTTTGTTAACTGTTACCGTCTATTAACCAAAACTTGTCTGTTTTGGATTTTTTTTTTTTCTTAACTAAAAAAATAAAAAATAAAATAAATAATTTAAATAAAAAAAAAAAACAAACAAACAAACAAACACATTGAGGGGAACAACGTCGTTCCCCTAAGAACTGAAAAACAAAACAAAAAACCCCACCCCCACCCACCGATACGATACCCTAGCCTCACCAATCTCTCACTCTCTCTTTTCCCCTCTTTCTTTCTCCCTCAGTGAGCCCCTCAACCCTTTTTAAATAAGTCCCAGACATTCCACTCTGTTAGGTTCACCGGTCAAACTCACTACATGTACCGACAATCGGGAGTTGCCGGTAGCAGAAGTGCGATCAAAGAAGCACAAGCACAAGGTGATAATTGGGCTGGCGAAGATTCAACCAGAGATGGAGTTGAGTGAGAGATAGGGTCGACAAAGCCCAATACCGATGTTTCCGTTTGTTAGTGAGGGAGGAGAACCGGTGATTGCCAGTGGTGATGGTGGTAGGAGGAGTGGAGGGAATGGGTCTATGAAGAGTCATTGGGCATTGCTTCGACCATTGAGGTGGTAGGGCCCACTTTGTTAGCATGTTGGCTCAACCATCTTCTGCTTGATTTCTCCCTCAGTCAGTCCCTCAGCCCCTTAATTTTTTTCTCAAAAATTGGTGAGAATAGGGTATCGTATCGGTGGGTGGGAGTGGGGTTTTTTTGTTTTTTTTTTCAGTTGGCAGGAGAACGACGTTGTTCCCCTTAGGGTTTTTTTTTTTTTTTTTTTTTGTAAATAATGTTTTTCATTTTTTTTATTAAGAAATAAAAATAAAATTAGAAAAAAAAAAGAGCTCAAAACGGCGTTATTTTGGTTAGTAGATGGCAATAGTTAACAGAAGCTTAATGGAGAAATGCATTGACAATATTTGAAACTAAGAGGACTGAAATGACAAAACTAAAATTTAGAGGACTGAAATAACAAAAGGTGAAACTTAGATGATTAGTTTTGCATTTTGGCATTAAATTTAATATTGTACAACATCCAAAAAAAAAACCTGTACCTAAAGTGTCTACTTTGAAAAATATTCTAAATGGCTAAGAGAGTAAGAGCACTAGCATTAGCTATGCCATCACAAATTCCATTTTCCCACACCAAAACCTAATTTATCAATTTTAACACATCATTTGACAATACACCCTATATCAAATGTTCTATTTTAATATTACAACGCATTAAAATAATATAAGCAACCAATAAAAAATCATTTAATTTCTATAATCCCAAAACCTCTCTTCTCTCTACTTTGAACTCATTCACCACAACCTCCGCAACCACAACCCAATTCCATAATGACAACCACCCATAACCACTAGCCACCATGATGCAAAAATACTAAAAACAACCCAAATTCAAAACACTACCAAAATCAACCCAACCATAAGCAGCAAAATATAAACTGATGACCACAAGGAAATCAGTAATGCTGAATGTCTCGAGCACTAATGATCTATGATACTTGGAATATCCTGAAAAGATGAACACAAAGTCAAAGGAGATTGGGGAAGACTGGCCAAGAATCCTCCGATGGTAAAGTTAGTATTTTAAGAATTCCAATATGTATGGAAAAATGTCTGAATGCCTTACCTTCCCGTAGAACAGCCCTTATATAGTGCTTGTCTGAGGCAGTTACCTCTCCTACTGTTGTGGCGTTCGGAGGATTCAGAGTTAACTTCCATAACCACCAAGGAAGTTACATTTTTTGGGGTCTGTCTTCCACAACCGTTTATTGGAGGAGCGGTTTGTAGCTTGACAGGAAAACAAAAGTAGCTTTAACATGTTTAGGACGCCTAGAGTTCGTCCAACCGCCTTTGTGGACGGACAAACTTACCTTGGACGGATAAGCCGTATGCCATCCATCATTTCCTTAGGACGAGCCATATGGACGAGCTTAGGAGTTGACGTATTTTATAAGACCATCAGCTGCCCCCTCGTCCACATGGATCGTCTGAAGGAATGTGTAACTTGGCACCATTTCCCTGGACGTGTGTATTTAATGTCTACAGTTAGATGCGCCACATGTCCTAATTTTACCGGTAACCAGTCTCGTCGATTTTTTTTTTTTAGGAATAAGCCACGTGTCATATCCTGGTTGGTTGTGTCGTTTCAAATGCCCAGGTCAGTTATCTATAAATAGTGGAATTCCTCCTCTACCCTTTGCATTTCTAAAATTTTCTTTCCAAACACTCCTCATCTAGAGCCCCGTCTAGAAGTCCCCTCGCATTCGTAGCTTCCTTCCGTCTTAGAGTCAGGTATTCTTTCCTTTCTCGTCTTTAGGTTTTCATTTTTTCCAGAAAAAAAAAAATGTATGTTTCTTCGTTTAGTAATAGTACGAAGAGAGCTATAGATGAGTATCGTGACTCAACTAGCTATAGTAGTTCTAACAATATTACTAGCCATAGTAGTAGTGGGGGAAGTTCCACAGACGAGGGGTACATTTCTGGTGTCCCCGGTTTTCCTTTAGAAGTCATACAAGAACAAATTAGGAAGGCTTCAGGGTCTCAAGCTGGTACTTCGTCGAACGTCCCTTCGTCTAGTCCTTTGGACGAGACGAAAATCACCGTCTATAGCTGTGCGATAGACATCCCTTCTAAGACGGATGAACAAAGACTCAACAATATTAGGAAGTGGTACCAAATTCCGGATGAGCTTAACCCTAGCTTGCCCGTCCGTGGAGAATGGTGCTGCAACCCCCACTTCGGAATAGGCATCTATGAGGCTTATTTTTTGGGGGGCTTAAGGTTACCTTTGAACGCTTTTGCTGGAGAATTTTTAGTTAAATTAGGTTTAGGAGTATGTTAATTCAATCCTAATGCATGGAGATTAATTGTCTCCATGCAAATTTTGTGGAGGGAAGTATTTGGAAGGGACCTTCCTCTTACCGTGGACGAGTTCCTCTATTGTTACAAACCCTCAAAAATACATCAGTCCCTTGGTTTCTACCAATTCACAGCTAGGAGTACAGATTGTAGATTGATTAAGTCTTTGGCCTCATCTGATAGAAACTGGAAGAATGAATTTTTCTCCGTCTCCAGTTTCTAGGCTGGGAATCCTATGGACGTTGGCCGAGACGTCTTTGGTTGTTGCACCGGGGATCTAGGGAACCTTCGTCCTGAAGGTAAGTCCCTCCCCTTTTTCTTCATTTTATTCTCTTTCTTTCACATTCTAACTTTTTCTTACCTGTTTGCTTACAGCTATTGAACAACCATCTTTAAGCAAGTTTTATCGAGACCGTGTTCACAGGGCTCGTCTACACATGGATAGGAGCTTCCATTCCTTAGTTACGCTCAGACGTCTTGCCAAGTGGGGATTAGGCACTAATCCATCTGACGAAGCACTTGCACACAAGATCACAGTACGAAAAAGTAAGTTTTTGAACTTTAGATAAATATTACAATTTTTATGTTCTGCTTTTGTTCTGAATTTTTTTTTTTTTTTTTTTTAAGGAATGGCAACAATGAAAGAAAACGAAGGAAAAGAGATTATGGGTGAGGAGGGTTGTCTTGAGGCCCAACCCTAGACTCGTCCGTCGACTGGGGAAAAAAGGAAATCCCTGTGAAAGAATATTGATTTGGGAAGTCTTCCCAGCCGACGAGATAGTCGACGAGATAAAAGGGTTAAGCGTGGGTCATCCCAAGTAGTCAAGCCTAAGCTTCCTCAATCCCAGCCTCTCGTCCACATATTTGATGTTGACTCGTCCACTCCAGTTGAGACTACCTCATCCAAGATGTCTCTGCCTAGGATGACTACACTTGCTTCATCCCAGCCTCCTCCCAGGGTTCCTATAAACATTATTGAAAATGAGGACTTAGCTTGGGAACGCTTTGGAGAAGCTGTGAAGGATGAGGACATAAATGTTTGTTATGACATGTCCCTAAAGGATTTTGAGCACTCAGGTGTTCATGATCTTTTTAAGGTGCGGAACTGTACTTTTTGTCTCGTCCTTATTATCTCATAATTTTTTCTTCGTCTAACCGGCATTTTTTTGGATCCATTTTTTTATAGGTCATGTCAAAATTCATTGCAGCATCCAGGCAAGCCACTGAATTGGATAAGACGAGGATCTTGCTGGAGACGAGAATTCAAGAGATAAGGGACGAATGCAAGAAATGGGCTGAGGTGGTTGCCAAAGCTAAGGAGGAAGCAACGAAGCAGCAAAATTTGACTGGAGAGTTGAGAGCCAATATAGTGGAGAAGGATACTCATCTTGATCAGTTGCAGAAAAAGAATGACGAGTTGAGTACCCTTCTCTCCTAGGCAAAAGAAAGATGCAATATTTGAGTTCAAGGCATCCAAACAATATACTGATCGTCTGGATGAACATTACGCAGCAAGCTTTGAAGATTTCAGAATTGATGCTATGGAAAACTTCCCTGAAGTGGACTTTAGCTCCATCAAGCTTAACCATGCTGTTGCTACTAGTTCTCTTCTTTAGGCCAACTACGAGGATGTTAATGTGGAGGATGATGCTACTACCCAGCTGTCCCAAGACGACCCCAACATTAATGCCCCCCTTGCTTAAATCTTTTGATTATCCTTTGTATTTTCTTTTTTCTTTTGATTTTTGTTTGGTCCTTGGTTTTGGGACCTTTTAATGTAACTTAAATACACTAAGCTCGTCCATAGTTTTAGGACGAGCTATTAACAGTTTGTTTTACTTTCATAAGGGTGTTTGGACGTTGGTTGTCTGCCCTTGAACAATCTAAATGAATGTTATTTTCTTTTATCATGATATGAACGAAAGCTTTCTCTATAAACAATAGATTTCAAGCTCAGCTCGTCCATTGTTCATTTATATATATAACTATTTTTTTTTTTTTTTTAATTTCACCAAGTGTAATTCGTTTGTGAAATGATAATTACTAGCATTACTCGTCCTTAGACTTAGCTAATTTTTCACGCTTCATGAAGGCCCAACTTTTCTCTCATCCATAGATTGGATTGTTTTAGTAGGCATCTTGATCAATAGATTAAGCATTTGTTTAGGTATCTCCTCGTCCATGGATTGGACTAAGGTATTATGGGCTTTACTTCGTCCATTGTTTGGACGTTTTTATACTCCACCCAAGTTTAGGGCTTCTACTCGTTCATGATTTAGACGAGTATACCTTCATCCTTAGGAGAGTTTACAGACGTTATATCTCCATGTCCAGAGAATTTACTCATCTTGGGCTCTTAGCCTTCTTGTGAACTAATTTGAATGAAAATAGGGATTCACGCAACATTATGTACATATCATAAATATTGTTCACAAACGAGGCACATGCTTAGAAGCAAATGCCTTCCAGGGAGTTTAATAAGTACAAAAAAATCCATAACTTTGTTCATAACCACAACATAAATAATAAAGTAGCATTAAACATAAGTAAAACATAAGTAGACAAACAAGCTCTAAGCTCATCCACAGTAACACTCGTCCAAGCTAACTTTTTACTGATAGTACCTCCTCAAATGCTCAACATTCCAAGGATGCTCCAATTTTCTCCAGTCCAGGGCCTCCAAGTAGTAGGATCCTGGCCTTTTACAGTTGATAACTCTGTAGGGTCCTTCCCAATTAGGCCCCAGTTTCCCATGAGCCAGGTTCTTAGTTGCCAAAGAAACCTTTTTCAGGACAAGGTCTCCTATGCTAAACCGCCTTGGCTTCACCATTGCATCATACTGCCTAGCCATTAGGTTTTTGTACCTTGCTGTCCTATGTTCTGCGTCCATCCTTACCTCGTCTATTAAATCGAGGTTTAAACGGAGTTGCTCCTCGTTATCCTTATCCTGATACATCGTCACCCTATGGTTGGCCATGTGCACTTTTGCAAGTATGACTGCTTCGCTTCCATAAGTTAGCTTGAAAGGAGTTTCCCCTGTAGGGGTTCTCACTGTAGTTCTATACGCCCACAGAACACGTGGTAATTCACCTGGCCATACCCCCTTTGCCTCCTCAAGCCGAGTCTTGATGATTTTCAACAAGGATCGGTTTGCAACTTCGGCTTGACCGTTTGCTTGGGGATGGGCGGGCGAGGTATAATGATTTTGAATTTCGAAGTGTTCACAGAAGTCCCTAAAAAGTGCATTGTCAAATTGTCGTCCGTTGTCAGACACTAATACTCTGGGCACCCCAAACCTACACACAATGTTCTTCCAGACGAAACTCTTGGCATTTTGTTATGTGATACTTGCTAAGGGTTCTGCTTCTACCCATTTGGTGAAAGAATCAATACCCACTACCAAAAATTTCATCTGCCTCATCCCAAGTGGAAAGGGACCCAAAATGTCCAGCCCCCATTGTGCAAAGGGCCATGGGGCCATCATCGGGGTGAGATATTCTGATGGTTGTCTGGGGACATTACTAAATCATTGGCATTGATCACAGACCTTGACATATGCCTTGGCATCAGCTTGCATGTTTGGCCAGTAGTAGCCTACGCGGACGACTTTGTGGACAAGTGATCTAGCTCCTGAGTGGTTGCCACATGCTCCTTCATGAACCTCCCTCAATACATAGTTGGCCTCGTCCGAAACTAAACACCTCAGATAAGGTTATGAAAAACCCCTTTTGTATAGTACCTTGTTCATAGGGACGTATCTAGCTGATCTGACTCTGAGTTTCCTGGACTCATCTTTTCCTTCTGGAAGCTTTCCGTTCTTCAAGTATGATACTATTGGAGTCATCTAATTTTCTTCACCCTCTATCTGCTGCACCTCTGGAAAGTCTATGCTGGGCAAGTATTGAATTTCATCAAACCCGTCTATTACTTCGCTCATTGAGGCTTCTTTTGCTAAAGTATCTGCTTCCATATTTTCTTCTCTTGGGATCTAAATGAAATCAGCTTCCTTAAACTTCTTTACAAGGCGTATCACCTTATTAAAGTACTTCTTTATTCGTTCTTCTTTGGCTTCACATGTCCCATTTACTTGGTCTATGACTAGCTGAGAGTCTCCTAAGACAAGTATCAATTCTGATTCCACAGATTTAGCCAACTCTAACCCTTTAAGAAAGGCTTCATACTCAGCTTCATTGTTGGTTGTTTGATACTGCAGACGAACCTTGTACTTCAACTTATCTCCCTTCAGGGATAGTAAAACAACTCCTATTCCTCCTGCATGTTGCGTAGATGATCCATCCACATGGATGATCCATTTCTTTCTATTCTCCACCTCGCTTAAGTTTTCATAACTCAGAGTGAACTCTACAATAAAATCTGTCAGGGCTTGAGCTTTTATTGCATGCCTTGGTTGATATCTGATGCCAAATTCACTAAGCTCGACAACCCATTAGATCAGTCGTCCAATAGCTTCTAGCTTGTTCATTACTTTCTTGAGCGGATGATCGGTCATGACATTGATAACATGAGCTTGGAAGTAATGCCTTAGCTTCTTGGAAGCCATTATCAATGCAAAAGCCAGTTTCTCTATTAGCGTATATCGTCCTTCCGCTCCCCTTAGTGCTCTACTTGTATAGTATACGGGCTTTTGCACTCTTCCTTCCTCCCTTATCAATGCTGAACTAACGGCATGTGGGGTAACTGCTAAGTACAAATACAACTCCTCTCCTAGCACGAATGGACTTAGTAAAGGAGTTGTAGTGAGGTAGACTTTCAAGTCTTGAAAAGCTTTTTGACACTCGTCTATCCATTCAAATGCCTTTTTAAGTACCTTAAAAAATGGCAAACATTTATCAGTAGTTTTAGAGACAAACCTGTTGAGGGCAGCAACTCGTCCGGTAAGATACTGGACTTCTTTGATATTTCGTGGAGGTTCCATGTTCAGTATCGCCTGGATCTTATCTGGATTTGCTTCAATCCCCCTATGTGAAACCATAAATCTCAGGAATTTCCCGGATGACACTCCGAAAGCACACTTGCTGGTGTTTAACCTCATGTTATACTGCCTAAGTGTGTCAAACGTTTCCTGCAGGTCGTCCAGATGCTTTCCCTCGTCCTGACTTTTCACCAACATGTCATCTACGTAGACTTCTACATTCCGCCCAATTTGTGGACGAAACATGTGGTTAACCAACCTCTGATATGTTACCCCAGCATTCTTCAAACCGAAGGGCATCACCTTATAACAGAATAAGCCTTGACTTGTAACAAAGGATGTCTTTTCTTGATCTGCGTCATCCATCCTTATCTGATTGTATCTGAAGAAAGCATCCATAAAGCTAAGCAGCTTGTGACCTGCAGTGGAATCTACCAATTAGTCAATGCAAGGCAATGGGTAGCTGTCCTTGGGGCAAGCCCTATTCAAATCGGTGAAGTCTACACACATTCTCTACTTATCGTTTGTCTTCTTGACCATTATTACATTGGCCAACCAGTCTAGATAATAAACTTCTCGAATGAACTTCGCTACGGTCAACTTCTGCACCTCTTCTTTAATAGCATTGTCTCTCTTAGGAGCAAACACCATTTTCTTTTGTCACACAGGCTTAGAAGAAGGATACACATTTAGACGGTGGGAAATGACACTAGGGTCTATACCTAGCATGTCCTCATGACTCCAAGCAAATACATCAATACTTTTCCTCAAGAAATGGATGAGGTCCTTCGTAGTCTTCTCTTCTAAATCTGCTCCAACCCTGGTGCACCTCTCAAGGTTTTTCTCGTCTAAAGAAATATCTTCCAACACTTCAATAGGTTCGGCCACCATTCTCTTTTCTTCAATATTCATCATCTGAACTTGCTCATCCATGGCCAACATGGCCAGGTAGCATTCTTTCGTTGCCAGCTGATCTCCCTACACTTGTCCTATCCCATGCTCCATTGGAAATTTGACTGACAGGTGGTAAGTAGACGTAACTGCTTTCCAACTATTTAAGGTCGGTCTTCCAATTATGGCATTGTAGGAGAATGAACAATCTACCACTAAGAAATTCATGTCCCTAGCTACCTGTTGTGGGTATGCCCCTACCACGACAGGTAATATGACAGTGCCTACAGGCTGCACCTTCATTCCACCGAATCCTACCAAGGGTGAGTTTACTGAACGAAATTGGTCTCGTCTGAGCCTCATTTGTTGAAAGGCAGGGTAATAGAGAATATTTGCTGAACTTCCATTGTCCACCAACACCCTTCTAGTTGTATAATCGGCAATAAGCAAAGTAATAACGATGGCATCATCATGGGGGTGGTGAACTCTTTCAGCATCCGCGTCCGTGAATATGATTGCTTGCTCGTCCGTGGTCATCGTCCTTGGAGATCATCCAGAAAGTTAAACATTCTACAATACTTTCAAATACGTCTTCCTGGACTTGGGCGACTGACCGGTTGAGTTTCCTCCTATAATAAATCTTATCTCTCCAAGCGAGGGGCGCGACGATTCTTCTACCTTCCCTTTCAACTTCTCATCCTAATGCTCTCGTCCAAGGAAATTTCTCAACTTTTCTTATCTTATAATATCTTCAATTTACTATTTTAGATCGTAACATTCGTCCGTGTTGTGCCAATGGTCTCTATGGAAGCGGCAATACTTGTTTTTATTGCGCTTATTGGGATCTCCCTTCATTTTCTCCGGCCATTTCAAAGAAGGATCGTCCTTGATTTGCATAAGGACCTGTTCAAGCGGTATGTTCAGTGGCGTGTTTTGTTGACTCCATG
This sequence comes from Quercus lobata, assembly GCF_001633185.2. NCBI lineage: Eukaryota > Viridiplantae > Streptophyta > Magnoliopsida > Fagales > Fagaceae > Quercus > Quercus lobata. The sequence goes on along the minus strand of NC_044907.1, from coordinate 56,735,778 downwards.
CTAAAGGACCAGCCCTATTACTATCCCGGTCTTTTTTATCTTCCGTCTATCCCTTTTTTGGACGAGGGCCTTGCTCGGAGTGGCGCATGGGTTTGCTTCCATTCTTTCAGCTCTCTTCCTCTTCTTGGCTATGATCGCGTCTTCTGCATTCATAAAGTTCTGGGCTAAATGGACGAGTTCAGCCATGGATTGAGGCTCCTTCTTATAAAACTTGTGAATGAATAAATCAGAATTAACCCCGTTGTGAAAGGCCGTCAATAGTAGATTATTATCCACCTCATCCACATGAGGCTTCCTTGTTGAAACGAGTGATAAAGGACCGCAAGCTTTCATTCTCCCCCTGTTCTATGGTCAACAAACTGGACGAAGAACGCTTGTGTCTCTGTCCCCCAATGAAGTTATTAATGAACAACTTGCTCAACTCTTCGAAAGAACTTACGGAATTCGGAGGTATTTTACTAAACCACACTAATGCTGGACCTTTGAGGGTGGTAGGAAAGACTCTACACATAATTTCATCTGGGACCCCCTGAAGGTGCATTGTAGTCTTAAAAGTAGCAAATTGATCAAATGGGTCACGCGCTCCATCATACGAATCCAAGGAAGGCATCTTGAATTTTGGAGGTAAGGGGTGACCATTGATGGAAGCCGTGAAAGGGGAATCTGTGCAGTGAACTAGATCCTCTACAGAATTTGTTCTTCTCATGTTCTCCCTAATCTCATCAATAACCTTCTTCATCTGGTCGATCTCTCTCTCCAAGTGTGGCACCCTTCTTGATGTGGTGCCCCTTGATTGACTTTCAGGCACAGCATTTCTTCCATCTCCCTGGCTCTGGTCTTGTTCTTCCCTATATGCCTCATGTCGTTGCCTCCTAAGATGAATCTCCCTTGTCAGTTCTTGGTTCTGGCGAGTTAACTCTACCATAGCAGCTGCCATGGATTGCACATGAACAGAGAATGGTTGCATGGCAGGTGCAAATTGACGATCACAATGGGAATGGCTAGAAGCATCCCTACTTTCTTGATGGCCTAAGCTAGTAGCCCTCGATCTAGTCCGAACCATTACAACCCTTTTGTCAGAGAAAGGAATTGTAAAACTCAGATAAAATCTAACAAAATTTTCCCACAGACAGCGCCAACTGATGAACACAAGGAAATCAGTAAGGCAGAATGTCTCGGGCGCTGATGATCTGTGATACTTGGAATATCCTAAAAAGATGAACACAAAGTCAGAGGAGACCGAAGAAGACCGGCCAAGAATCCTCCAATGGTAAAGATAGTATTTTCGGAATTCCAATTTGTATGGAAAAATGTCTAAATGCCTTAACTCTCCTACCATTGTGGCGTTCGGAGGATTCGGAGTTTACTTCCATAACCACCAAGGAAGTTACATTTTTTGGGGTCTGTCTTCCACAACCGTTTATTGGGGGAGCGGTTTGTAGCCTGACAAGAAAACAAAAGTAGCTTTAACATGTTTAGGATGCCTGGAGTTCATCCAACCGCCTTTGTGGACGGACAAACTTACCTTAGACGGATAAGCCGTATGCCATCCATCATTTCCTTAGGACGAGCCATATGGACGAGCTTAGGAGTTGGCGTATTTTATAACACCATCATAAACCACTAGATCAAAACACCAAAACCACCACCACCCACCACGCACAGCTTAACCCAAAACCACTACCAACCTCCACTAACTCAAAGAAAAAGTGAAAAAGGAGAGAGATTAGAACCCACCACCACCAATCACCAGCCAAAATAAACCTAACACCACTAGCCAAAACCACCACCAATCACTACCACCTCAAAAAACCAAACCTACAGAACTACAATCCCACTTCTCAAACCAAATCCAATCCCAAAAATCAACCATAAGCAACAAAACAACAACAAAAAAGGATTCGATGTATGGTTAGATTAGGCAGAGTTCAACAGAGGCAAGCAACTTGGCGAGAGGCAAAAGCAAAGAGGCAAGCACTTGGCAAGGTCAGCTTTGGGCCAAAGATCACTTTGAGAGAGAGGTTGAGATAGAGAGAGGACTTAGAGAAAGGGAGAGGCAGACAAGAGTGATGAGATAGATATGTGAGAGGAGAGAAAAAAAATTTAGCATTAGTGTCTGTACTGTTCCAAATTCAGAACAATACAATTCACCCATGCCAAAATTTTTGGTATTTAAAACATCTCATGTGAGTACTTTTTGGTGTTTGGTGTGCCAAATATCAAATATTTGACATTTAGCATACATGATGCTAGTGCTTTAACACTGAGAACTGCAATGTGCTCATAAAAGAGGTTCCAATGCTGAACACTGGTCCCTGGCTTCAGTCTAATGGGAAATTCGCATTAATCCTTTAAAAGCATAACTAGCATTTTTTTGCAATGGAGATCATGGATCTTCTTCAATATATTTTAGGTTCCATTTTCCAATCCATTCCGCACGTCACCTTAATATCTAAAGTCAGAACCTTACATGCCAGTATCCTATATGTTGAACGATCAGACAACTACATTAGATGATAATACATCATGTCACGTAAAGTGAGATTGCTTCCTACATAACTATACTCAAACTACAAGGAAATAGTAAAGAAAAAAAAATGGTAATTGCTGTCAGTTTAAGAACAATTCCAAATTCTGGTTGCTGGTGCCCTCACCAAGGCCTTCCTTTCCCTCCAAGCCGACGTGCCAACTCAAAATCTTTCTTCACTGTCAGAAATAGCAAATGAAACATGTTTCAATATTTCGAATAGTAAGTACGACGGTCAGAAAGACTAACTAAACATCCATGTTAAAAACCATTATCGATAGACCAAGACATAGATTGCATGACTCATTAAATAAATGGCATTAGCTTTAATTGGTGGCTAATCGAACAAGTCTGATAATATCAACAATATCACCCTAAAGGCTCCCCCTATTTTCATCCATCAACTCTTATTTTCCACTAGCATCCAGAAGAATATTTCTTTTTTATTGAGCATTATATTGTTCTCAAAAGATAGCAACAATTTTTTCAAGACAAAAGCCAAAAACATAAGCCTTGACCATCCATGCCTAAGGTTGTACTCAGTGCACAAAACAAGATTTGGATGAAGTCATGAACTCATAATATACAGCCTTACCCCCAATTGTTTGTTGGAGTAGTTGATTCCTAGACTTAGGAATGGCAATGGGTCGGGTTTCTTTATGCCCGGACCCGACCTGCAGGCCTGTACCCTTTACCCGAATCCGGCCCATTTAGTAAACGGGTTTTTTTGTTGCACCCAAACCTGGCCCATCGGGCTCCACGGGCCCCGACCCAAAATCATAAACCTAGAAATTAGTACGAACCCAAAATCACAAATCACATAATATACATGTAATTTTCTTGGCAATCATAGCATTTTCTTGGGAATTTTCTTGCCATCCAATCGGATGCCAAGATCTAACAAACTAATCTGTACAAAAAATCCAACAAATCCCAAAAATTTTGCATACCTAGAAATAAAATTAGCAAATCTGAAATCCCAACAACAAAACACCAAAAAAACCCAACAAATTTGGCTCAAAAAAAAAAAAAAAAAAAAAAAAAAAAAAAAAAAAAAAAAAAAACCAAATTTCGCTCACAAAATCACGAAAAGAAAAAAAAAAAACCCAAGCCACACCGATTGTGGATCTGTAATGTGTGAGGGGTGGTTCACGGTGGATCTGCAACAAGCGAGGAGCTTGATTGCTTGATTGTGGCTGGGCTTGTCGACAAGGATTTTCTTGGATCTATTTTTCTAGGCTTGGTTTTGGCTGTGGTGGCTTGGGTGAGTTACAGGTTGCGTGGTGCTTGATCGGTTGAGGGAATGCTTGAGGCAAGGCGGTGACGGCTTAAGCTTGGGCCGACAATGAGATTGAGAGTGAGTGATAGTGGGAGAGGAGAGTGGGCAACTAGAGCCTGGTGTGTGTTGTGAAATGAGAGGATTAGTTTTAGGGTTTAGAAGTGTATATAAAGTAGGGTTTTTTTGTAATTTTATTAACTTGTAACCGGGTCAAGTAGTGGTTGGGCCGAGTTTTACAAAAAAACCCAAACCCGACCCAGACCCGCTTCGGTTTAAAAAAATAAAAAAAAACCTGACCCTATTATTTATCGGACCAGGTAAAATCCGACCCATTAGGGCCGAGCTAGGCCAAGTACCCGCAGATTGGGCCGCAATTGCCACCCCTCTACTTATCGCTTTTGATGGAAAGCACTTGCCATCCATGCCTCAAAATACTAAAACATTACATTGGGAAGTAGGCTACTAATCATTCTGTATTTCTTGTTATATTTGGTTTGTTATTTCTGTGTAAAAAAAAAGCATGTCTTCTGGACTGATTAGGCTAAGATGTGTTTTCCAATCTGTTAAGCAAAATAGAAGTCAAATCTACATAAGACATCCACTTTGCCTAAAATAAAACTAGGTAAGTGAAACTTAAAAAACTATACATAAACTAGGAGTGAAAATAAGCTAGATTTTAAGCTTATCCAAACACTGCAAATCTAGGCCCTGTTTGGTTCTCTTTGGGGGTGTATTCATTTTCTCTTTTCATTTTTTGAATTCATTTTCTATTTCTCAAATCCTGAACTCATTTTCTCAACCCAACCCATTTTATGTTCGTCATAAATTTTTTGATCTAGTTTGTGTTTATTTTTCAAATTTTCCACTATATATCTTTCAATTGAAAATTCACCACAACAATGGTCAAACCAAAACCAAACCCAGCATCCACCTCCATCACCACCACAATCCCACCTCCATAACCACCATAACTGATCAAAATCCACTCCTTCACCACCACCACCACCAAATTCAAACATACAGAAGCACAGCCACACAACCACCCACCACCATTTCCCCCACCAGTACACCCAACCACGGCCACAACAACACCCATCACCATAGCCATAGCCAAACCCACGGCCAACCCACACTACCATCACCACACCCACACCTACCATGGCCACCACCAAACCCACAATCACAGCCACAACCTAGATTCACCACCACAAAACTCAACCGGCTTAGTGCCCAAAAAAAAAAACCCGAAACCATTGTTGAACTCAACCAATAGAGCTTGCCCAAGAGAGAGAGAATGAAGGGTCTTACCTTGGAGACAGAGAGAATAAAAAAAGAGATTGTTGTCATGGGCTGATGGTTTTGGGACCAAAGAGAGAGAGACGTTGGGGAGAGAAAATAAATAATTAAAGTTGAATGTGTAGGCCACAATTTTGGGTTTATTACAAAAATGTCATTATATTCATTTTTGCTAGAAATGAAACAGTCAAAAGTTGTTCATTTTTTGTATTCAAACCCACTTTTTTTGGATACTGAAAATGAAAACAGAGTATAGATTTGTAAACCAAACCAATTTTTTGTGGTGGGTTCCACAAAAAACTGAAAATGAATACAAATCGAACCAAACACCCTCCTAGCATTCAGAGTAATTTACCTTCCAGCACAACATAGGCGAAAGGAATAATGTTCAAGCTAGCATATGTTGTACATCATGTTTGTGGCTATGCAGACTGAAGAAATATGAACATAAAATTGTCATGCCAAAGTGTTTCATTGTTTTATTTGAAACAAAGATAGATAGATAGATAAATATATATATATATATATATATATTCTCTTTTAGTGAAGTAACTACCATATTCCATTTCCTATGAGCAAAACTATTTGTCCTGTACAATCAGTCTAGCCAGGCCCAAAGAACTAGGATTTGCAGAAAATTAACTAAGAAAAGACATAGAACTTGGAGTCAGCATGCTTATAAATTCAAGGTAGTTATGTCCTTCTGAGGTACCCAAGAACCACTGGTTTATAAGTGATCTGAATTTTGTAATTATAGAGAAAAAAAGCCTTTATCAATTTTACATACTTTATTACCAAAGATTGATTCATGACCTGTAAATTTTAAGTCTCAAGTTTAACTTACTCAGAGTTACACGCTTCGCATGAACTGTACAGAGCGTTGCATCTTCAAATAAATGGACCAAAAAATCCTCCGCTGCCTGGAAATATAAAAAACCAAAGAGTTAGGTCTTTATGTAAATAATTGTAGCAAGTCAGAACAGCACTGTCTTTCCTTATCTAGTCAAAATTTGAATCAAAACACAAATCTTTGCCATATATTAAGAATGCAAATGTTACCAAAAGAGAGTTTCTATGCAATTTCCTTCGTAAACTTTCACATTTTAACCCTGCATGGTCAGTTAACGCTAAGTTTTGTAATTCCATTATATCTAGAGCCACAGTACCTCCTATGTAATGAAACCTCCTTTGCAATTCCATTATAAGTTCAAAGAAGAGACCATGGTGTATCAAGATTAAAGAATATCCATCAGCAAACAAATACCTATCGCATTCGAAATGATCCCAGCAGAAGTGAAGAATTAAGCTCAGTGACTGAACATTTGAAAGTCATCTTAGATGGATTAATTGTGTGCAACAGCGGATTTCAGTGATAACATCACTGAGTGGTTTTGGGGAAATGTAACAAAAGGAACAAGTGAGAAGACTTTTAGAAAAGATGTGGCAGCCTATGTTACACAAGGGATAATGATATCCCGGCAACTAAACCCAAACAATTTGGCGATTAGGCATTTTCCAGTAGAGATATGAGAATGAAGTAGAACATGTAAAACACACAGATAATGGTGCTTACGAAGTACCATTGATGGTTATCAAAATCAATTTCCAGCTGCAACAAAATGAAGCAAGCCCTTGAACAGTATATTTCAGGCATATGTAATAAGCATAAAAACAACCAAAGGATGAATAGCTTCCTTATTATGCTAAAGAAGCAAGCATTGCACAACATAAGTCTCTCAGTTAGGGGACAGTAAAGTTCAACCCATCCACCCCAATCAATATGCTGGCTGCATGAGCTGAGATTAGGATAATGTGATGATTATCAATTTACAATTACCAGCATCAGGAAGCATGTTTGCTGTTCTGGTTTCATTTATCATTATTTTAACTGCTGGTTTTAATTAATTGTCAACAATTATTTCTTTGGTCACCCCTTGAGCCAAAATAAATAAATAAATCTTTGCATGACCTCATTATGAACTGTTGAGCTCACCTTACCCAGTCGAAGTTTTTGACTTCCAACAATCACCTTCAGTACCATGAATGTTGGTACTACTTGATTGTAATTTAGCCATTTGAATTATTGACTAACTTCCTATTATAGCCTTTATTTTACATGAAAAATTAATTTGTGAAGAATCTTGCTTGATAATCTCAATCACATCTATGCCTAGCACACATTACATGCTTTTGCATAGTGGTCACATAGTCTCTTCCCTCCCTGGTTCTGAATCCCAATTTGTTTTGAAACACACCTTGAAAACTCTATTGAAAGCAATCCAAGACTTATCTGCAAAGATCAATCAAATCACACTGGGACCCATGCCTGAATAGATTTAATGGAGGCTTCATTCCAAAGAATGACTGGTAGCCACAAGGGAGAAACTTCCCACATGGGAGGCAGGCACAATGCTAGTAATGAGGGCATGGAGCCACCTAAACAAAACCAACAATCAATTCCTATAGAGACTCAGGTCTAGGACACATTTTTTCAGTTTTCAAAATCATCTTGACTGTAGGTAACATAGAGGCCTTGATGAAAGGGTGATAGAAATATCAAAGTGGAAGTGCTTACTTTTGCTGGTCGCCTATACATAAAGGCCTCCACTGGTTGTTGTATATGTGAGATGGACCACTTTGAGTGATACAACTTGATAGATAACAATAAGGTCAGGGTCATAGATTGAGCTAAATCATTCTGGCAAAGTACCGAATAGGTCTTTTCTAGGAGTAACCAACCTGCCATAACCAATTAGGTCAGTGGAAAAGTCTAAGACAAGGGAATAGGTGTACTACTAATAATGTGGCACAATTTGATAATTAGATGGTGAGAAATGTAGTCAAAGATGAGAGAATGGCCTTGAGTAGGAAAGGCCTCAATGAAGATGTCAAGAAGAAGCCTTATTTTCCATGGAGCCACCATCTTAGATCAGGCATACACCCTAGTTTAAAACTACAAACTGATCACTATGCAGGTACAAAGCACTTTGAAACCTGTAACACAACAAGTAATCCTTAGCCTCCAACTAACAACTGGCACGTTTGCATCAGCCTTAATCCAACCCCAACAGTAAGCCACTTGGCAAAGTCGATTCTTAGGTTTTTTTTTTTCCTTGTTATTTTTGTTTCCCACAAATCCCTTCAAGAATTTTGTGCTGCATCAATGTTGAGGTACTGATATTGAAGAAGAGAGAAAAAATTTTCAACACCATTTGAGAATTAATGAACTCTCTTTCTAGGAAAATTTCTCATAAAAAATAGAATGAACAAAAGTTATTGTTATTATAAAGAATTTTTTGTTTCCATCTGTTACTAATCAACCATAGGCTACCTATTTTGGGTCAGGTTTAGTGATCCTATTTGCTCATTCTAATACATCTTATTTGTTAATTTCCACTCAGAATTGGTTAATACTTCTGAACTAATATAGAGTGGAAAACAAACAATGTTGCTCTCTCAATCAGAGATTCAGAGTACAAAGTCATGAGAACTAACAAATAAAATGTATATATGCAGAGAACTGAACAAACAAGTCTTGCTCACAACACTGAGTCACCGATTCAACAAGCAATATCATCTATGGAAAATATCATACTCTTGAGCATGCCATGCTCAAAATGAATATACATTAAAAAACAAGTCTTGCTCACAACACTGAGTCACCGATTCAACAAGCGATATCATCTATGGAAAATATCATACTCTTGAGCATGCCATGCTCAAAATGAATATACATTAAAAAATTTTACATGCTCAGCCCAAGACATGCAGGAAAGTTGATTAAAAAAAAAATTAAGTACGTACATGAAATTTCAAATCAACCAAAAAAAAAAAATTATCCAGACTACCATTCCCAAGACATGCAGGCAGACAAGCGACTAGCCCGAGTCTCAAATAAATAAGAAAAAAATTTAAAAACATAAGAAATAGTTACGTACCTCCTGTAGTGCTACTAAAGCTTCTGCTGCCCAACGACTAATCTCTGGAGAGAATTGCTGTGATAATTGTCTTACCTACAACAAATGACGAGGATTATGTGCCAATGAGATCATAACTCACTACCAAACCTACTGTACAAAAGTCAATGAAAAGAGAAACATCAACTAAGAGGATTGTACTTCTCCACAACCCAATTCTAACAAAGCCTATCTTGCACTGTTTTGCAGAGCTGTGTTGATCAAATTGGTCATAAAAATACTAAAAAAAGATTCAATGGAATATCTTAAAAGAGAATGGAATTACAAAATTTCCAAATACAGGAACATATATAAATATATACTGACATTCAAAATGTGTTTTATGACTATATCAGAGAATTTACAAGAATCTCAGATTAACAGTGCAATCTTGACAGTAAGAGCATAAAGGATTCCACAATTCCAAACATCAATATCCTTGCCAACGTTTGCTCCAAGTGGGAGATAGCATGGTCAAAGTGAACACACAAAACAGGGTTCCCCCAAATGGGTATCCAAAATAAAATTTCTGCTTTTGTGAACATAGAATTGACACAACTAACAGTCCAAATTTGATTATGAGAGCATACAACAATTTTAAAATTCCTAACACAGCAACTTGTTGCAAATTGAGGTTTTAGCCAATCATTTGGGAGCAACACAAAGAACTAGAGTACAATTGCACAAAGGATTTTCACCACCCAGTAAAATAAAGGTGTACAAATACATTATTCTCTTGAACAACAACTTCCACTTTTACACGTTCTCAGCAATAGTAGCCTGCTTATCAGTTGCAGTTTCATACAACTTAGAGTGGATTGTGCACACCGCATATCACGACAAAAATGAATGCTTCACATTCTTTGAAATAAACCTCCCACACGCTCACACCATAAGCACCACTAACATCAACTGAACACAACCAGCTCTCCTCATGACTTCAATAAGTTGAAGAGCATTCATAAAAGCAAACCCAATTTCACAAAAATCAATGCTTACTTGAGTAAATTTCGTTACCAGTTATTTCATTTACCAATAGTCCTCGGAAGCTCTATACATACATACATACATACATACATACATACATAATATCCAAATGTTCGTTCATCCTTGTATGCGTGTAATGTTGAAGCATAAAATAAATAAATAAAAGAATGAACTCACAACTCTAATGAAAGGAGCAGCTGGAATGACCAGATTCCAAGTCTTCTGAAAGTGGCGAATCTCACGAAGGGCCACTGTTCCTGGCCTATAACGTCGCTTCTTCCGCTGAGTTCCTGGAGCTACAAAAAATATCATCAAACAAGTTGGTTAAATAAGCCAACATAAACAGATTAAAAATTATCGGAATTTGATTTGACCCAACAACCTTACATTTTGGATTCTCCCTGTTGGTTTGGCTCGACCTTCCACTAGGAGACTTCAATATAAAAATTGGAATAAAAAGAATTAGAAACCCTAATGTAGCCAAAGGAAGGAGGCAGTGTTTGTTTGTTTGTTTGGTAAAGCAGATGAAAGAAAATATTCAACTAGAGTGTGTTACCGCTCAGCTCAACTTTCTTTCTACAAGAACACAAATTTTATTTTATTTCTTTTGAAGTTAGAACATTTTGAGAGGAAAGGAAAATGTGAAGTTTAGGCAAAGAGAGTTACCGTTCTTGGAGAAGATGTTGAGGCCCCTCCTCCTCCTCCGGTGCGACCTGAAACAAAACAAATCAAAACCCTAAGAAGAAATTGATACACACAGACATATATAGTAGAAAGAGAGAGAGAGAGAGAGAGAGAACCAGATAATTTTTTTCGATTTGGATTTTTATGAGCAGGGTGTTTAACCCTCGCCATGTGATTGTGATTTTTGGGGTGAGAAGAAACTGGGAGAGCACTCGCTCTCTCTCTCTCTCTCTCTCTCTCAGTTCATAGTAATAAGTGGAACGTTGTCTTGTGAGTTTTTTTTGAGTATTGAGAGAAAGAGAGACAGAGTACGTTATATAATTTATTTTCTTTTTAGAAGAAGATAAAAATATCAAAAGGAGTAGAAAATTTCATTTCCCGCTACGCTCAGATTTTTGATTTTTAATCACAAAAAACGTGGTAGAGATGCGGGGTATCGATCCCCGTACCTCTCGCATTTCTCTTTTCATTTCTTTTATCCCTACTGTAACTACTAAATTGAATTTTCTATTTTTCTTGCCTCCACTTTAGTTTAAAACCTTTGTCTCTTCGATTTAGGCTGCATTTGTTTCGGCTGTAAAGAAAATTGGGATGGGTTATAGTAGGGGATTTTAATGAACTTTTGGTTAATGATGATAAATTTGGTGGTAAATCGGTTAGTGTGAACAGCTCTCTTTTGTTTAAGGAGTATTTAGATAAATGTAATATGATGGACATTGGCTTTGCGGGACCTCGTTACACTTGGACCAATAGAAGGGAAATTCAAGCTTTGATTCAGGAGAGAATAGACAGGTTCTTTGTGAACCCTCAGTGGTGTTTGCTTTATCCGGATGCTAAAGTCACCCATCTTCCTAGGTACCACTTTGATCACTGCCATGTTCTGTTAGAGATGCAACCAGGTGTAAACAAGGGGAAGAAGAGGCCATTTAGGTTTCAAACGTGCTGGTTGCTTGACCCTACCTTCCCTGCTATTGTTTCTCAAGCTTGGGGAGGTGCAGATAATCTTGTTGAGGCCGTTGATAGCTTCACTAGGAATGTTGTGGATTGGAATAAAAATCAGTTCGGGAATATTTTTACAAGAAAATTCTGATGGCTAGGATCAATGGTATTCAGAAGGCTATTGCTTTTAAACCTTCTAGTTTTCTTCCTAAGTTGGAAGTGGATCTCCTTAGGGGTCTTGATCTTGTTCTCAATCAAGAAGAGGAGTTATGGGCTCTGAAGTCTCGGGTTAATTGGTTGGTTCAAGGGGACCGTAATACAGCTTTCTTCCATGTTTCAACTTTGGTTAGGAGGAAAATGAATCAAATCATGGCTATTAAGAATTTAGTGGGGGAGTGGATCCTTGAGGAGAATGATATCAAAGAGTTTATTAGAAGCGGTTTTAATGGGATATACGCAACATCTCATGAGGCTGTTTCAAGGGATGAACCTAGTTTTGTCCAGTGTCAGGCCAGCCTCTCGGATGGGGAGAGGGAGAGCATTGGTGGAGAGGTTACTAAAACAAAAATCAAGGCTGCCTTGTGGTCTTTAAAACCATTTAAAGCCCCGGGTCTGGATGGACTTCATGCGGGCTTCTTCCAAAAATTTTGGCCGGTAGTGGGGGACTCTATGATTGAGGAAGTTAAGCAGATTTTTAGGAGTGGGAAAGTGCCTGAGCATCTGAATACGACTCTTATTGCTTTGATTCCTAAGATCCAAGGTCCTGAGACTTTAGGTAATTACAGACCTATTAGTCTGTGTAATACGATGTATAAAGTGGTGACCAAGATTATTGTGGCAAGGCTGAGACCTTTTCTGGATAAGCTTATTTCTCCCCTACAGATGGCTTTTGTCCCGGGTAGAAAGGGTATTGACAATGTCATCATTGCCCAAGAGATAATTCATTCCCTTGGGAAAAAGAAAGGGAAGACGGGGTACATGGCCTTAAAGATTGATTTGGAGAAGGCTTATGACAAGTTTGAGTGGGGATTTATTCGGAACATGCTTATTAGGATTAACCTTCCCACACAGCTCATAGATGTTATAATGAGTTGTGTGTCGACGGTCTCCACCTCCATATTGTTTAATGGGGAAGTTTTGGATCCGATTCTTCCTTCTAAAGGGATAAGGTAGGGTGACCCGCTCTCCCCGTATCTTTTCATCATTTGCATGGATTTTCTTGGTCAGTTAATAGAAGAGAAGTGCAATATGAAGACTTGGCAGTCAATTAAAGCCTCTCAAAGTGGTCCTGAATTCTCTCATCTCTTATTTGAGGATGACCTCATCCTTTTTGCTAAGACAGATTGGGTTAATTGCGCCGCCATTAGAGATGTTCTTGATGATTTTTATGAGTTATCTGGGCAATCAATGAGTGAAGCTAAGTCGAGGGTGTATTTCTCCCCAAATGTAGACCGTGACACAAGGGAATCTCTTTGTGACATTCTGGGGTTTGCTTCCACTCCTTTCTTGGGGAAGTATCTTGGCTTCCCTCTCAAGCATCCTGGCTCTTCTTCTCAGGAGTACAACTTCATCTTTGATAGAGCAAAACAAAAGCTTTCGGGTTGGAAGGCTAACATGCTCTCTTTGGCGGGGCGAAATGTTCTCATTCAAGCCTCTTTAGCTGCTGTTCCTTCGTATGTTATGCAATGTAACTTGTTGCCTGGTAGAATTTTGAATGGGTTAGATAGATTGAATCGAAATTTCCTGTGGGGTTCTTCTGAGGCTGCCAAGAAGATTCATTGGGTTGGTTGGGATAAGGTGATAAAGTCTAAGGAGGAAGGGGGGCATGGGCTGCAATCTGCAAAGGGGAAGAATATAGCTCTCCTTTCTAAGCTTAATTGGAGGTTCCATACTGAAAAGGAGGCCCCTTGGGCTAGAGTTTTGAATTTGAAATATTGTAATCCGAGAAGAAGAGTTGCTACCAATGCTAATAGGCTTCCTTGTTCTCATATTTGAGCTGCGATGAAAAAAGGTATGGACACTTTCAATAAGGGTAGCAGATGGATGGTTGGTAGGGATAGTGGGCTTAATGTGTGGCAAAGCAATTGGACTAATGGAGGTTCTCTTAGAGGTTTGATTCAGGGTCCTATCACGAGGGAGGCTAGCTAGCTAGCTAGAAGTTAAAGACTTTATGATAGACACTGGTTGGGATTGGGGGAAGATTCCCTTTGAACTTCCTATTGAGGTTAGAAGGTTGATTCAAGCAACCCCGGTGACTTTGTTGAGTAGAGGTGTTGATAAGTTGGCTTGGTCGGGATCTCCTAAAGGCACCTTTGACTTGAAGAGTGCTTATAGGATTGCCATGGGGGATGAAGGGATAGATCCTTTCCCAGCTCATTGGATTTGGAAAGTGAATACTCTTCCAAGGATTAGAACTTTTCTTTGGAAGTGCGCCCATAACAGCATTGGAGTTAAGGTTTGCCTTGAGAGGAGGGGTGTTAGTCATGATACTACTTGCCCTTTATGCCAGGAAGGAGCTGAAAGCATTTTACATGCCCTGAGAGATTGCCCTCTTTTAAGAGGCCTGTGGAATCAGTTGGGGGTTTTACCCTCTAATCAAGCCTTTTGGAGTAGCAACCTTCAAGATTGGTTGATGTTAAATAATAATTTAAGCACAGTTTAGGTGCTACTCATCCTCCATGGAATGTTGATAGTTTTTAGACCCCTTAAACAATAGATTAACCTAGTTAATTAGCCAAGTTGTTACTTAGTCCAATTAAACAAGTCTAGGTTATCACAATATAAAAGATCAAATCATGCAAAGCAACGGAAAATAAATAAGACAATGATATGATCACCCAGGAAACCAAACTGGTAAAAACCTAGGGAGGATTTGACCTAGATATCCTCAAGGTAAACTTGAATCCACTATCTTGAAAGAATCGAAGTTCATACAGTAAGACTTACAAGCCCCCACGCTCGACTTCTTATTGCTACCAACCAGTAGAACTTACTGACACGACCACGTGCAAGTTCCGAATCCACGGACTCCTTCTTTCTTGGATTCACCACCAGCTACAAGCACACCCGCTTGTGTTTTCTTTAAACTTCAATGGCAACAACTGAATTGATCATCAAGGCGTAGATAAATCTTCTCCTTAAAAACCCTAAGTTTGTGTAAAGGAAAACTCCTCTAGATCCCACAAGAGATTTACACAAATCGCAAATATGAGCAACACTAAAACGTGGTTAGGGTTTTCCTTTTATACTTAGGACAAATAAGAAACTCTAAAAACGTTTTAAAACAACTAAGGCTGAGTTGGACGAATCTGCAAAAAAGCATTCTGCCTGAGTTTCGATCGATCGAGCCTGTCTTTCGATTGATCAAGCCAAGCCGAAAGGCACAATGCTTCCTGCTTTAACTCGATTCCAACTTTACATAAAATCACAACTTTGAGCTAGACTTAAACACCTCTAAACACATTTTTTTTTATCATGGTTTGCCAACAATACACATTAGAGTTCTAAATACATAAAATCCTAAATTTTAGAACCTAACAAACTCCCCCTTTGGCAATCCGTGACAAAACACAACTTAGAAGCTCAAAGTTTACAAAATAAAAAGCCATTTACAAAATAATGCTCATAAAACAAATTCAATCCTAACTACTATCCATCAGTTGCAAGTGTAGACAACAGCTCAATTGAATCAACCTGTATATTTCCTGAAACACTAAACAAAATGCATAACCGCATGTGTGGAAACAATACAAGTAAACAAAATAACTTCTTGATTTCAAACAACACACAAATAAAGACATATATCAATGAATAACTCATAAATATAAATCAATAAGCAGTTTGAAACATGAAATAAATAAAGTACCAACAAAACATAAAACTCCCCCTAACAAGAATATCCCATCCAAAACAAGGTAAGAGCTAAAAATGCATAAGTACAAAGTGAAGCACCTAGATACAATCTAAAACTCCACAAGCTCCAACCAAAAACAAATAAAGTCCCCCTGAAAACAAAAACCCCACAAAGTACTCCCCCTTTTTGTAACGGAATGCCAAAGGGCAAACAAGCTATCCATCATCAAAAGGGAGGTGGTCTAAACTGCGCCAACTCCGCACGCAAGGCACGGATCTCATCGAGCACGTCCACCAAAATCTGTCCTTGAGCCACCTGAACGGTCAAGACATGATCCAACGTGCAACGAATGTCTGAATCATCCAAAGCAGTCAGTGGAGGAACATCAACATCAACAGCAGCACCTGAAGTCTCAGTAGCAGTTGTACCTGTAGAAGAGGGAGGAGGGGGAACACCACTAGATGACGCACCTCTAGGACGAGAAGGAGCAACTCGCAACTGAGCAGCCTGCTGACGAAGAAAGGTGGCACCTATGGGAGCAATCACATGAATAGGCTCACCAAATGGAAAACCATCTAGACCTAAGTAGAGCAAAATCCTATGGACGAAAATAAGATGAATCAGTGCATGCCCTACGACAGAACTCCTATGAACCTCGTTCAAAGAATGAAGGAACAAGTGAGGAAAACTGATAGAGGCTCCAGAAACAAAGGCATACAAAAACACACATCGCTCTAAAGGGATGGTGTGGAAGTGAGAAATAGGCCACAAGGAATGACATGCAATCCGAAAGAAGAGATAGGCCGTCTCGGTAAGCTCAGCGAACGTGATCCGAGGATCAAAACCCCACTGGATAGATGACCCAGTGATGTAAGACATGACAACGTCTAATGAGGGAGACTCATCATAGGGAGAGTCAGCATCCCGAACAACCGACACCCTAAGAGCCTCAGCCACTACCCGAGGGGTAATGGTGAACTCTACACCTCGTATCCAACTCCTAACAAGGGTGTTGGAATCATAGACGTGGGAAGAGAGGTTCGAGAAGAACTCTCTAATCAGGGCGGTCGGGGGTGGATGATCTATCTCTAAGAGAGGCAACCAACCTCTAGACTCAAAATTGGCCCTAATGGCCGGATCAAGCACATCCAACACAACAGCTCACTCAAACCAAATCTTACGCTTACAGTTCAAAGTGTCATAGGCTTCTCTACACTTATCATTCTTAAATAGCTCAACCCTAGTGGGAGACTCAGAGGAAGTGGAAGTGGTCCTATAAGCTCTAGTTTTCCTAGGCATGGTGCTAAGATAAGGATCAAAACACAGAGCGAAAGAACAAAAAACACAAAACCAAAACCAAGGGCAGACTGCAAGTTAGCACAAAAACAGAATATAGAACAAAAATCTATATGATGCATGAACAAGTTTAAATGTCATGATGCATGTTCTAATGCAGCGAATTAAGTCCAAAAGGTCCAAATTACAAAATTGGCTTGAACATTAAGATTTTTAACACAAAAACCCCAAAATTTGGAAAACCACTTGATCAATTTGAAAAATATTGACGAATTGATCATTACACATGATATAATAACAAAAATAATGACCAAATACATCAATTGGATAAGCCAATTTCATCAATTTAAGCCAATTTGACAAAATCCCCAATTCGGATCAAATTCAAAACCCTAGAAATTTCAATTTTTCAATAACCACAAAATTGATCAAATTAAACTATAGGGAACATCATTATAGCATCATAGCACAAAAACCCATTGATCAATTTTACAAGAATAGGTTCGAATCATCAAAAACCCCAATATGTTGAAAGTGCTGAAAATACCCATGATAATGCATGAAAAATGCATGAAATCAATAAATAAACTTGAAAAAGAAGGGCAAAAGGGACTTACCGGCTCCTAAGGACAAAAACCTTGCAAAAATCTTGAAGGAAAACGACAAAAAAAAATGGATGGTGGAGCCTAGAGCCAACGCAGAGAGAGAGAAAAGAAGAAAACTATTTGAAAAGTAACTTTGAAAAAGTCCAATTCTGCCTTTTTGAAAAACCTGATTCACGAGTTTCAATCAGTCGAAAATCAGCCTCGATCAGTCGAAACAGACAGAGACTCCCTCTCTAAAATTTTAAAAATTTCGATCGATCGAAAAACAGAATGGACCGATCAAATTAGGCAGAGGCTCACCATATTTTTGAGGAAAAACACAATTTTTGAAAAACAAGATGATTTAACTCAAAGCATTGAAATTTAAGAACAAAAATGCATGAGTATGAGATGATATGATTTTCAAATCAAGGATTTTAAGCCCAAACTTCCCAAAAACAAAATTTCTTGCATTCTCCACAAATTTTCAAGCAACAAATTTAGTTTGCACATAATTCAAAGTATTTGCAATAACTTGGTTGGTCAGACCATAAACACACATAATAACATGTACAATGTTTAGCAAAGAGTAATTCGTGTAGTGTGTGCGACTAGCAAAAACTTGAGATACATGTGAGGTGATATGTAAATAGCAATCAATCACAAAGTCTACAAAATTCATCACAAAGAATTCAAAAGAGACTATCACCTAAAGAGTTACATCATATAACTCCCACATCTCCTAGATCATAAGCTTGCAATCATGTAAGTTTTTTTGTATTTATGCCTCATAATATACATTCCAATTTTAAGTTATGTGAGTTTGGCATCAAGCCTATGTTCTTTTTTGATTTTAAGAATTAAGAAGTTTAATCGAGGCTTCACCTTATGTTCTTTTTGTGCATGTGCTACACTTTCTCGAGCACAAAATCTTATGATATGCACTAAGGTGTTCATGATTGGCTAGTGAACAGTGGTGAGATGGTTTTTTATGTCTTTCTCTCAAAGTTCAAGTCCAACATTTAAAAACATGTGACTTCAAGATTAAGACATAACAATCAAAAAACCATAAACATCTTTCCCACACAACATACACTACAAATCTTCAACTAGTAAAGTGCAATAAATAAGCTCATCAAACCTAAACAAGGTACAAAAGACATGTTATGTGAAAATAAATTAACCAACCTTGTTCTCAAAAATCAAGAAGAATAGTGCAAAACAAAATGTGCTTCCTTTTTCTTCTTTTATTTATTTATTTATTTTAATAAAAATAAAAAACACCTAGAATGAAATGCATGAATGTTATGCTATGCAAATTCTAGAAAAAAAAAAACAAAACAAAAACAAAGAACAATGGTCACAAAGGGTAGAGCAAATGAAGCACAAGGACCATGTCAGAAAGACTCAGTTAGGTCGAGTCTTTTGCATCTAAAACCTTTTAGATGCACCATGAGCATTGGAGTTTTTATTCACTTGAGAATGATTACCAACTCCAGAATTGGAATAAAGGTTTAAAGCCTTTACCAAATCACCAACAAGTACGATAGGATCAAGTGCTTGAGGCACAGGTACTTTTGGTTTTGTTTGCTCTCTTAGCAGCTTGCAGCTTGTAGCAATTTGGACGGATGTGTCCAGTCTTTCCACAAAAGTAACAAACCCATGCAGATTTATCATGTGTCTTGTCCTTAGAAAGGGTAGGCTTCTTAGGCTTAGATTCTTTTAGATCAACCCTAATCTTCCTAGATGATGAACCTTCTAAGGGTTTAGCAACCTCACTCACAGAGGGTTTGACAGTTTCACTCACCATCTCACTCACTGAAGGTTCAGAAGAAGAAGATGAAGGAACAAACTTAGTGGAATGGGGAGCGGACACAGAGATGCTATCAACATAACCTAATCTAGTTTTGTCAGAAGACGACTTTTGAACACTCAGCATTTGATCAAGTTTAGAACTAGCAGATAAATCAAGTTCCGAAGATTTAACTTTATCAAGCAAAAGCATGTTTTCAGTTTTCACATTGTTCAAAAGATCATTAGCATCAAACAATTTAACAAGCAAATTTTTCTTTTCAAGCTCAAGATATTCAATTTTCTTCAGGCCAAGTTCAACATTCATAACATCCTTTGCAGCAACTTTGCAAAGTTTGTTATAGGCCTCTTGAAGATCTGTATCTTCAGAGAGTTCCCCATCAGAAGGATTCTCTTCAACAGATATGCTCTCATTAACTACAGCAGTAGTAGTGAAAGTAATGAAGTTTCCATCCTCATCACAATCAAACTCATGATTAGAAACTTCACCATCACTAAGGGTTACGGCCATAGCCTTACCCTTAGACTTCAAATAGGTTGGACATTCAGATTTCATGTGTCCATACCCTTGACATCCAAAACACTGAGAGCCCAAGGAATTATTGGAAGATTGACCTACTCTTTCTCTAGGCTTATCATTGTTATTAACTTTAGTGGGATCATGCTTCCTAAAATTTCTAGGTTCAGCAGTGTTTATGCCTCTTGCCTTTCTATTGCTATTCCTGTAAAAGTTTCTAAAGTTCTGGCAAGATAGGCAATCTCTGTAGTAGAGAGCTCATCATCAAATCCATCACCTTCAACATCATCAACTGACTTAACAGCCATTGATTTGGATTTGGTAGTTTTGGGTAGATCCAACTCATAGGATTGAAGGGATCCTACAAGTCCATCAACAGGGATGAAGTCCACATCCTTACTTTCAGTAATGGCAGTCACCTTGGGTCTAAAGTCTTTAGTTAAAGATCTAAGAATCTTCCTAACAATTTTAGGTTGATCATAGATTTCACTCAAGTTAAAAGCAGAATTAACAATATCATTCAATTTAGCATAGAATTCATCAAAAGATTCATCATCAGACATTCTAATGCTTTCAAATTTAGAAGTCAATTGCTGCAATTTATTTATTTTGACAGCTTTTGTGCCTTCATGCACAGTCTGGAGGATATTCCAAGCAGTATAAGCGATCTCAACATTCGAGATTCTCTTAAATTTCTCCATAGAAACAGCGTTAAAAATCGCATTCATAGCCTTGCTATTAAACGAAACTGCTTCTTTTTTAGAAGTTTCTCACTCACTAACAGGAGTAGTGGGCTTCTTTCATCCATATTCAACGGAGTTCCACACCCTCTCATCAATGGATTTCAGGAATGCTTTCATCATTACTTTCTAGTAACCATAATTATTCCCATTAAAGTGAGGAGGAATAACTAGAGAGTGTCCGTGTTCCATGACAACAGGGGTCAAGGATCAGCTCAGTGATCAAAGGATCAACAATAAAAGAGCTACCCGCTCTGATACCACTAGATAGTTTTTAGACCTCTTAAATAATATATTAACCTAGTTAATTAGCCAAGTTGTTACTTAGTCCAATTAAACAAGTTTAGGTTATCACAATATAAAATATCAAATCATGCAAAGCAGCAGAAAATAAATAAGACAATGATATGATCACCCAGGAAACCAAAGCGGTAAAAACCTGGGGAGGATTTGACCTAACTATCCTCAAGGTAAACTTGAATCCACTATCGTGAAAGAATCGAAGTTCATACAATAAGACTTACAAGCCCCCACGCTCGACTTCTTATTACTACCAACCAGTAGAACTTACTGACACGACCACGTGCAAGCTCCGAATCCACGGACTCCTTCTTTCTTGGATTCACCACCAGCTACAAGCACACCCGCTTGTGTTTTCTTTAAACTTCAATGGCAACAACTGAATTGATCATCAAGGCGTAGATAAATCTTCTCCTTGAAAACCCTAAGTTTGTGTAAAGGAAAGCTCCTCTAGATCTCACAAGAGATTTACACAAACCGCAAATATGAGCAACACTAAAACGTGGCAAGGGTTTTCCTTTTATACTTAGGACAAATAAGAAACCCTAAAAACGTTTTAAAACAACTAGGGCTGAGTTGGACGAATCTGCAGAAAAGCGTTCTGCTCGAGCTTCGATCGATCGAGCCAGGCCGAAAGGCACAATGCTTCCTACTTTAACTCGATTCCAACTTTACATAAAATCACAACTTTGAGCTAGACTTAAACACCTCTAAACACATTTTTTTTATCATGGTTTGCCAACAATACACATTAGAGTTCTAAATACATAAAATCCTAAACTTTAGAACCTAACAAATGTTGTTTTTCCTTTTACTGTGTGGAATGTCTGGAAGAGTAGAAACAATGCGGTCTTCAATGGCAAAAGTAGGAACCCGAAGCTTGATTTGGTGATTATAAACCAAGCAGTGGAATTTTTTCATTGCCTTTCCTCTCCAAGGCTAATGACCCAGAAATTTTTAAGGAGGATTAGATGGGAGAAGCCGGTTCAAGGATGGTGGAAGCTTAACACAGATGGCTCTTATTGTGGTAACACTGGTTTGGCAGGTTGTGGAGGGGTGATTAGAGATGATGCAGGTAGGTGGGTTATTGGTTTTAGTAGGAGTATTGGCATGACCAACAGTTTTGCCGCCGAACTATGGGGTTTAAGGGAGGGTCTTCTTTTATGCAGCAACCTTAACATTAATGCTCTTGAAGTTGAACTTGATGCCAAGTCTATTGTGGATGCCTTAGATAATCCTTCTTATGTGAATAATGTCATATCGCCTCTGTTGGATGATTGCAAGCTATTGATTTCTCGCATTCCGCAGTTTTGTATTAAACATTGCTTCCGTCAGGCGAATAGGTGTGCGGATAGTCTTGCTAGATTGAGCTATTGTCTAGATGTTGATTTCTCTACCTTTGATAGTCCGCCTGTGGACCTAATAGATGTTTTTGAGGATGACCTCAATGGGTTGTTTGGTAATAGGGTCTATTCTGATTGTATTGTTGCTGCTTAGTTTGTAATGAAGTTTTTTTTTTTTTTTTTTTTTTTTTTTTCACCAAAAAGTAAAGGAAATTGGAAAAAAATTTTACACCTTTGAGGGTGTTTGGGTACACATGAAAATAAGGTCAAATTGAAAAAAATATTCAGTTAACCGTAAAATAGAGTCCCTAACTCTATAAAACTAATTACATAGTTATTTTACCTTCAATGAATTTCTACCCTCACTTACGACTCAACAACCCGAAGAGAGAGAGCACCAGAAGAATCAGACTGCCGTGCAAACTCCGTCCACTGTCCCTCTGTCTTTCGCCTCTCATCGTCTCTCTTCCTCCCTCTTTCTCTCTCTTTCCCTTTGACCAACCAGGGCCGAATCTTCAACTATATGTCATCGATCTACAACCTGCCACCAACCCCCTCCATCGCTGCCGCCTCTAGATCGAATCACTAATCTCGTCGCCTAAAGGTCCAAGCTTGATATTGTTTCTCACGATCTTGCCACTGCCATTACCCATCTCTTCCTCTCAAGCTATCTCTCTCCACCCCTTTGACAATTAATGTCCCATCTGAGGAAGGGAAATTTTTTTTTGTTCTAATTTTTGTTTCTTTTTGTGTTTATATATCGAGATTTTCTATAATAATATTTGTTTTGGATCTTGGGAAAATGTGAGAAACCTGATAAAAATGTGTTTTCTAGAGCATTTTCAAGAATACAACCAAATACCAGAAAATATTTTCAAAAGTATTTTTTGGAATGCAACCAAACACCTAAAAATGTTTTCCTTTCTTAAAAATATTTTCACCTGAAAATATTTTACACTCGGAAAACAATTTACATTGAGCCAAACACAGCCTTATTATTATTTACTTTATCTATACTACAATTTAAAGAGCTTTCTCTGTTTGGATTCCTCAATTTTGATGCCTAAAATACCCTCATTGTACTCACTTACAAAACTCCTATACTTTAAGACTCACAAACTCAAACACACTTTGCTCGTTTCTCTCAATTCTTCTTCATATTGAAGACATTCAGTTTAACTCTACATCCTCTTCTTTCTTCTTCTTCTACTTTCAGATTTGTTTTCTAAACAATTTAAACAGACTTTGTCAGAGACTCCTTATACTTTTAGATTTGGTTTCTAAACAATTTAAATAGATATTGTAAGAGGCTCCAACAACTTTTCAGATTCTATCTTTTGCAAGTTCCTATTTCTTTCTTTTTTTTCTTTTCTTTATCATTGATTTTATTTGAGTTCTTATGTCACACCCCGAACCCAACTATAAAGATAGACACGTGAGAACCGCCGCACGCTTATAAAGTAAGCACCTACAAGTGTGCAAGGCCTTCTTAGCAACTAAAATTTATTCTCAAAAATTAAATCAAATAAATCCAAAACACTTCAACAATTTCTTTATGAATAGGTCTCCAATAATTTAATAGGAACAAATCCAAACCTTATGTACATAATCCCAATTGGCCAATAAATATAAAACTATTAGAAGACTATCCAATCCTAAAATCACTAAACTTCTTTTCCTGCATACAACACAACATCAAAACTCCCAAAACTTGGTATTCTTCACAATCTGAAACTAGAGGGGGAAAAAAGGGTGAGCTGACAACTTAATAAGCAACCAACATCCTAATAAGTTCTATCAAGTAATAGATCTGTAAAGTAATAAGATGTAATATGAGTTTTCAAAAGTTATAATATACTATGGGTTTTCTAAAATAACTAAAGAAGTTTCATAATCTCAAAATAATAAGTTGCATATAGATCATATACTTTAATCTTACAAATATATCATAAATGGTTTAGAAAGTAGTTAGTTTTCCATATATCAAAAGCTATAACTTACAATAAGTTCCAAAAATACATAAGCAGTTTAAGTGACTCAAAATAGTTCAAATGACTCAAAATAGTTCAAATACTCAAACATTTCCAAAATCACATATGTAGTTTTAAGGACTCAAAATAGTTCAAACATTGAAATGTAATTCATATTCTTAACAATCTTATAACTATAGTCACGCTATATCCTCGTGACTGGACATCAGAGTACCAATGAATAACCCCCATTGGTTTGGGTATCAAAGTACCAATGAATAACCTCCATTGGTTGGGTAACATAATCAATTCATAGTCAGATTGTCCATAATTATATATGAAATCATAGTTTCTAACAAAAATATATCTTATTCAAGCATGTATATAAAAATCATATACTCAGTATTAAGATATATTTGTAATAATCCTTTACTTGAAATCAATAAAACAATAGAAATAAAATTCTAATAATTATAAACAATTTTCAATAGTAAAAAAATACATTAATATAAGCAAAATAAAACCCAATTAGGATAAGGTTACTTACCTCTAAAAACCATATCAAAAGGAACTTTTCCCTACCACTTCCTCTAAAATCCTTTAGATATCAACTAAACAATTTTTCAAATATCATTTACTCAATAATCTAATATTTTTAAATAAAACTTATATGAATACCCGGCCAAAAGTGAGACGGTTAAAAATATCCAATAATTTTCCACTATTATCTCATAGTTAAAAATCCACGTATTCATAATATAAATAAATATATATATATATATATATATATTTCCTCCACTTTCTGCCACTAACAGTACCTAGGGATTAAGCCTATAGATACACCATAGCCATATAGGGTCAAAAGTACACCACCTAATCTTCTATACGTGCGCTCATACATACATACATACATATATATATATATATATTTTAATCCCCATTCACCCCTAGTTCTCTTTGAGATGAGGACAAAACTACGAAAAAGGTAATATATTCTATATCATACAAAATCAAGCCTACACAAAGACACCATTACCTTTTGCAATTTGCCAAAACCCCAATTCAGTAAACCTGTGCAAAACCGGACCCAAGAGCCTTCTTTTACACTTAATGCAAATAAATCAAATGCCTTCTTCGTTTACGTCGTTAATCTCATTGGACATATAAACAGTCTCACAATCGGCCAAAATACTCACATAAAAAAAAAATTTCAATTCCATATAAAGCCTAAATTTGACAAAGAACGAGATTTCTTAGGTCTTACGTCAAGTATGCCGTCAATCTTTCATTACTTGAACAAACTCAAAAGTCTTCCTCCAAAATATGTATCATTATACTCTAACTTAATTAGCTTATATATAGTTAGGGTTTCAACCTAATTTTCTAAAAACTCCCTTAATAATATTAATTATAAAAATTGACCCAGCAAAATGATTTACTTAAATACCCCTTTTTTTAAATCTTTTTTTTTTTTTCGAGGTATTACATCTTACTTGCCATGGCTGTCAAGTATTCAGAGTTTGAGGAGTACTTACCTTTGGGTGAATGTGATTTTTAAAGGAATTTGAGGTTGTTTTGATGCTTGCTTATTATTTGCGGCTGACTTAAAAATTTCAATAAGTAGGGTTTGTGCTTGAACTAGCTACTTGAGAAAGGATACTAGTAAGGACTATTTCTATTTGTAGTTTGCACCAACGTGTTTCCAAACATTTGCTTTTTATTTTTATTTTTTTTATAATGAATTCGTTCTTTATTTTTTAAATGGTTAACATTGGATTTATTTTTTAAGTACAGACTTTTCGCTCAAAATACTAACTCTTTTTTAGTTTTTTTTTTTTTATAGGAATTTTACGCTACTTTGGTTTGCCAATATAATTATGTTTTGCTTCTTTTTTCTTTCTTTTTTTAATAATGATAACCTTAAAAAAAATAAAAAAATAAAAAAATAAAAAAACTTCAACGTTTTTTTTTTTTTTTTTTTGAGAAAACAGTAAGTCAATATTATTAAGGTAAATCAGATTGGAATACAACCTCCAACTCACTAGGTAGATCTTCTACCCATACATCAAAGTCTGCGGATGAAACCGCTCTCCTAGCTAGAGCATGTGCCAACTTATTACCATCCCGGCGAACATGCTGAAATTGACAAAACTGTAGGGATAAACTCTGATTACGCGCATCTTCAATTATATTCCATATAGAGTGTTACACCTCTCCTTTGCTTTCAAGGCCTGCACCACCCTCAAACAATCCCCTTCCACAATCACCTTAAAAATACATAATTCTTTTGCAAACACAACAGCTCGGCAAGCAGCTAACGCTTCAACAGCTTCAACAGAGTTAGGCTTCCGGATTTTCTGACTTAAGGCAACTATAACTTGGCCATGACAATCTCTGATCACCACTCCCAGACCTGCACTACCCATATCTTCAGATATAGCCGCATCAAAGTTTGCTTTATAGAATGTATCCTGAGGAGGAATCCAGCGAGCAGATGTGCCTCTAATTCTCGGCCTGACATCCTGTTTTGTGGCATCCAAAAATTCAGTCACCAAGTCTTTTGCTCGTGCTCCAATCTCAAGAAGTGGCCAAACGGATTGATTCTCTCGCAAACGGTTTCGCCTCTGCCACAAGCTCCACGCAATTGTAGAAAACCAAGCCACACGAAATCCTGACCCTTTCCGCAACACCTCCTCCAATAAGTCAAAAAACGTTCTAAAACCTTTTCTGTAATACTGGATGAAGCAGAGTTCAGACTTCCACACCGATTGGGCATGCTCGCATAGCCAGATACTATGCATAAGTGACTCTTGATGATCTCCACACAGTTCACACGTCTCTTCCACAGGTAAATGCCGAGCTTTCAAATTTTGTTTAGTGGGCAGCGAATCTCTTGGAGCACGCCATATAAAATGTCGTATTTTATTCGGAGTTCTGATTTTCCAGATGCTCTTCCAGATACTTTCCCATCATTGTTAATTAATTCAAAGTCATTCAACATGTTTGTGAACCAAAAAAAGTCATTCAAGGTCATTCAACGCGGTTATCAAAAAAAACAAAAAGAGTCATTCAACGTCATTCCATTTATAAAGTTTTCTCTCTTTTTTTTCTTTTTCTTTTTTAAATTTTAAAATACTTGATTTATTCAAAATAATGATAATCTTAGATTTATCTCTTTTCTCTCTCAAGTTGATATATGCACAAAGTTCTCAAATTGCATTCAAAACATATTGGAATGAAATATTAGATAAGTTCAGGTGAGAGATTTTACAAGAATTATTGTATGATTCAAACCTCACATGAAGTGGTTGTTATCTAAGAAATTGTTGTAAAAAAAATTATATTTATCATTTGTATAATTCTATTTATATTTATTATTTGTATAATTCTATGTGGGATTCAATTTATAGTTTTTTTAATAAGGGTTTGAAAAAAATGGAAATAAGTTTTATTTATTTATTTAGTCTCAACGTTAATCTATGTTAACGTTTTTGTTTTGTTTTTTTTTTTTTTTTTAATAACCTTTAAAAGAAATCGAAATTCTGACGATCGGATCAAAAGTAATGGCTTGGGAAGCAAGCTGACACGGTTTGCACATTTTTCAGGATATCTCAACCATTTTAACTCCGATTTTGACCCATGAATAGTCGTTGGAAAAGGAATTCAATAATCTTCACAATGATGTTGGTTCTAATCCGTTCCGGAGGTCGGATCAAAATTAGGGTTTTTGGGGCTCTTGGAAGTCAACCTTGGGTCAAACTTGGTCAAAGTTGATAAAAATCACCGAGTAGCTCGAGTTTAATGCAGAAACATGGAAATGTTGTTTTAGGATGATTTTGACTAGTTTTATCTTTCGGTCAACCCAGGATTGACTAGAGGCATTTTGGTCAACTTGACTTGAAATGACACTTTAAGTGGTTCGATGCTCGAACGGGTTACGCCACGTCAGTCTAGATGTTTCCACAGCCCCATGGAAGAAAGTTTATATTTTTGAGATTTTATGAGTTTGACACGCAAATCAAAAGCAAACAAAATACAGTATCTACAATATGTAATTAACCTTTTTTTTTAAGAAAGATTATGTGATTGACTAATTATATATTCATTTGCTTTTTTGAATATGTGGGCTAACGGTATTTGAACTAACAATTATTGGGCTATCTTTATATTGTTCTTTGTTCGTTTTGGAGTGTGCTATTTGTGCACACATTAATTCGCAAGGTCCGTCCTGCAGAGAGAACCATACCCAACTCCCTCAAACTTGAAAAGCCTTAGTCCGCCTTAGTCCGAGTCTGCAAACAACACAAAAAAAGCACCCACAAAGGTTTTTTTTATTTATTTATAGAAATGCTATGTCGTAAATTAATGTGTAAATTCCAGCACATCTACGGGCTACATCACCTCACATGTCAAATAAAGCAAATTATCTGTATATATTAAGAGAATCCAGAAAGTTAGTTATTGTTTTTTTTCCTATAAAAAATACTCCTAAATTAATTAACCAACAACTTAAAAATGGAGTTAAAATAGTAAGTTGGCAAAAGAAAGTTAGTTATTGCTTTTTTTACTATAAAAAATACCCCTATCTAAAACTTAAAAATGGGGTTAAAATAGTAAATTGACAAAAATAATAGATTCCTACTTCTACGTTGAAATGTCTTTCTACTTCTAATAAACACCTACTTCTACGCTGATTTAAATTCTTACTTCTATTCACTAACTCCCTACAAAATAGGATCACTCTATTGTTAGTTTTAAAACTCCTTCAATCTACAAAACTTACCCCATGTATTCAATTTTTTTTAACCCAAAAAAAGAAGAAGAGGCAGGCAGTACAAGGAAGACCCCTTCTGGTTAGCACGAATACAAGTTTCAGGTAACAATGAACAGCAATCACAACAACCGAACTTGAGAGACCCTTGGAAGCCTTGCCTTCAAAAACCTGCCTGATTTCTTTCTTCAAAAAGTTTTTTTTTTTTTTTTTTTTTTTTTTTTTTAATGTAATTGGGGCACAATTACATCTTATTCTTTCTCATTAAAGCCTAAAGGGTGCTGATCTCCAATCCAATGTAATCTAATAGCAATCTCGAAAATTGCAAGTGTCTTCCTTTGATGCCATTTTAAGGAAAATTAGAATAAGTGGTCTCCAATTACCAGCATCACATTTTGAAAATGCAACTAACAGAATAAATATACAATTGTGTTCTTTTGTTGCAACTAGATTACATATTTTGGAATACAGAATCCAGTGTTTTCATGCACTCACATGACCACATCTTTAATAAACACATCCAGGCACACATGGATATACATAAAATGTTCTATTGCTTACTCAAAAACTCTTTATTATACCCATCTGAATAGAGCTAATACATAAATTCCATCTAGAAGAGACGCAATGATTACGCAAAGTAGCATAATGACCACAAAAAGATGGTTGTAGCAGACTTCTATTTTTATATAACTCATGACACTGATTTTGCATTCATTCCAAGATGTCACCTAAATTGAATTCAAGTTTAAAAGAGCGGCATAAATTGCAAAACTCACAATATAGCATTGCAAGTCACTGCCAAACAGCTGCCTGTTACAGAAACACATGGAGACATTTTAATGCAATCGCAACTCTAGGGCTGTGATGGTGAAGGAGATGTAGGAGGCTTCAAATCTGGATACTGCAACCAGAGAGGAATAAAAAGTAGAAGCAAGAATTAGTACAGTAAATATACGGCAGAAATAACTCAATAAAAAGAATGTCTGCTTCAGGCGACAAATCAATATGAAGAAAATTTCAGTTAGAGCAATGCTAGAGACACAACATTTGCTGAGGAGTCAATTTGTAGTGATGTAAGTATGTAATATCACTATCACATGGCCCCACTACTAACATTATGTTTATTGCTCACTAATCATATATGCCACCTCAATAGTTGTGAACATTACATAAACAATTATGTCTAGTAGGATGTTACAAATCCATAGGGTAGAACTCACCCTTGAAAACCGGCTTGCAAGGGAGGGTGCTCAAAAGCTTATAAACACGATTATACTTATACTTAATCCATGTGGGACACTAGGATCATAACTGGTATGTTATGATCCTAGCGTATGAAACGGTGAAAGGGATATTATGGTTGGAAATAGTGGAGTGAAATTATTGGAAATAGGTAGATGATGTGGCCACAAATGTGGCTCAACATAAGCGTAGCAACAATAAATATTACGTTTCAACTTTTAGATATATATATATATATATATATATAGATTAGTTATTTAATTAGTTCTCTCTCTCTCTCACACACATATATTATGTATATATTAACATCCCATTGTAGCAAACCTCCTAAGCGTCTAAGCCTACACTCATCATACCAAGCACTCGACACGAGCATATAGTATATTTTCGTTTTTCATATCTGTAACACAAACCCAATCCTACCACATTCCAGATATAATCTTGATTAAGACCTACCCAAAACCCAAGCTACCCTGATAGTAATTAAACAGTTCTCTTACTTCAAAAAGTGGCAGAATAATTAGCCACTAGTGAGTAGTTTATGAGCTTCAAATCCTAAGCACATAAAGAGTGGAGCAGAAACATTATATTATAGAGTTATAGAGGAGTGAAAGTGAGAATTACGTATGGATATGGAGAAAGTGATTTTGAAAATCCAGGAAGTGATTCTGCTTTAACTTCTGGTTTTGGCACTGAATTTATGTCAGGAATAGGTTGTCCAGCTGTTTCTACTTTTGGCTCAGGAGCTCCTTCTGATTTTTGTACAGCATTATTAGTTGTAGCAGGCTCTAGGCTTGCCTCGGCAGGTGCAGGAAGAGCATTTCTAGGTACAGTTGTTGGTAGAAGAGCTTTTCCAATTTCCTGAAATTCCAGGCAATTCAGCATAGATAGAGGATATAATTATGAAGGGTCCGGTTAACATATGCCCTTAGGGTATACATTAATAATTCATTTTATGAAATTTTTTATGAGCAATTGAAAAAGCTGTAAAAAAAGTTAGTCACTTTTCATTTTTCTATAAAAGGTTTCCTAAAATAGTTTATTAATGTATACTTTAAAGGCATACGTTAGTAAAACCCAATTAGGAATAATATTAAAAGGATTCATTTTTGGATAATTCTTATTAAATAGATGAAAGAGCAACAGATAGTGATTTAGCAAGTATGCTTTAATACCATAAACATATATTAATATATACAACTCTGCAAACGTATTGTCCATTTTTACTTTCCAGGAAAAGTAATGGAAACACAGATTTCACACAAATATCACACACCTTTATTTCATTAACAAGCTCTTTAGGGGCAATCTTTGTGTTCAAAAACTCATCAACTTCTTGTAGGGTTTCCTTCCGATCCTGTCATGCAAAGAAATTCAGCTAAGCTCCAATCTAGACTAGAATTATATCATTTGACTGATAAAAAATTTCTGTAACTCTACACCACACAATGACCTGCCTCTATCATCAGAAAAATCAATAAATTTTGCAAGCTGGATGAGCCATACAAATTGAAATTATCATAAGATATGTATTCCACCTCAGTGAGACCAATGTAGTCTCAACCATAAGACACTAACACATGCTGTAGAATAATGCTGGCCATCCAAATCTGGGCAATGCATGGTAGCTTCAAAGGTAGTAAGAATATAATTTACAGTAACAAGTATCTTCATTAAACATTATAACAGAAAAACTTACAGAAAGGTTTTGGCAACTCACCTCAGCAAATAGGAGTTTCTTGCTCACAAACTGAACAAGAGCAGCTGAGCCTAAAACTTGGAGTATTGTTTCTACCTAAAAAGATAGAGGAAAATCATAAAATGCAGATGCATATCACAAAAATATGTCGCATTGAAATTCACATCAAATAAGAAGAATATAAAATTAAGAGAAACCAATTAACAAAGCATTATCAGCCCAACCTCTGAAAAAGCCAATAAACCTAATCCAGTGGCTGCAGCAATCCCAAGGGTGAGAGAAAGAGCATCTGAACCCTCCTGCACATTAATTGCCATCATAAACCTTATAGTGCTCATTTTAGAAACCATGTAAAAAACTTTTCAAAGAAAACAATATGCTGAAGGTAGAATATCCTAATGTTTCAGCTTATGCAATAACTTTATGAGAGCAACAGAATAATATATATAATGATGTTGAAATATATTTACTCTTCAGTAAATTAAAAAAATAGTACTTTAGACCAAAGGACAGTCATTCTCCACATGAAAAATAAATGCATTCTAGCAACATTAAGAAGAAAGGAAACTCGTCAGAATTAGAACAATTCATATAGCCATTGAAATAAAAGAATTATCTTTTATTCCCCAAGTTTAGCAAGCTTATAGTATTAGTATTTATGGTTCAAAAACTAATGTGAAAGATGATTTCCCTGTTCTGAATGAACCAGATATAAAATAATATGTTTAGGATAGCTGTTTAACACATCAACTCAACATAACAAACCTTTTAATTTCAAAAAAGTTCATACTCCTAAAAATGCCATCATTGATCAACACATCAGCTACAATAAAACTTCACTTTTTTGAAATTATGATAGATTAAGAACCAAAAAGAAAGAAAAGGCTACAGAATCAAAGGTCAAAGGGGCATCCAAAAGTTCACAAGACAAGTTTTTCAGTTACACAGTAATTTTGATTTTGATTTTGATTTTTTTTTGTTTTTTGATAAGTAATAAGTTATATTGATAACAAAAAGGAACACCCTAGTACACAGGGAGTGAACAAGGGTTAAGATATCAAATACAAAAATTGCAAGAGTCTAGGAACATATAACTAAAAGCTTAGAAACATACTCCAACTGCACCGTCAATAGCATCTGTCAAATTGCTAAAATCAAGACTCAATGCTTTCCTTGGTGGTATCCAAGGAAGGCCACTATTCTGCAAAATTACAAGTCACGTCAAAGTTTTTGTGTCAAACACACTAAGATATGGATTTCAATAACAATGTATTCAATGTAAACAGCATAGGAAGAAAGGGAAGACCATCCATCCTCGGGGTCCTTCTGCACCATCTTTTATTGCATATGCAGCTTTGAATCCATTTACAGTGACCAACTCTGCAACCAGTTCGGAATTTCCATCAAATCTGGCTTCATCACAAATTCAAAAACATTACTTCCATATATTAGCCCTTAGATTAACAAACATAAAGTCAGAAATTGACTGTTTTTTGAGACAATCAGAAAGCATGTGAACAATAAAGAGGGAAAGAGATGATTGATTGATCTGAAATTTTGAATTTAACTAAAGTTATGGTTATTTAACTGTCAGAATTAGTTAAAAAGTAATTATGATGCAGGCTGCAGTTATCAACCCAAGAACAACAATCCTTGAAGAGGAAAAAATAGTTTTACTTTTATTTAATCGCTAATTCAATAATGAAACCTGCATGATTGGGCAATGAATATCCCACATGTAGATTCTCACTCACACCAATTTTTGGCTAATTTTATTTTAATCAGCTCTGTCAGCTTCAATAAACACCCCCACCAGGAGAAACAAATAAGAAAACATGTGCAAGGAACAGTTTGGAATCCTCACTTAGGAGTGTTATAGAATATCCATAAATATACACAATTCAAGTAGATGTTGTAAGCCATTTTATTTTAGTGCAGAATCAATTGAAATAATTAGATTGAAAAATTCTGAGCATGTACATAATTAGGTTATTTCAGTTCTGGACATAGATATGGTTCCACTTTAATATCGTCCAATTTTATATATTAGAAAAGGCAAAAATCAATGATATTTGAACTGTTGACACTAGGGATCCTAACATTATCTATTAAGAAAGCTAAATTTCAGAATGGAAAATCTAAGTGCTGCATGTAGAAAAAGAACATTATTCTAGTGAATTTCTTATATCTTTCTCTTAATTATCCATATGAACTGAATAAAAGATATGCCGTATAATTTAGAAAACAAAATGAGGGAGAAATTATAAAAATTAGTCTTAAATTCTTACTTGTCTAAAATGAACAATGTGGTATTTTCTGGTTCCTTAAACTTTGAAGAAAGCTTCTTCAAGAACCCGGGTTTATCCTCGCCTTTGTAAACGATAGACACTGGCTTCTTCCTCAAACCCCGGATATCTGGACTACCCACTTGCCTAAATTCCACTGGTGCTCTTATATCAAGCAACTGAGCATTGGCTTCTTCACCTATTTTTGCATAAGCATTTTTGGCAGACTCAACACCCCATGGCTTTGGCTGCTTCAGAATCTGAGATAAAACCAAAGAAACCGCCAGAATGGTGGCACCACCCGCTATAACTACAGGATTCTCTGTCCCAAAACTTATAACACTATCCAGAACCCCACTTGCATCAAAATCCCCAGATGATGAGGCATTCACAGACTTTTGAACTGCTTCCTCATATGATAAAGCTCTAGCAATCCCAGTATTAAGAAATAAAGATGCAAGGACCAGACTTCCTTGAAAACTCCTTGATAAACATTGTTGTAAAGTTGGTGGGTTGGTACTCAAAACAGCAGAATTAGAGAATTTAAGTGGAAAAGTTGTAGGTAGTGATGAGAGTTTTCTGGGTTCTATTTTTCTGTCACAAAGAACAGACAAGGGGATCAAGCTTGCTGCATTGAGGGCCTCCATGGCATAATTCTTCTATGTCATAGACTTTCTGTGGCTCTCAAATTAGTGATGGAAAAGCTTGAACCACCATACAAACACACAGTTTGTTTCTTTGCTTCTAGGCTGACAAGCCTAACCTTAGCTTCAGTGGGTAAAAACAATTTGGTTTGGCAGGTTGTTTTTACTTTTTTTGAGTGGAGGGAGGTGCTGACATGGCATGGGAGATGAGCTTTGTACCAGTTGCTGTATGGCACGTGGCAAGTGAAGATGAGAGGTTTGGTGATCATGGAGGGAGGCTGTTGATAGTTTGATCACTTTCGGTTGTGTGTGGCTAAGAAAGAAAGAAAGAAATGTCCATAAAGCAACATACATATATATATAGTACATGCTGTCTGCAGTACCATACTCTCCTCTTTTCTATAGTACAAGAACCGGCTTTTCGTTTACGAGATATTACCATATGAGATTACAATTAATTAACCCGTTAATCGAATATATATATATGTATATATACACAGACTACTGTGATTCCACTTGTTTGGGTTCAGAGCTTTGTACAGGCTTGGACAACTAAAATTTTAAAAATAAATAAAATATATTATATTTTAGGCTAGCCCACTTGTGGTTAAGCTCTTCTCAGTTTTAGGCTAGCCCACTTGTGTCTTTGTATCTCAGATTATATTATATACCAAAGTTCTTAGGTTAGGTGTTAGTGTTACTACAATTTTGACGGAAGTGGAACCTCTATTATTCCTGAGTAGAAGGAATTGTCTAAACCCGGGAGAATAGTCTCGTTTTTTAAGAGCACAACAAGATATCCTCATCCTAAATAAAAACAAAAAAGAACCTAATAGATTGGTAGGTCTATTACAATTCTGTTACTGGAATATATGAATATGAGAATAATATTAAGCGAAAATTATACTTTATCACTTTAAACTATACATGATTTTACACTTTGCACCCTAAATTTTTCGAATATACTTTTTGCACCATAAATTATGACCCATATTACACTTTGCACCCGATATTAAGTTTGTTGTTAACTTGAATGGAAAAATATAACACCACGTGAAAAAACCTAATTACCCATCTTCTCAATGCTTTAAAAACAAAAGATAAATTACACTTTACTACTCTAAATTATACTCCTTATTACACTTTGCACCCTAAACTTTGAATTTTATCCAAGTTAACAAAAAACTTAACATCGAAGTGCAAAGTATAACAATGGTCATAGTTTAGCATACAAAAAGTACATTAGAAAAGTTTAAGGTGCAAAGTGTAACATAAGGTATAGTTTAAAATGGTAAAATATAATTTCTGTAAAACTAAATTGATGTCATTACTTACAACAAGCTTAACTGATAGCTATTCAACTAATTTCAAATTTCTAATGAAATTATGTAAGCAAAAAAGGATTGCTTAATGACCTTATTTCTATCTTAAAACAAAATATATAGCCTTTTTAAAGCATGGCATTTTTTAAGGTACATACAACTTTATGTTTGCTTGATAAACAAAATAAGGTTATGAAAATAAACCCATCCAAATGCAAGCACTGCGTCATTCATTTGATTGATGGTCAGCAACTTGTAATGTTAATATATATACATTTTCATATGGAAGGTCAATATATTTGATAGATTACAATCATTGCTTGAATGCTGAATCCCTGGTGCAGGCAGGCTTATAAAACTGCAGGCGCTCCAATACTACAGAGGGAATCCAAACGATGGCAAAGAAGGTAGTAGCAATTTTTTTTTTTTTTTTTTTTTTTTGAGAAAAAGGTAGCAGCACTTGAAAGCGGTAAAGTACTCCTTTTTTTTCTTTTTTTGTCAATTAGTTGCTAATCCGTGCAATGCACAACATAGTTTTAGAGAATTTATGTATATTTACTTTACTCAAACAAATAATCACTTGGAACAAATAAGACTTCACCTTCTACGTACTATGGCTCAAAGCATTCTATAAAAGTATAATTATATTTGCAATGAGAACTAAACAAATATATATCAATTATTGCAAAAATTGTAGATTGATTGAAACAATCATTTAATTCTTTTTTGTTAGTTCATTCTTTTACGGATTTAAAAAAGTATATATTATTTTTCCTCTGTGATCTAGAATAGAAGATGATACTCATTCTACATGAGCACAACAAAGTTAAAATATAAGAGCCAAAGGGGAAAAACATATCAAGAGGATACAATTTGTCTCCTAAATATAAAGGGAGGAACTCATTATAAATGCTAGGGATAATAATTTAATGATTTAACTTTTTTTTTTTTTTTTTTTTGATGAAAAACGATTTAACTATTTTTAGAGATAATTTTTTGCTATATTCATCCACATAAGTTATAAACACCCCCTCCCTCATAAATTACAGAAGCTGTTATTCAAAGCAGAAGTAAATAGAGATACAACAAAAGCTGTTATTCAAGCAGCAGTTAATAGAGATACAACAACCACCAAAATAGCTTTCACAGAAATATCTAGAAATTCCGAAGGAAATAAGATTCTCACTGATCCAAGGCATGATGGGTTACACCATTACATGTTGTGTTGACCTTTTGAAAGATATTATGTTATTTTCACTAACTGTTGTCATTAACAATGGTATGGTTTGTCTTTATACACAATGGCAGAACAGAATTCTTCAGTGTATTGCTACTAATCTACACTTTAAAATATTATCTGCAAAATAATAAGATTCTTATGTAAACAATAATTCACTTTAAAGGAATCAATATATATTTTCTCCTGTTAATGAAGACTTGCAATTGGTATGCACATTCCTTCCTTTACCACCCATCTGAAACAATGAGAAGAAAGATTTAAATTTTATATTCTTTCATTTTTTTTTTTTTTTTTTTTTTTTTGGGTTTCCCAACCGGTATCCGAACCCACTGGGCCGACTAAT
This sequence comes from Quercus lobata, assembly GCF_001633185.2. NCBI lineage: Eukaryota > Viridiplantae > Streptophyta > Magnoliopsida > Fagales > Fagaceae > Quercus > Quercus lobata. Next base: position 56,698,146 of record NC_044907.1, on the reverse strand, counting down.
CCGGTTTCGGAGCGGGTCCCGGGGTTAAGGTTTTAAACTCCTCCCAACGGGCTTGCGGGGGATCGGTATTCTTTCATTTACTTCCAATTCCATGGTTCCTAAAATGGAAATATTTTAATTATTGTTTGTATTCAGATTATAATTGAAAAAACTCAACCAATTGAGAAACTTAAGAAAAGAATCTTTCTTTGGTCAATCAATGGAGGTGACTAAAATTCATTAGGATATGGAAGAGAAGTAGAAGCCACAAAATTAAACTAATTCTTATCCTTATCCATCATAATTGATAAGTAACTGTAGACGGCTTTGACTAAGCAAAAGAATGAACAGACCTTGGTGAAACTTCTAAAATGTTAAACTCCCTCCACTCATATCAAATCGATGTTTAGATCAATGACAACTATAATTTTAATCCTTGTCCATCATAAATATCCTAAAACGTACACATGCAAACCCTTGCAAAAAAACTACAAACCTTCAATTAGTAGATGAAAATAAAACATAAAAATCATAATACTTAGAAATGCAAACCCTTATAGAAATTTTTGAGAACCCGGAAAAAAAACTGGAATTTTAAAATGAGGAGGTTTGTTTGGTTTAACAATACAATAAATGTTGTAGAAAAGAAGCCAAAATTTGTGTAAAAAAAGAGTCATTCCATGTAACTCAAGTAGAGGAAATGGGATTGAAATTCAAATATTGTTCTTCTAATAGAATCCTTATTGTTCTTTAATACAGTAGTAATATGAAACACAAATGAGCAGTAATATGAGTATATGACAACTTACAATATTTCCATAAGTGCAGGCATAAAAACATACTAGATAGGCAAATTTTTCCATCTTGATAATACACATTTTTTTGTAATGGATCACTTTTTTTTTTTTTTTGGAAAAGATGCAGTGGATCACTTAAAAATTGATATGCTTCACCTAATACCTACAAACATCATAAATAATGAACGAACTTGGACTTTTAAAAATAATCTCTTTGCATGGTTTTAATATTGGGAACAATGTTCTGAGAATGAAAATAAATAAATAAATAAATAAAGCAATAGATGACAGTGCAGGACACTTTGCATCAAGCATATGAACTTTTAATTCTACTTTAAATAACATCTAAAATTTTAAGCAACTTTTGGAGCTCCATTCAAGCAAATTTATTATAATTTACACCAAGGACCACTCATCATATATTTATGATGGGTTATATTATTTTTTTATAATCAAATTGGTCCCACTGATACACCAAGGGCCACTTATCATATTATAAATTATCTATGAAGACAGTTGGTTGTCCCATTGAATAAAAATCTAACAAAATCATTGTTATGAAATAAATTTCATTTGAGACCTAGAGTGAATTCTAATAAGATTTTGTCTCATTGAAATCTGATAAATGCTAAGTAAAGGTTCAATTCCACAATTCAATCTATAATAATATTAAATCAATCACAGGAACCAATCAATACAGGGGAAAATATAAGATCAATTAAGTAGAGGATGGAGTGGGAACTTGTAGGTAGATCACTTTTTGAAATATAAAACCACAAAGGAAATTTCAAATAATAAAGAGTAGTCCCTTTCTAATTAAAAAAAATAGTAATAAGCAATACACCAATCAACACTTACTCCAAACTGATCAAGCTTGTGGAGGACAGAGATGTTCTTAGTAGATCACTTCTTTGCTGAGTTACCATTATCTATCAAATCATAAAAGAAAAAAAATATATTTGAGAGGAAATTAACATGGTCAAAATTACACAGGTTGTGAACATATTTATCACATCCATATTTGTTCAATCTTTTAAAAGCAATCTAATTTCTTTTCTCCACCATACCCAACAATAAGTAGAAAATTTTCAACCTAAAAATAGATGCACTACATCTTCCATATACAATATCAAAGAAATATTTCCACAGAATTTGCTTTGCTTTGTTGATTTCTTACATAGAATTTGGGCAATGGAGAAGAATACACCAGATTATGCAATCCCACAAAAACAGTTGTCAATAAAAATATGGAGATTAAGCCAAATACTTGAAAGAAAACCAATTCTAAATCAAACAGAAGAAGATTAAGCCAAAACTACTCCCCTCCTTCCCCCTTTTCATCCAAACTTAAAGAAAGAAAATCTCAACCACAAATGAAAAACTACCTTAATATAAAAAAGAAAAGAAAGAAAGATAGAGAGAAAGAAACACTGGTGATTTATGAGTTATAAACACCAGGTTATATTCTCGCAAAAGGATACAGTTAGGAGATGCAGTTTTGATTGAATTATTGAAATACGAAAGAGAGAGCAATGCACCCAATCAAATTAGTACATGCTAAAGTGAGATCAAAACCCACTACCTCTGCTAATCATTCAAAAAGATATATATACCCAAACGTAACCCTAAATCAAAATCAAGTCAACTGAAAATTTCAAAGCCTAAATCATATTTAACCTGCAAGCATCATGTATTTTCAGGTAAGATTATGCGCACGTGGGTTTTTCCCCAAAAACCCTAGAAACACAACAAACAGGGCAAGACTTCAAAACACGAATTCTAACAACCTAACATGCTTTTAAAACATACAACTACATAAACCTAAGCTATATAAACATATTAAAGCATAAAATAACAAACAACTAAACAATAGAAAGATTAAAGTGGAGAAAGGAAAGGAAAAGAAAAAGAAAAGTTTAGACTAGATACCTTAAACAAAAGCTCTTCAAGCTTGATTTTTGACCGTTCCCTTAGTCAAATCTATTCACAATTCAATAAAAATGTGATTAGTAATCTTAAACTCAAAGATCAAGGCCAGAAAATGCCCTAATCAAAAGAAAATTGACTTGAGGATGTTTTGTGAAAAACTCCCTTTTTGATTCACTATTTCTAATGAATCTTAGTGTTTTTCCATGAGATTTCTCTGTGTTTTTGAAAATATATCATAGTGTGAAAATAGGGGTTTGGAATGACTCCCAGACGATGTGGGATTTGTTCAACATTAATGCAGAAAACTTGCCTTATTTATGTTTCTAGAATCTGCTATGCATGCGCAAGATCGTGCCTACGTGCGCATGCAGAAAGTTGTGTGCACATACCGATTCTTGTGTGCGTATAGCAAGGGTTTCTTTGGCTTTACTTTTCCAAAAATATATTTATTTGCTCATTAAAAGTTACATTTTTCATTTTAACATTTTTCAAGTCAATTTAACATCTAATTGGGCCCTAAACCAACCTTGGGTCTTAGAATTTAGCATCATTTGGGAATGGGGGCTCAAATTGTAAGGGGTACAAAATGCGGTGTCTACAATATTGTGGCGGTTTTTTTTACCGCCGCTGTAGAGTACCGCAAAAGACTATATCTATTGTGGCAATCTAATGGTACATTGCAAAATATCTCATGTATAGTGGCAGTTCAAAAAAGCACCGCAGTATGTGACATATAGCGGCAGTTTTTTACATCGTTGCAAAAAACCCATCGTAATAGCCCGTTTTTCTTGGAGAGAGAGAGAGAGTGTGTGTTGAAAATAGGTTATAATGTGGCTCAATAGGTTTGTAGTAACAATAAATTTTACACATCAACTTATATATATATATATATATATATAGGAAAGCGTACTACTTCTTTTGTTCAATTGTTTCAATATTGCTTTACAATTTTCTTATCTAGAGCCTTGTCGAAAGAAATCATTTGTCTAAGCATTGAATAAGAATTGCAGGCTATTTATTTGTTTAGGCATTGAACAATTTTGTCAACTAAAGTAGAGGTAAATGTAAATGTTTTCTTTATGTTGTGAGATTATAAACAACTATCATATAAATTCTAGGATCTTGAATTACCATGATTTCACATCTACACAAAATAATAACTATAATGCTTACCTTGATCCATTTGCTGAAATTTTCTTAAGATGAAGTCTTAGTATGAAAAGTACTTAATACTTATAGGAAACTAAGGAAAGGTTTCTTTCTCTTGACTCTTTTCTTTTTTACCATTCAGTGTGTATGATGGGGTAGCTAAATGACTCTTTTATAGGTAGAGAAAGGACCAGATTCCTTGTACATATAACTTCCACTTGCTCGTCAAAATTGGAGTTACTTAAGAAACTTACTTCTCCATTAACCAATATTTTAAGGACATGTAACTTCTTATCAAACCATAACATACATGAAGTTATCAAATGGATACGTTATCAAATAAGACAATTTAGTCTTACATTCTCCCACTTGGCCCATATGATAACTTATGTCAAAGCTCACCCATATCTTTCATTTTAAAGTTCTTAGAGAGAATCTTCTTGGTTTCATGCAATAAACCAAGATCATTACTAGTATGCAAAATATCGTCAACATGCAAAATTAAAATTATAAACTTACTCCCACTAACCTTTAGATAAATACACCAATCAATAGTGTTTTCCTTAAATCCAAAAGCTTTACTTGTATCATTAAACTTAAGATACCATTTTCAGGAAGCTTGTTTAAGTTCGTATATTGACTTTTTAAGCTTTCAAGATAAGTATTCCTTACCCATAATGGAGAATCCTTAAGGTTGATTTGTAGACACCATATTTTGACCGCCTTCGATCTGCGTGCCGGACTTCGAAAATTCCAAAAGTATTATCTTTCCTCCATGGAGCCACGAAAACATCTAGATTGATGTGGTACAACTCGTTCGGGCATCAGAGCACTCGAAGTGCCATTTGAGGTCAAATTGACCAAAATGCCCCTGGTCAACCCTAGGTTGACCAAAAGTCTAAGTTGGTCAAAATCATTCCAAAATAACATTTTTCATGTTTCTACATGAAACCCTAGCTACTCGGTGACTTTTGTCAACTTTGACCAAGTTTGACCTGAGGTTGACTCCTAGGGGCACCAAAAACCCTAATTTTGATCTAACCATCAGAACGGGTTAGGACTAGCTCCATTGTAAAGATTATCAAATTCCATTTCCAACGACTATTCATGGGTCGAAATCGGAGTTAAAACGGTTGAGATATCTAAAAAATCGTGCAAAGTGTGTTAGCACGATTCTTGTGGCCATAACTTTTGATCCAACCATTGGATTTTCAATTTCTTTGGTGTTTTGGAAACTAGACATCTAGAGCATTCCAAGAACACCAAGGTCAGCTCAATTTGAGTCTAGTAAGACCTTTAAATATGCATCCAAAGCTGGACCAAGAAAAGCTGAAACTGTTGATGTCAGCAAGGTGGCCGGCGGCCCTAGAAGGTACGTCGGAAGCCGAAAGGTCAGTTTTCCAATATAAATGCCCCCAGATCCCTCATTTTTCAAAGAAGAAGATGAAGAAGATTTTGGTCAGTTTCTGGGTAGATTCTCCCTCTTCTCTCTCTAATTTCTCTCCTAAACACATCCAAACATATGAGGCAATAAAAAACATACATGTAAGGCCTACCAAGAGGCAATATCCAATCATTACCAATAGGCGACACCCAGAATCATACATATAAGGCCTACCAAGAGGCAATGCCAAATCATACACAGGGGCCTACCAACAGGCAAAATCTAGAAACATACATATTAGGCCTACCAAGAGGCAATGTCCATACATAAATTAGGAGCTTACCGAGAGGCAATATCATACATTAGGGCCCACTATGGGGCAATATAATAAATACATGTCTAAAGCTTGCCAAGAGGCAATATAAAAAATATAGTCCAGGCCTACCAATAGGCAATCTAATATATACATGTCTGGCCGACCAAGAGGTAATGTCTACAAAATACAAGGAAAAAAACAAAAAAAAAACATGCCCACCCAAGGGCTACATCATCATAATGATACAACATATATAGCTGGCCTAAGGGGAATCATAATCTCTAACAACATCATTAGCAAAATGCCAAGCACTGCCATCATCGGCTTCATCACCCGTAGTGGGACCTGTAGAAGGACCGGCTTGATCCACCGAAGAACCTAGGGCATACCCTAAAGCCTAAAATGGTGTTTGATCTGGTATAGGACCCTGTGCCCAATCATCCAAGGGGGTAAATCCCCAACTACTGACCGATCCGGAAAGACCAGGCATATGCTCGAACTCATGTCGATGAATATGAGGATCTTTGCCAGGAATATGATGTTGGAAAAACATAGTTTGTATCGCATTCAAAACATACACAGCGGAAATTTAATGGATCTACTTCATTCCCAATTGATAACATGTACTATGTAAATTTTAGAATATAAGAACAAGCGAGCGTACCTTGGTACGGTGAAATTCAAAACCAAATATTAGAAGTACTCGGGAACACTATTAATCTTCACTCCAATTCCACTTGTGCCCAAGAAGTGTGGTCTCTAAGAGAGTGGCTTACACTCACATACACACCATTTCATTATATTTACAAAATTCTGTATGTTTCTCTTTTTTTAACTGATTATCTAATTGGGCTAGTCTTTTGGGCTATTCCAATTGGGCTTTAGTATATGGCTTGGAATGGGACCAAAAGGGAACAAATAAGACACTAGTTAATGGGTTTTGGGCTTTTCTGTCAACTCTTGACAAGCCCAAAATTACCATTAATTATATTTAATACCACTATATAAATATAATTGCATTCTAGGCCTTATTAATAAATTATATCCCAAGACTTTATTATACATACAACCCCTTTATAAAATATTCGTAGTAATACAAAGTCATGAATGTTGACTACCACTTTGAAGATTACTGCATCTGAATTTTTGAGTATCTGGTTTGATCCTTTAAGTTATTTATCATATATTTATGAAATCCAATTTCATAAATATATACTTTAGTAACTCCTTACTAAAGTGGTTAGGCCTAACACTCTAAATAACCAAATCCATTAAACTTATCTCAAGAGAATATTTTATATTTTCGTTAAGAGATGATGAATTCCATCTTGAGAATATATGTTCCCTCAACACTAAATGTGGCTGCCCAATATACTGAGGTTTTGATCATGATTTTAGATCTCACTCCTAATATATCAAATCAACCTACACTTCATGATCAAGTTCATTATTTTCTCAGGATTAAGAATTGATGTAAATAGAAGTTGTGAGATTTATTATTTATTTGACAGTCGTTAGTAGAATAATAAATCTCATAGCGGTCCAGTTCAATATGTCTTAACACTTAAAACATATCTACATATCAACTAAAAGTTGCACTTCCATGATCAAGACAAATCATCTTAGTTGACATGTTATAGTTTTCGCCGATGAAATGCCCAATTTCAGCACCGTCTACAAACTAAAATTTTGATTTTACAAAGAACTTGTGACTTATATCTTTTGTGACTAAATCACATACTATGCATCTCATGGATAATATGATAATGTCCAAATATTCATTTTACTATTATTTTAGATAATAATAAAACAACTTTATTAATTATAACATAATGTCATACATGACATCATACAGTAGGATTTAAAGGGCACATATCCTAACAATCTCCCACTTGCCCTAAAGACTATTGTGCACTAATCTAACTTCCATACCCTCCAAATGTGATTCAAAAGTCCTTTGGGGCAAGGTTTTGGTAAAGGGATCTGCCAGATTACTTACACTATCTATCTTTACTACTACTACATCTCTTCGAGCAACAATGTCTTGAATAATATGGTACTTTCTTTCAATGTGCTTTTCTTTCTTGTGATTCCTTGGATCTTTGGATTGTGCAACCGCTCCACTATTGTCACAAAACAATGTGATAGGAACTTGCTCCATTCTCACAACACCAGGATCAGAAAGGAATTTCTTGAGCTAAACAGCTTCCTTTGCCGCTTCACAAGCAGCAACATATTCAGCTTCCATGGTAGAGTCAACAATATAAGATTGCTTAACACTCCTCCAACTTATGGCTCCACCTCCCAATGTGAATACACAACCTGAAGTGGACTTTCTGAAATCAAGATCTGATTGAAAATTTGAATCTATATAGCCAATAGGTATCAATTCCTCACATCGGTAAACAAGCATATAATCTCTCATTCTCCGTAGATACTTGAGAATATGCTTTACAGCTTGCCAATGTTTTGGTCCTGGATTTGATTGATATTGGCCAACCATGCCAACTGAATAACAGATATCTAGTCTAGTACAAAGCATGACATACATAAGACTTCCCACTGCAAAAGCATAGGGAATTTGTCTCATCATATTTTCTTTCTCAAGTGTCTTAGGCCATTGGCCATCAGACAAAGGAACTCCATGTTTGAAAGGAAGCATTCCTTTCTTGGAGTTTTGCATGCTAAACCGTTCTAGAACCTTATCTATATATCCAACTTGTGACAAACCTATCATTCTTAGAGTTTTACATGCTACGCTAGGCACTTTGCCACCACTCATAGGGCAATCATCCATGATAGGTCCAACTGAGGACTGTAGAAACCAAGTGACATAATCAGTGTCCTCCATGATGAAACCCTCGTGTTTAGATCAAACCTGATGTGACCCATTGTGCCTTAGTTTTGTCCTAATATGTTTGAACCAAACCTGATGTGATCCGTTGTGTTGATATGACTTAATTGTTGTGTCAAATCTAAAGGATTCAAGAAAGCTTCAAAATTCAAAAATGAATTCAATAATTCAAGAGAGAGATTGGCATTTAAGAAGAAAATCAAGAATTTCGAAAGTCGAAGGAGAATTTCAAAAGAATAGATTTCATGTTTCAAAAATCCCAGAGAGATTTTTAAAATGGAAGAAAATTTTCAAAAATGGATGGATTTGAATGATGAATTTCTTAAATGATTTTGATTTCCTTAAATAATAAAATTTTTTGGAACGAAATGATGTGGATCTTGAATGATGGGTTCTTTGATGTGTGATGTTGAGTCTCTCGAACATTTGATGATAATATGATGTCGTGTTGATGTGCTTATGATGATGTGCGTATGTTTATGATGTTGTGTTGTGTTGATGTTTTGATAACATGATATGTGATGTATGAGTTTGGCTTAGGGTAGTAGCCATTCTTGTTGTGTGCCTTTGAATTTAAGTTCATGATAGCAAACTTAGACTCTTTGTTGTGATGATGAATTGATCATGATGTGTGATGTGTGATTTTGGCTTAGGATAGTAGCCATTGATGTTGTGTTTATGATGTGTTGATGTGTTTCTGTTGGCTTAGGATAGTTACCATTCTTGTTGTGTTCATAATGAGTCGTTGATGTGATGAGTTTTCTTTTTGGCTTGAGATAGTAGCTACTTTTGTTTGTTTTCCCCTTTACCCAAGGTTCTAGATAACGAACCAAGGAGAGTAGGGACTCGCAGAATTTAGTGATTGGATTTTGCACCCAGGTCCCATGTTTGCTTGTTTGCTTGCATGTTTGTGTGTTTGTGTTTTTTGTGTGTGTGGACTTAAATTTTATTAACCTACAAAATGGTTTGTCTCTTTAGGCTTTGACTACACTTGTGGAGCAAATATAGCCAAAAGAGGGGCATTTGTAGACACCTCATTTTGTAGCTGATTAATAGACTTTAGTCCCCAGTTCCAATGATAAGCTTGACATATCTACAAAAGGTAATTGAAGTTATTTTGATAGTTTGGAAGTAATCATAACTTAAATGTGCTCAAATAACTTTGAAAACGATGTTGAAAAATGACCTTTGCTGATTGTTTTGACCATAACTTTTGCTCCACAAAGAATATTTGAGTGAGTTTTGTTGCATTGGATAGTAGACATCCTAGGCTTAAATTTGAACGCATATTTTGCCTAATTTGGACTTAAATTGAGATAGTTATGACCATTTGAAGTTAGGCCATCAGAGTTGTGCGTATGCATGAAACTTCATGTGTACGGATGCACAAACCTACGTATGCATACATAAACTTGTGTATGCAGGGCTCATTCCAGAACCTCAAAATTTCATTTTTTAGGTCCCAAAGCCTCCTTCTTTGATGGGGCCTAGCCCTAGACCCTTTGGAACGTCCAAAACCCTAAAAATAAGCCTGAAAACCCTAGTTTAAACATATAAATATATTCTTATGCCACCACACTCAAACCCTAGCTAGAGAGAGGGATTTTTTTTGGCCTCCATCTTCTCAAAAACCCTATTTTCTCTTTTGAAAACCCTAACACAACACCTTTGCACGTTTTTTACAAATTAAAAACCTCTCTTTAGTTAGTTTTAAGGTAGAAACTATTTTCCCAATTTTATTTCTCAAAACCTTTTCAAAACTAATCTTGTTTTTGAGATTTTGATTACCTATAAACTATTGAAATCTTCTTTTACCTTGATATCTCATTGAATCTTGTTGTGTAGGCACTAAAGAGTTGGTTAAATATGAATCAAGTTTGTGTTCCATAATAAGGTGAGTCTCTCTTCATGGCTTTTCCTTGATTTGGTTATTTTATAATTTGTGTTTTTGTTGTTCTTAGTTAATTTATATATTATTCATGCTTAGAAATATGTTTTGTTTTGTTTGATTTCATTTTGTTTTGTCTCATCATGTTTTGATTGGAAAGTTGATATAATTGGATATATTGATTAACATGTTTTGATGTGCTAAATGTTGCTCCTATTTGTTGTTAGATCCAATGCATGTTTATGAATAGATTTTGTTTTGTTTTTCTCTATTTTTCTTGATCTTTGATATCTTTGTTGTTAGTTTAGGTTTTTTGGTTACATATTAGAAGCATGCTAGGTTTTGTTTGATTGTTGTTTGTTACTTGCTTTAAAATCATGTTTCTGGGCAGTATACATATGCATCCTCATGCCCAGAAACCTAGATTTAGGGTTCTTGCTTTTTTGTTTGTTATGGTTAGTTTTAATCACATGTTTAGGTCTTGTTGAGTTTAGTTTTCACATATTTAAGTCTAGGGCTAGTAAAATAACATGTTTCACATGCTTTGATTGTCGAATTGATAATTAGGGTTTATATCTTGGTTGAATCACATGAATATGCATTGATGCATAGGTGCTGTGGTGTTATGAGGTAAGTGAGGTAAGTTATGCATGATTACATGAACATGCATTTGATTTGGTTAATGCGCATGCTGAGATTTCTTGACTGATAAACATGATGAATATGCTTGGTTAATACCATGATGCTATGCTTGGATGTTTGGGATATGCTTGATGTTAATGCCTTGTTGATGCTACCATATTGTGATATGCTTGCTTCCTTAGATGATGTAATATGATAGGAAATGCCATGATTAGATGTATGCTAGAGTATGGGATGTGATGATGTGCCATGAATAGATGAATGTTAGGTTGTTCAACATGTATGCTAGATGTATGTTAAGGTATGCCATACTAGATGAATGTTTAGACTTTGTTTGATAGATTAATCGTTAGAGGTGATTGATGCCATGTTGTGTGCAAGTGTATGTGTGAGTATAGATGCAATATTGAGTATGCCTTTAATAGGGTTAAGACATAAGACACAATGAAGGGAAGTCAACCTTAGAGTTAGGTGGTTTTGGGTGCCTAACACCTTCCTAAGATCGTATCTTAACTACGAACCCATATCTGGTAGTAAGATCAAAAGGTCCTTCCTCGAGAGGACACTATATATATGGTTCCTGGACCATTGCAAAAATTAGGTGGTGACTCAATCCGTTATGTCCATAACAAGCACCCGCAAAGGCTCCCAGAGGCAGCTCTCCTTGCGAGCGTCACCACGATAGGTGGTCGAACGGCCACAAGGCGTCAACTGTTGGAAAAACGCATGTTTGTATCGCATACAAAATATATGCGGCAGAAAATTAACGGATTTACTTCATTCGCAATTGATAACTTGTACTTTGTAAATTTCAGAATATAAGAACAAGATAGTGTACCTTGGTGCAGTGAAATTCAAAACCAAAGATTAGAAGTACTTGGGAACACTTTTAATCTTTACTCCAATTCCACTTGTGCCCAAGAAGTGTGGGCTCTTAATCAGTTTATATGTATGTGTTCAAGGGAGAATAGTAAAGTGTCCTACACTCACATACAAACCATTTCATTCTATTACAAAATTCTGTATGTTTCTCTCCTTATAACTGATTATCTAATTGGACTAGCCTATTGGGCCATTTCAATTGGTCTTTAGTATGTGACTTGGAGTGAGACCAAAATGGAACAAATAAGACTCTAGCTCGAATGGGCCCTTAGGCTTTTCTGTCAACTCTTGACAAGTCCAAAGTTGCCATTAATTATATTTAATACCACTCTATAAATATAATTGCACTCTAGGCCTTATTAATAAATTATATCCTAGGACTTTATTATACATTCAATCATTTCATAAAATCGTAGTAATACAAAATCATGAATGTAGACTGCCACTTTGAAAATTACTACATCTTAATCCTTGAGTACCTGGTTTAATCCTTTAAGTTATTCATCATATATATATGAAATTCAATTTTATAAATATATACTTTTAGTAACTCCTTACTAAAGTGGTTAAACCCAACACTCTGAATAACCAAATCGATTAAACTTATCTCAAGGGAATATTTTATATCTCCATTAAAAGATTATGAATTCCATCTTGAGAATATATGTTCCATCAACACTAAATGTGGCTACCTAACAAACTGAAGTTTTGATCGTGACTTTAGATCTCACTCCTGATATATGAAACCAACCTACACTTCATGATCAGGTCCATTATTCTTTCAGGATTAAGAGTTCCTGTAAATAGAAGTCGTGAGATTTATTATTCATTAGACAGTCGTTTGGAGAATAATAAATCTGACAATGGTCTAGTTCAATATGTCTTAACTCTTAAAACATATCAACGTATCAACTAGAAGTCTCCACTTCCATGATCAAGACAAATCATCTTAGTTGATATGTTATAGTTTTTGCAGATGAAATGTCCAATTTCATCACCGACTACGAACTAAAATTCTGAGTTTACAAAAAACTTGTGATTTATATCTTTTGTGACTAAATTACATAAATCACATACTATGCATCTCATGGACTAAATGATAATGTCCAAATATTCATGTTACCATTATTTTAGATAATAATAAAATAACTTTATTAATTACAATATTAAGTCATACATAATGTCATACATAGCATCATACAATAGGATTTAAGGGCATTAATCCTAACAATCTCCCACTTGCCGTAAAGACTATTGTGCATTAATCTAACTCCCATTCTTTCCAAATGTGACTCAATGGTCTTTTGGGGCAAGGCTTTGATAAAGGGATCTGCTAGATTATTTGCACTATCTATCTTTGCTACTACTACATCTCCTCGAGTAACAATGTCTCGAATAATGTGGTATTTTTTTTCAATGTGCTTTCCTTTCATTTGATTCCTTGGATCTTTGGATTGTGCAACTGCTCCACTATTGTCGCAAAACAATGTGATGGAAAATTGCTCCATTCTCACAACACCAAGATTAGAAAGGACTTTCTTGAGCCAAATAGCTTCCTTTGCCGCTTCACAAGCATCAACATATTCAACTTCCATGGTGGAGTCAGCAATACAAGATTGCTTAACACTCCTCCTACATATGGCTTCACCTTCCAAGGTGAATACATAACCTGAAGTGGACTTTCTAAAATCAAAATCTGATTAAAAATCTGAATCTGTATAGCCAATAGGTATCAAATCCTCACATTAGTAAACAAGCATATAATCTCCCGTTCTCTATAGATACCTAAGAATATGCTTTACAGCTTGCCAATGTTTTGGTCTTGGATTTGATTAATATCGGCTGACCATGCCAACTGAATAACAGATATCTGGTCTAATACAAAGTACGGCATACATGAGACTTCCCACTGTAGAAGCATAAGGAACTTGTCTCATCATATTTTCTTCTTCAAGAGTCTTAGGCCTTTGGTCATCAGATAAAATAATTCCATGTTTGAAAGGAAGTAATCATTTATTGGAGTTTTGCATGCTAAACCATTTTAGAACCTTATCTATATATCCAGCTTGTGACTATATATCCAGCTTGTGACTATATATCCAGCTTGTGACAAGCCTAACATTCTATTCTTGCGATCTCGCCAAAGCTTGATCCCTAGAATAAATTTAGCTTCACCCAAGTCCTTCATATCAAATTGGCTTGACAACCAAACCTTTACTGATGACATTACCCCTACATCATTTCCAATGAGTAAAATATCATCAACATAAAGCACTAGGAACATTACTACTTTATCTCGATGTCTTTTGTTTACACATGGTTCATCAAGATTTTGTTCAAAACCAAATGACTTGATTGCTTGATCAAATCTAATGTTCCATGACGTAGATGTTTGCTTAAGTCCATAAATGGATCTTTTCAACTTGCATACCATATGCTCTTGGTTCTTTGCTATGAAACCTTCCGGTTGCATCATATAGATTTCTTCTTCAAGATTACCATTTAGAAATGCAATCTTGACATCCATTTGTCAAATCTCATAATCATAATGAGCAGCAATAAATAAGAGAATTCTGATAGATTTAAGCATTGCTACTCGTGAAAAGGTTTCTTCATAATCAATACCTTCTCTTTGTGTATATCCTTTCACCACTAGCCTTACTTTAAAGGTTTCAACCTTTCCATCTATCCCTCTCTTCCTTTTGTAAACCCATTTGCAACCAACAAGTTTAATGCCGTTAGGCATCTTTACAAGATCCCAAACTTGATTGGAATACATTGAATCTAATTTAGATTTCATAGCTTTGACCCAATGATGCGTATCTATATCATTCATTACCTCTTCATAAGTGTAAGGATCAGTTTCAGCCTCTTTTGAGATAGCTTCGCAAGTTTCTCCCAAACCTAGAAATCTTATAAGTGGCCTAACAATCCTCCCATTATGGCGAGGCTCCTCTATACTAGTCATCTCATGAGTAATATCTTGTGGTGTATCCGATACAACCACATCATCCTTAGTTTCATCGATTGATTGTTCAATTACAGGTTCATTTATTTTAGCCAAAACAACTATACTTTTAGGAGTATAATCATTCATATAGTCATTTTCCAAAAATTTGGCATTTGTACTAACAAACACTTTATTATCTTTATGACTATAGAATAAACCTACAACAGTTCCTTTTGGATACCCTACAAAGAAAACCACTTCTATTTTAGACTGTAACTTGTCAGACTTTCCTTTTAACATGTGCTGGACAACCCCAAATATGGAGATGTCTCATACTAGGCTTACGCCCAATCCACAATTCTACAGGTGTTTTAGGAATAGACTTCGAAGGTACTAAATTCAAAAGATACATTGTAGTATTTAAGACATATCCCCAAAAAGAAATTGGTAGAGTCGAATAACTCATCATGGATCTAACCATATCTAAAAGAGTCCTATTCCTTCTTTTTGCTACACCTTTTTGTTGTGGAGTTCCAAGTGCTGTCAATTGGGATATAATCCCATTTTCAGTTAAGTAATCCTTGAAATCTCTAAGAAGGTATTCACCACCTTGATTAGCTCGAATGGCCTTTATGCATTTAGCTAATTGATTCTCAACTTCAGCCCTAAACACTTTGAACTTTTCAAAGGCTTTGGACTTCCGTTCCATTAGGTACACAACCAAATCTAGAGTAATCATCAGTGAAAGTAATGAAATACTCATACCCACCTCTTGCTTGAGTTGACATAGGACCACATGTATTTGAATGTACTAGTTCTAGCAAATCTTGGGCTCTTCTACCTTTTGCATTAAAAGGTCTTTTAGTCATTTTGCCCTCCAAACAAGATTCACAAATTGGAAATTCATCAATATCCAATGGCTTTAAGAGTCTTTGATCAGTCTTTGAATCTTGTTTGAATTAATATGACCCAAACGTAAATGCCAAAGATATGCTTATCTAATTTCACATGTGAATTATTATCTAATTTAGAATTATATAATTCATGCTTATCAGGAGTTAAAATATAAAGACCATCAACAATATTGTTAGAACAGATAAACACTTTACCCTTCTTTATTACAACATTATCTTTTAGGATAACACAATATCCATGTTTACCTAAATAATAGTATGAGTTTTGCAAAATTCAAAATCATTTTGACATGATGGCCACAAAAAATATTTTTACAAGATTAAGTATGATATTTTTTAAGGTGAGCTCTGCTAATGGGGCTATACGCCTTTATACCTACTTGATCCTTTAGCCAATAATGTCCTATTGCATGTGCTTCCTCTACTATGTATGGTCCTTCCCATTTTAAAGAAAACTTATGTTTAACAGCTCCAGCAACTCCTCGTACATGTGAAGCAGCTTTCCAAACAAGTTCTCCCTCTTGAAACTTTCTTTCTTTAACTTGGCCTTCATGCTAGCCTAGTAAAGGCGGTTATAAGAGGCAATATTATCATGCATTTCCTTTATAATTTCTAAAGTGTCTTCTTTGGGTATTCCTGCAATCTCTACCAGATTCACTACTAGCCTTACTAAATCTATTGGGATAACAGCCTCTGTGCCATAGACTAGAGAAAAGGGTGAAGCTCCTATAGCTTGTGATTTGGCTGTTCTATGAGCCTACAGAACTGTAGGAAGCTCCTTCTTCCACCCCTTTCCATTCTCCTTAGTCATTTTTCCCAATATCTTTAGTAATCATTTGTTAGAGGCCTCAGCTTGGTCATTTCCTTTGCGATAGGTGTCGATGTCGTGTAAGAAATGGAGTACCATTCTGTTAAACGGCGCACATCCTTGTTCAGGAATGGTGTGCCATTGTCAGAAATAGTTTTGTTGGATACCCCAAAATGGCATATTATATTCTCCCTTAAGAAATTAGCCATTGAGCTACCCATTGCTTTCTTCATAGCCACAGCTTCTACCCATTTAGTAAATAGCTCAGTGGCTACCAATATCCATATACATCCTTTAGAGTGAGGGGGGGGGGGTTTATAGGTCCTTTAAAATCCAGCCCCCAACTGTGGAATGGATATAAGGCCATAATTGGATGAAGACTTTAATGGCTAGTATGTTTTTTGTCTCCCTGCTTTTGGCATTCTTGACACTTCATTGCAAAGTCTTGAGCATCCTTTTGCATTGTAGGCCAATAATATCCTTAGTGCAAAGCCATTTGCCACAACTTCCTCCCACCAAGGTGTCCTACTAGTTCTCCCTCATGCAGGTCTAAAAGAACACCATTGACTTCCTTAGCAGAAATGCATACCATCCATCTCCCTTGGAAACTTCTTTTAAATAATTTCTCATCTGCCACTTTAAACCTAGTCACTTATTTCTTGAATTTTTCTCTTTGTACTTGATCAGCAAGTAATATACCTTGTAAAAGATATCTAAAGTATGGGTCATGCTTATCTTCTTTCAACAATTCGCCATTAAGTACTTCTGCTTGATCTGGAGGGATAACAAAACAAGTCTTACAATTTCGTTGTTCTTCTTTAGCATCATTGGCCATTTCTGGCTAGAAGACCCCTAGCTTTTGCAATCTTCTATAGAGGCTGACATCAATATTTACACCAATAATATCATAGTGCAATTTGTGCAACATGGTCAGTCCCTCTTGCCTTGAGACACACTTCATCAACAAACCCTCTGCTCCCTTGAGAAACAAATCTCCATTGATCCTGAGGAAGTCTTTCATATTTGCTGGTAACTCTGACCCAACATACTTCCCTTGAGTCATTGCTTTTAATAAGGGTTTTTGCTAATCTAGAGGGAAACATAGCTCATTCTGAACTAAACCAAGTTGGTTCTCAACTCGGAGTGTCATTTTTTCTTTCTTTAATACAAACTTAGTGGCTAAAGTAGCTAACAAGTCAGCAAGCTTATTTTCACCTCTATTAACCACCTTGTATCTATGAAATTAAAGTGTTCCATAATACTTTGTACTGCAACTCTATAAGCAGCCAAGTTAAGATTCTTTACTCCATAAGTTCCCTCAACCTGTTTTATTACCAACTTAGAGTCATCAAATACTTTCAACCTTTTTATGCCTAACCTTCTAGCAGCCTGCAGCCCTACCAATAAGGCTTCATATTCTGCTTCGTTGTTAGAGCAAGGGAAATGTAGCGTATAGGCAATTCTATGCTCTTCCCCTGGTAACTTTAAGACTATTCCTATCCCTCCTCCCTGAACTATAGATGACCCATCAAAATACATTGACCACTCCTGCTACTCTGTCACCATAATTTCCTGTTGAGGGGGTGAAAAATCACTTGTCCTAGGAAAATTAGCCAACAGATCAACCATTGCCTGGCCTTTGATAGCGGTTGGCCGCATGCATTCTATATCAAGGCATGATGTCAAGATGGCCCATTGCACCATTCTTCCTAATAACTGAGGACGTGTCAAGAGATGCTTCACGGGATTGCTCTTAGTCACCAGCTGTACACGATATCCTAGAAAGTAATGATTGAACTTCGTCACAGCAAAACCTAAAGAAAAACATACTTTCTTAGCAGTTGATTATCTTAACTTTGGTCCCTTCATAAGCCTGCTAATATAATACACTGGCTTCTCTACCCTTTCCTGCTCCTGAGCTAACAATGCTCCTAAGGATTGCTCCGTATTAGCTATGTACAAAAGCAAGGGTTTGCCAGGTACAGGGGCCACCATGGTGTAGGGATCTGCCAATATCATCTGAATATTCTTGAATGCCTTTTGGCATTGATCACACCATACAAAAGTTACTCCTTTCTTTGTCTGCTCCACGAGAGGCTTTAAAATCTCAGCTAGGCCTAGAATGAATCTTCTTAAATAAGAAACCTTTCCCACAAATCTTCTTAACTCCTTTAGATTTGTAGGAGGACTGAGAGTAGTTATTGCTTTAGCCTTTGTAGGGTCCAAATCAATCCCTCTATGATGAACAAGAAATCCTAAAAACTTCCCTAAAGATACCCCGAAGGCACATTTGGAAGGATTCATCCTCAAATTATGCTCTCTACATCTTTCAAAGACTTGTCTCAAATGCTCTAAGTGTTCAAAAGGATTCTTTGCCTTTACCACAAGATCATCAACATAATCCTCCACCTGCTTATGAAGCATATCACCAAAGATCAAAGTCATAGTTTTTTGGTATGTTGCACCTACATTCTTCAATCCGAAAGGCATCACCCTATAGAAATAGTTTCCAAAGGGTGTTCTAAAGGCAATTTTTGGGGCATCTGCTAGGTCCATAAGGATCTGATTATACCTACTATAACCATCCATAAAAGAGAAATGCTCATGACCAGCTGCTGCATCTACCAGGATAGCAACATTAGGAAGTGGGAATTCATCCTTTGACAAGCTTTATTAAGATCCCGAAAATCCACACAGATTCTTATCTGACCATTTTTCTTCTTTACCGAAACTATGTTAGCTAACCAGCTCGGGCATTCAATAGCTTCAACGAATCCTACCTTTAAAAGCTTTTGCACCTCAAGCTTTATCTTTTCATCCACATCGAAATGATATTTCCTGGCAGCTACTTCACAGGCTTGGCATTAGGATCCACCTTTAACTTGTGCGTTACCAAGTTTGGACTTAAACTTGGCATTTCTTGATAACTCCAAGCAAAAACATCCTTGTATTCTTTCAACAAAGCTACCAGCTTTCCTCTCTCTTTTTCGGACAGATTCTTGCTAATCTTTACCATTTTTTCACCTTGTTCTCTATCACCTAGATTGACCTCAACTAGTTCTTCTTACACATTCTTAACACTATCATTCATACACTCAGGGGCTTCTTTCACAAACTCCTCAGCTATATGAACTTCCTCTGGCTGTTGTGTCAGATTAAGGGAATTAGGCTTGCCATCCTCCTCATCCCCTTCCATTAACCGTCAGAATTCATATATCACCCGACCATCAGGCCCAGTAACCTTTCTTACCTTGGAAGGTCTTTCTGGTTCCACCACTTCACCATCATCTTCTTCTTTTGCTTGCAAAGCAATAGGATTGAACAAAAGAATTCTATTCTTGCCTTCAAGTTCATACTCTTGATATAAATCTGCCTCAGCAAAATAAAGTTTTGCTCTATCAAAAGGCATCTTGGTGGCCTCAATGACTACCTGGTTGTTCCTCCAAATGGCCTTCACACGCTAATGATATGTGGAAGTGTAGACACCCAATTTTACAACTTGCATTTAATCAGCCGGTAGATCTTTAGAATTGTGATACAAAACAAATCCTGATGTTCTAATGGTCATAATGGTATGTCAGGGGTTTTGATTGGACCACCTGATCAAAAGTTATCATACAAACAATTTTCAATGATCATGGCTCGCCTATACGATGGGCCTAATCACATCCTATTCTAAACACTTAATTTTGATTGGTTCTCACAATAACTAATTTAAAATTAATTAAGTGTGATTTTTTTATTGGATTTCATTTTATTTCATTTTTTTAAAGAAATAATAAAAAATGTTTTTCTTTATGGCATCTTATCTGCTCTTTTAAAAAAAATTTGGAGGTATGATCCATGAAAAATTCAAAAAAAAGAAAAAAAAAAAAAAAGAAAGAAAAATGCTCAAAAAACGTCATTATCCTCAGCAGCAACTTGAATCGCATTTTTGGTCAGAAAAACGTTGAAATTTAGATTTCTCTATTTCTATAAAAGTTGTAGAGAATTAAATTTCCTTTCAAAAAACAGAAATCCTGAATCAATTGGAATTTTGAGCAGCAAGTTATGGCCAAAATATGAAACAGGTGCAGAAGATAACACAAATTCAGCATTATCTTCAATTTTCTCTCAAAATTTCAAATGGGGATCAACATCAAATCTGTTCAAGCCTATCTAATAGACTTATCCTTTCCCTTTCCTTCAGACGAAAGATTTTTGAAAAATAAATTGGATAAAGAAACAGATACATCCTGTGAAAAAATTCAAAAATGCTCAAAAGACGTTACTATTTTCAGCAGCAATTTGAAACACATTTTTGGCATGGATAACGTTGAAATTTGGCTTTCTCTATTTCTGAAAAAAGTTGTAGATAATTGAATTTCCTTTCAAAAAACACCCATCTTGAATCAATTGGAATTTTGAATGGAAAATTAGAGCCAAAATACGAAGCAGGTGCAGCATCATTTCAAAATTTGAATGGGGATTAACACCAAATCCGTTCAAGCTCATTTAAACAGGTTATCTTCTCCCTTAGCTTCAGAAGAAAGCTAATAACTTAGCTTTAAAGCTAAGCCATCCCTTCCCCTATAAATAGAGAAGACCTCTTCCATTTTCTGAACCCCGAATTCCCTCTAGAGAGCTAGTGAGAAAGCAGAAAAGAAAAGCTGTTGAGCAACCATTGTTCTTACTTTGGTTGTAGTTTAGTACTTCCTTACTTTCTCCCTATCCCTTTAAGTGATCACTTCCCCCTTTTAATTTATGCTGGTAAGTAGTTAATTGTGTTTTTTTTTTTAAATTCTTTATTCATGCTAGAATAAATGCTTACAAATCATTATTCAGTTCTTTTATGCTATGCTTGGATGAGCATGCCTATATGTCTTATTGATTTTCTCTTACATGCTTAGATGAACATTTCTAGGTGATACACAATTTTCTCTTGAATGCTTAGATGAATACTTCTAGGCTAATACACAATTTTCTTTTGAATGCTTAGATGAGCACTTCTAGGCTAAAACACAACTTTCTCTTTAATACTTAGATGAACATGTCTAGGTAGTTGTTTTACTTTTTTAAATGCTTGAACAAACATGTCAAAGTATTTTGATTTTGTCTAGATAAACATGTCTAGGGTTTTTCCTTTACTTCTCTTCATAATTGCTTGGATGATCAAATATGATTAAAGGTTTTATTTTTATTTGTTTCTCTTTGCAATTATGTTGATGACAAATAACATGACAATTTTGTTTTTCCTTCACATGCTTAGATGAACTTGTCTAGGCTAGGAATTCTTTATTTATATTGATCTCTTGGATGAACATGCCATTACCTTCATTTTTTTTTTTTACATTAAAATTGTTATCTAACAAGGTTTTTTTTTTTTGTTTCTCTTTATGTCAAATTCCCCTAACACATATTTATTTACAATTCCTGCAAATCACGTGTTTATATGACATGTTCTTTGTATTTGTTTGACATGACATGACATTGGCCACCTTAACCTAAGAGACTTGTTTTACCGGGCGAGATGGGTGCTTAATCCCTTCTTATCTCGTAAATTAGCCTCCGAACCAAGATCAAGGGTTCTAGACTATACTCTTGTATATACAATTTTACATTTTTTTTAGAATGTAACTAGGAAATTAAGCAATGTAATTTACTTTTCTTAGATTGTATCTAGGACATAAAAGCATTGTCAATTTTTGTTACAAAATTCGATGTAAATTGTCATATACATTAATACAACAGAATTATTTTTCATTAAAGGTTTTCTTATTTTTCATTTTAAATTAAATAAGTGGCGACTCCATGTAAAACCCTCGATCTAGGGGAGAGCACATTTTTACAGTGGCGACTCCATTGGGGATGTTGAAGGCTAGACTCTAGTTTAGGTTATGGTGGCCAACCATGTCATTTGTTTGTTTATTGCTTTTAATAATATGTCATATTTGCTTGCCATATCATCATTTGCATAATTGGAATTGGATATGAATTGTGGTTTTTGCCCGGAAACCACGGTAATTGTAGCCATGGATTGCAGTCCTCCTGGATTCGTGTACCTAGTGGTGAACCTACCACCCCATTGCCTAAGACTCGCTTGATCTTTCTTGCGTTTCGTAAAGGACAAACTCTACCGTTTGGACTAACGTGACGTTCGTACGTCACAAGTTGGGAGGTACAACGTCCTAGCTTTTGGGGAACCTATTAGCCTACCTTTTACCTTCATGTAAGAAGCCATAGAACTAATCTTTAGGTCAATCCCATAAAATACATTGCATCACATGAATGTGTTTGGCCGTTGTTTGATCCATGATGTGCCTTAGTCCAATGCTTAGGCCCATCATAATTGTTTAAGATTTCTTAAAAAAAATAAAATCTAACTTATGCATTTTGGTTGAGACCAAAGAATCTCAATCAGGGTTCAAGCCCACCAAGTTCAAAGCATATCTAAAAGCTCAAGATCATCAAGCTTAAAGACATCAAGATTAAAGCCACCAATCTTAAAGTGCAAGGCCCAAGCAAACATCAAAACCAAGGCTTCCAATTAAGAAATGGCCAACAACCAAGAAGATCGACACATGAATGATCATAGGGAACAACCGCCTCTCACCACTCAAGATTTACTCAACACTTTGGTAGTAGGTCAAGCCTAATTCCAAAAGGACATCCAAGCATTGATCCAACAGATGGGGAACAAGAACGATCATGAATCCTCTAGGGCCCAAAATGATAATGGACCCAGAAATTCTAAAGAAAGCCATGGCTTGGTGTTGACTGAAAATGAGAAGAAGACGGTTGAACGAATGGACCAAATGGAAAAGCTGCTAATGAGATCTAGAAGGGTTGAAGAAGCTATGGATCTGCATTCACTTTCACTCTTTCCTCAAGCAAAGGCCCCACCAAAGTTTAAGATGCCAACATTGGACAAGTTTGATGGCATGAGTTGCCCTAAAGCTCATCTGAAAATGTACATAAGAGCATTGCAACCTTTGGGAGCTGATGAAGAGTTACTGGCCCAAATGTTTCAAAATACACTCACTGGAGTTGCCCTACGTTGGTTCCTAAATTTGGAGGATTCTCGAACTCGGACTTGGAAAGATATGTGCCATGAATTTTACAAACAATACAAGTACAATATTGAGGTGGACATCACTTGGCGAGACCTTGAGACAACCAAGCAAGATTCCAGTGAATCTTTTCATGCATTCATCACAAGGTGGAGGACAAAAGCAACCTAGATGACCGTTAGGCCCAATAAGGAAGAACAATTGAACATGATTGTGAAGAATCTCCTCTTGACCTACAACAAGTATCTATTTGCTCGATACTTTCCCAACTTCAAGACCCTAATTATTGTTGGAACCCAAATTGAAGATGCCATCAATAACGGTGGGATTATCCAAGATCTCATGGACCAACAAATCATTGCTACACCAGCATCTACCAATCAATCCAACTCTACTTCATGAGTTGCCAAGCCATAATGGGTTTTTCAAGAACTTTTTTTTTTACAGACTTTGTCTGTTCTTTACTTGTTTCCATTTTTCTCTTATCTTCATTTCTTGTTTGATGCATTTTGTTATTCATGCTTTGTTTGATGCAATTTTTTTTTTTTTAAATTAAAATTTAAAAACTCAAAAAAATAAAAATTAAAGAAAACTTGGGACTAGGGGCATTGGGATCTTTAGTGATATTTCCAACTCCCTTTAAAGCCCAATTGAAAATGGTTTCCTTGAGGCCTACAGTTTATGTCAAAATGGACTTGTTCATGATAATCCTTCAAAATTTACAAAAATGCTTTTCTTCATAAAGAAAAAAAAAATCAAGGAAAACTTTCCAAAAAAAAAATCTTCCAACCAGGGGCATTGGGCCCTTTAGTGGATTTTCAAAAATCATGTAAGGTTTAACCTTCTCATCAAAGCCCAGTCTGCTTGGAAAGAGTGTGAGAGGTCAAAATTTTCAAATGTTATTTTCCTCAAGTACTACGTGAGAATTCCTTTGGCAAAGCTTTTGCAAATCATAATGCTTAATGGGCCAACCAATCAATGTGCACCAAGAGAGAATTAATTTCATCTGATTCATGTAAGGATCTTTGCTGAATCACTTAGAACATAAGAAGAGAAGGTCCTAAAAGGCAATCAAAGAAAATCTAGTTATTAGAAAATCCAACAAAAAGAGATTCCACTAATCAGAAATTCTCAAACAATGTACACTCAATCCAAATCTTAGAAAATTTTTTGTGTCACAATATTAGAGCATTCATAATTTTTATTCCAAGAGGAAGTTACTAAAAGAGTTCGAGTTACTGTGCCTATAAACAAGCCTTACTAGGGATAGGAGGCCACCTTTGGTTTAGCCACATTATTCCTTGACACCCATTACAAATATTATCTATTGCTAGCCCATTTGAGCTATTAAACAGTTAGCCTTTTTTTCATGAACCCATAACAACCTAAACCTAGGGTGGGAAAATTCGAGTGTGCATACTCAAATTTTATGCTATGGAGGACAATCTCATAGCTTCAATGAAGACATCAAGAAAAGTAGAGTCCATCAAGATTAGAAGAAACAATGAAGATCACATTTGAGAATGCGGATGATCATACTCCATCAAGGTGAGAAGACAAGAGTTCATCAAGTTGAAAGCTAAGAGATTCCATCATACAGAAAGAGATGAGAGCTCATCAAGTCAGAAAGCATGAAGCAAAAAAAAAAAAAAAAATCCTGCTAGATTGAAAACCTGAAAGGACAGTCTAGGCATAAATTAGGGATAAAAAAATTTATAAAAAAAAAAAAGAAAAAGTAAAGAATAAATAAACAAAACAATGGTAGATTGAAAACCTGAAAGGGCGGTCTACACAAAAGGAAAGACAAAAAAAAAAAAAAAAATTGAGTGTGAGAGAGCTTGCTAGATTGAAAACCCGAAAGGGCAGTCTAGGCAAAAATTAAGGCACAAAAAATTATTTCGAACTATGGATGACCTGATCCTTCTTTTAAAAGAGGTACGTAGGCAGCTTTTTCAAGCACGATCAAATCAAAAAAAAAAAAAAATTCACTTGCTCTCAAAGAAAGAGGAATAAAAAAGAACAAAAGAAGTCCAATTGATCAAAAATCGAAGAGGCGGCCTAGTCACAATTGCCAAAAGAAGAAGAAAAGGCGACCTTGTCATAGGTTTCAAAAGAAGAGAAAAAAGAAGAACAAAGAAGGTCGAAAACTGAAAAGGCGGCCTAGTCACAAGTTCCAAAAGAAGAGGAAAAGATTTGTCAAGATGAAATTCTAGAGGTTTGAAAAACAAGCATGAAAGCACATTCATACAATAAATCAATGAAGAGAAAGGTAGAAAAATTCAATCACAACAAAGACCTTAGCACAAATTCAAATCAAAGAAGAAAAATTTGAAAGCTCAAAAAAGAGTTGCCTAAGAGGAATACAGGCAAACAAGCATGATATAACATTGATACAAATGATCCATGATGACCAGTGAGCTGATGACCAGAATGATGAAAATTTCAGCACAATGTTAAGAAAGGGAGAAACAAGAAAATCCTTCTAATGCCTAACTTTTCAGTATTGCACGCTTGAGGGGAATATCTACAGGGGATTTTGAGCCTTTTTATACCATTTCTTTCATAAACCGAACATAGCCTACATTACAACCCATGCATAAAGACCTCCTTGAAGTTTTGCTAGTCATAGGCACACCCTTAACTCTGGCAATATTTTCTCTTGGATTAAAAAGGAAAAATGCTTGAGGTTATCAAGCCCCACTAGCAAGTAATATCCATGATATAGTTTCTTAAATTCTCAAATGACTTGAAAGAATTCTCTAATGGAGGGCACTCCCTTTTTGTTTGTTTCCAACAAATGTGACTCCCAAATTTGGGGCACTCCTCTTTGTTTCTATCCCCCTAAAAAAAAAGTGTCTCCCAAACTTGAAGCACTCAAAAAAAAAAAAAAAAAATCACATGACTCTCAAACATCTCTACATTTCATTTCTTTGATTGTCCTTGAAGACCTAATCCAACATTGTTTAAAAAGAAGAAACAAATTTGATTACATGCATTCAATGACTTTGATCCTTGTTAGTCAAAAAGATTGACTTGACTCTTAAACAGTATGATATGCTAAAATAGTTGTTGAAAGGATTATCTCATGATCATTTGGGAAAGAAAAAGAATTTTCTCAAAAGGCACCACTATTCACCAAATGGTTTTTCAAGAAGAAAATCAATTTCTTTCAAAAACAAAATTTTTCATGATCAAGTCCATTTTGAAAATGCAATGCAGGGTTTGGTTGGAAGCCATGATCATTTTTTGGGTGGACTAGATGTCTTCCTTACAGACTTGAACTATGTCTAACCTGGTCCTCCTGAAGAAAGGTGCGTAGGCAACCTGTTAAAGGCTCTGTAAACAATAGGCACCAAATCAAGACAATGACCCAAAGTTGTTTGCAAATAGCTTTAAACTAGGGGCATTTGCCCATTTTCTTTTTTATCTGTATTAAGCATGCCTAAATTATGAGCATTGGCCCATTAGTTTTCATATGCAAGCTTTTCATCTATTTTTATACTAGGGGCATTGGTTCAAATTAACTGGTTTCTAACAAGCTTGAGAAAGGAAAATTTTCATTATTGCAGGAATAAAGCAAAAATCTCTCATTCATTTCAGCATTCAATAACAGCTTCAAGTCTAGATCACCAAATCAGCTAAGAAGTCTCACATCTCACATGGATCAACTAAGAAGTCTCCCACATCACACAAGGCTCAACTAAGGTGTCTCTTGCATTCATTGAAGTTGAATAGTATTGTCCAACATCTCAGGCTCTAGGGTTTGACAAGGTTTTTTTCTTGAAAGTCACAAAAAAGTTTTCAAAAAAAATCCAATAAGATTTTCAGAAAATTCATAACTTTTTTCAAGGAAAGCTGAAAGTTTTTCAAAACTCTTATAAATTTTCAACAAAAACCCGTCAAGTTTTTCATACTTTATTTAACAAATTTTCAAAAAAAAAAAAAAATTCTCAAATCTCGACAAGGTTTGTGAACAAAATCTTCAAAAAACCTAACAAGGTTTGTCAACAATTTCTCAAAACAAGGTTTTCATGAATTTCTCGAAAAAACAAACAAGATTTTCAGAAAATTTTAGCATCTATCTCAAAAAACCAGACAAGGTTTTCTAATAAAATTCTCAAAACTCGACATGGTTTATGAACAAAATTTTCAAAAAACCCAACAAGGTTTGTCAACAATTTTTCAAAACAAGGTTTTCATGAATTTCTCGAAAAAACAAACAAGATTTTCAGAAAATTTTAGCATCTATCTCAAAAAACCAGACAACGTTTTCTAATAAAATTCTCAAAACCCGACAAGGTTTGTGAACAAAATTTTCAAAAAACCCAACAAGGTTTGTCAACAATTTTTCAAAACAAGGTTTTCATGACTTTCTCGAAAAATCAAACAAGATTTTCAAAAAGTTTTAGCATTTTTTTCAAAAGTCAAGGAAAATCCTACAAGATCTTCAAACATCTCTCAGAAAAAGAACGCTTGACAATGTTACACAGTTTTCACAAAAAACTCAACAAGGTTTTTATCAAATTTCCAAAAGACATGAAAAATTCATTCCAAGAATGCCCAACATGTTTTCACAAATGCAAAATTTGATAAGAATATCAAAATTTTCAAGAGAAAATTCAACAAGATTTTCAAAAAACAGACAAGTTTTTAGAAAATTTGCCAAGATGTCCATAAGAAAACCCAACAAGGTTTTTATCAAATTTCCAAAAGACATGATCATTTCAAGAATGCCCAACATGTTTTCACAAATACAAATTTTGATAAGAATATCAAAATTTTCAAGAAAAAATTCAACAAGATTTTCAACAAGTTTCAGGTTCAAAAATTTTCAAAAAAAAAGAGACAAGTTTTTAGAAAATTTGCCAAGATCTTTACAAGAAAACCCAACAGAGTTTTCAAATAAAAAAAAAAAGGGCAAGGTTTTTCTTTTAAAATAATTTACAGGTTCAAAATTTTCGACCAAAAAAAAATAATAATAACAAGTTTTTTTTTTTTGAGAAAATGCCAACACATTTTGGATCAAAAATTTTTGGAAACCAACAAGTTTCCAAAACTTTAACAAATTTTCATCACACATCGGTTAAATTTCAAGTTGCAAAATTTGATGTCTTTCTTTTACATTGACATTCGCTTTTCAAGCTCTGTCAATGAGGGGCATTCTGTAGACACCCAATTTTACAACTTGCATTTAACCAACCGGTAGATCTTTAGATTTGTGATACAAAACAAATCCTAATGTTCTAATGATTATAATGGTATGTCATGGATCGGACCACTTGACTAAAAGTTATCATACAAACAATTTTCAATGATCATGGTATAGGGCCTGATCACATCCTATTCTAAACACTTAATTTTGATTGGTTCTCACAAGAACTAATTTAAAATTAATTAAGTGTGATTTTTTTATTGGATTTCATTTTATTTCATTTTTTTTAAGCAATAAAAAAAAATGTTTTTCTTTATGGCATCTTATCTGTTTTTTTTTAAATTTTTTGGAGATATGATCCATGAAAAATTTAAAAAAAAAAAAAAAAAAAAGAAGAAGAAGCTCAAAAAACGTCATTATCTTCAGCAGCAACTTGAATCGCATTTTAGGTCAGAAAAAAGTTGAAATTTGGATTTCTCTATTTCTATAAAAGTTGTAGAGAATTAAATTTCCTTTCAAAAAACAGAAATCCTGAATCAATTGGAATTTTGAGCAGCAAGTTATGGCCAAAATATGAAACAGGTGCAGAAGATAACACAAATTCAGCATTATCTTCAATTTTCTCTCAAAATTTCAAATGGGGATCAACATCAAATCTGTTCAAGCCTATCTAATAGACTTATCCTTTC
This sequence comes from Quercus lobata, assembly GCF_001633185.2. NCBI lineage: Eukaryota > Viridiplantae > Streptophyta > Magnoliopsida > Fagales > Fagaceae > Quercus > Quercus lobata. Next base: position 56,668,764 of record NC_044907.1, on the reverse strand, counting down.
CCTTTCCTTCAGAAGAAAGATTTTTGAAAAATAAATTGGATAAAGAAACAGATACATCCTGTGAAAAAATTCAAAAATGCTCAAAAGACATTACTATTTTCAGCAACAATTTGAAACACATTTTTGGCATGGATAACGTTGCAATTTGGCTTTCTCTATTTCTGAAAAAGTTGTAGATAATTGAATTTCCTTTCCAAAAAAACCCATCTTGAATCAATTGGAATTTTGAGCGGAAAATTAGAGCCAAAATACGAAGCAGGTGCAGCATCATTTCAAAATTTGAATGGGGATCAATACCAAATCCGTTCCAGCTCATTTAAACAGGTTATCTCCTCCCTTAACTTCAGAAGAAAGCTAATAACTTAGCTTTAAAGCTAAGCCATCCCTTCTCCTATAAATAGAGAAGGCCTCTTTGATATGCCACGAACTGAATGACCCCTTATGATATAATTTAATTAATTAATTAGCTAAGTTATTAATTAATCAATTTATTATGCAAACGTGTGGTAGTACAAACAAATCACCAATAAACTAAATATACAGCGGAAAATAAATAACACAGTGATTTGTTTACGAATGGGGAAAACCTAACGGCAAAAACCCCACCGGATGATTTTCAGGTTACCACTCTCGAAACTTCACTATTATCACAACAAGCGGTTACATGTAAAGGAATTCAAGTACCTTACCAACCTACAGTTGAACCCTTATCCCAATACTCAATTGGACTTGTTCTATAGTGACAGTTTCCCTTTCAGATGCACGACTTCCAGTACATGACTAACCAATTGCGTGGATCCCAGTACACGACTTCAATTACCAACTAAGAAGGTTGTTGGTTGCAAAGTTCTTCAGTTCATCTACACGATGAAGATCAAGAAGATGCTTGGTCACAAAACCCTACGGTGCATATACACAGCAACTTCTTCAAGAGAAAGAGATGAACCAGGGCAAGAACTTCGTCTCTGGTCACAATTTGCTTGAACAGAGTTTGCTCAAAATTTGTGCAACTTCTGAACACTTTGACGGCCCTCAAACTGAACCTTTTATATGTCTAGGGTTAGGAGAAAAAAAAAACCCAAAGACACATTCACGGATTCCAAGAAAATCAAATTGGAATTATGAGAATCTTAAATCTCGACAGATAGCAGGTGTCGAGCAGGTGTCGAGCAGGTGTCGAGCACACCGAATGTAGAACAGCTTCCTTAAACTCGATAGATGCAGCTGTCGAGCTTTAATGATTTTGCACTCTGAACTTGTTTTCTTGAACAGAATTGAAGACTTCAGTACTTGATCTTGAAACAAGATTTCTTGAAGTATTTAAAAACATCTTAAATCTACCCAAATATAAGTAAAGTGCGTTTTGTCAAACGATAAGCCAATTACATAAAATCATGACATATGTTCTTAACATGTGAAACACATATGTCCTAACAATCTCCCCCTTTGGCAATCCGTGACAAAACCACAACAAACAAATGAACATATGAAAGAAGTCATAAATCACTCAACTCATATTCACTTGTTGAATACAATAAAATCTATCCTAATACAAACTCTTGAAAAACTTTGCAAGAAGAGAGTTTATGGCAAGTAGACTTTGACAACCTGTATTTCTGAAACACTTTAAACAAAACTCAGCAAGGCATCTTTGTGTGAAACAGAAATAATAGATTGCATACAATTATAAGAAACGTGTGTTTTAAGGGAGAAAAGAAATAACACATGAAGGGGTAGGTGAAAGAAAAACATACATCAATATAAAGAAAGAGATAAGTACAATGTATGTCTATAAATGGTCACAAGACCTCATGTACAAGAGTGATGTATCTAAAAAGACAGAAAAGAAAAGATACATACTATCCTCACTACATCTCTCAAAATGTATCAACACTCCCCCTAACAAAATGGTCCTATACTAACTCTCTTCTTAAGATGGTCTACTCTCATACCAAAACAACTCTCCCTTTTTGTTACGAATGACAAAGGGTAAGAGTGTCAAGTAGACATCTCATCGGTAGAGCTAGCATCTCCATCAGCATCATCGTCATCACCATCGTCATCATCCTCATCCTCAGAATCAGAAGCCATGGGAGAAGGTGGTGAAGGAGTAGCCTCAGGAGCAAAACCATCCATGGACGCCTGTCGTCGTGTAATATGACTGACACGAACGTTCACCTGATACAACTTTGTAGAGAGTGTATCGAGGTGAGCATCCATGCGTTGCAGCTGCGCCATGATGTCTCCTAGAGACACATCGCCCGAAGAAGAAAGAGGAGCCAATGTGGATGGAGCTGAACGGCATGGAGCTGAACGGGAGGGAGGAGCTACTGAATTCGATTGCCGCGACCGAAGCTAGGCCTCGCTACGTTTAACGGTAGCGTAATCTATGGCACACATGACGGTAAAATGGTCGGAAGAGGGAAAAGGAATGAAAAAATGGCGTAAGATCCTCGTGATAGCGGAAGGAAAGATGAGCTTATCACGGGACGCCGAATCTAGATGAACATCTATAATAGACAAAATGAAATGAGAAGGAAAATCTATGGTAAGATGTTGAAAAAGTGATAACAAAAATCGAGCACGTGGCTTTGTGATGGAGTTAAAGTGAGAGAGTAGATGCAAAACAAAAGTCATCACCATGTTCATGAATCTAGGATCTTTAGCAAAAGGTCGACATTGTGTAAAAAGATGCTCACCCCAAGTAGTAGGGCATTCACAAAAAGCAGACATGAGCTCATCCCTGGACACAGTCCTCAGACGCTCACAACTAGGATAATCAGGAAACTCTATCCTAGGGACCCGAAGCACATCCGCAACCAACTGCGGTGTGATAGGAATGCACGTACCTCGAACGCGAGTGAAGAAAAGAGGTACTGACCGATCAATCTCGTGCATGTTGGAGTAGAACTCCTGGATAAGCATGAGAGGACAGGTGACCGGGACGTCACACAGTGACTCCCATCCCCTACTGTGAATGACAGAGGGAAGGTTGGTGTCTGTAAAATCTGTCAAAATGACTTGGCATTCCGAATGAATGCCTTGTCTAGAAAAGTTTTCCGAAAATGCCTTAAAGGCATCATCATCACGGAACCAGATATGAGATAGAGTAGGATCAGACGAAGAAGAAGTATCGGAATGAAGAGGATTCCGGGCTGGAGTGGATTTACGCTTAGGTGCCATAGACTCGACTTACGTAAACTAACAGAGAGGGAGAGAAAGAATGACAATCAGAAAAGTCCCAAGCAGTTTCAAATATATCAAGTATATTGAAAGGAAGTACGTATGCATGAGAAATGCATGAGCATGTGACATGCAAAAGAAAATGCATCATGGGCTCAGCCCAATCCAAACCTATCAGCACACAAACATATAGCACACATCTAAATGCATGGCAATACCATTAAAATGCTAATGGGATGCAATGTATGAGGTTTTAAACACATTTAAGTGAAAACCCAACCCAAAATTTCAATGAAAGCTCATCAATTTTGAAAAACCCCAAAATTTTTCAAAAACCCCAAAACCTAGATTTCAAAACATGAAATGCATGAATGAGAAAGAATTAGAAGCTTACCAAGTAAAGAAAAACTTGAAAAAGCTTGAGGAATCCTTGAGAAACCAAGTTGGAGTGAGATGAAAGTGTTTTTGAGAGAGAAACAGAGAAGTATCGAGAGAGATATCGAATAAAATGAGAACCGGATCGCGCAGAGGCCTTATATAGAGAAGCCAATAAATCTCGACAGATGCAGGTATCAAGAGGTATCGAGCGATCTGTCGAGGAGGTGTCGAGGAAATGCTCGTCGACAGCTGAGGTGTTGAGGAGGTATTGAGGATAAACTCATTAGAATCAAGAATAGAAGCTTGATCGATCCACCAGGTATCGAGAAGCTATCGAGCATACAGACCCAATCTCGATCGATCCACCAGGTATCGAGATGCAGGCGAGATTGCGATAAGAAAAATATAGGAAGTTCGACAGATAGCAAGCTATTGAGGAGGTATCGAGGAGGTGTCGAGCCAGTTTTTAAAAGCAGTTTTTTGAGATGTGAAAAACACACACATGAATGCAATTCAACATGCAACTCAACCAACGATCCAATCAACATTTTAAGTTTTCAAAATCATCTCTCAAACATAATTTAAGCACATGGATCTTTCAAAAACACACACACACTAAACAAGTCTAACCAATTTTATATTTAAAAAACAAGTCAAGACAGTTTAGTGAGCATACATTAATACATGTAAAACCTCGTGATGGCCAAATCACATTGTACCTGCACATGTATCAAGAATAGCAAAGAATATTGTGTGTTGTGTGTGAAAAATATCGCAAGATTGCATAAGTGTATGCGTGTTATGATGATTTGAGATATGAGAAAATTTTTAACTCACACACAATCATAATTGCTTGATGGGGATTATCATCTTTGAGGTACATCCTATAACTCTCACATCTCCTAAAATACACGCTTGCAATAATTTTTAAAGCATTTTTTATCTTTTTGCTTTTGATTTTTCTTTGCATATTTTTCTTTTAAACATATCATGCATGGGCTTATTAGAGAGAGAAAAGAAATACCCAATGATATTTGACATTCAAATTTTGCTATGCCTAAGCACACAAATGTCATTGACATTTCACTTTTGCTATGCCAAAGCATACATGTGTCATATTATGATTGGCGGGCAACAATGGTGAGATGGTTATTAATACCTTTCTCTTAGAATTTTCTAGTAATTCCCGTCAAAAAGAGTGATATGAGTGTTAAGTATAAGAGACAATTTAATCGTATTCATCACAAACACGAGCCACAAAGCTCACTTGCTTAGTTGTGCATAGAGATGCTCATCTAAGTTACAAAATGTAAGGTTGAATTTATTCAACTATCTAATTGGCTTTATTCCGTGCCAAATTTGCTTGTAATTCAGCATTTAGTAACCCTGTATTTAGGTGGGTTTGATGTAAGGGTAGTGAGTGAGATAGAGTGAAGTTTGCTCAAGAGTGTGCAAGAAAACAGAGACTCGCGGCTGGGACTCGCGGGTGACTCGCGGCTGCAAGCCGCCAGAAGCAGCACACGTGCCAAGCATGCTGGAAGATGAACAGTCATGCTAGCTGGAGCACTACAGGACAAGGAAACTGGCCATACGGTTATCTCGCGACTGGATCTCGCGACTTAGTCAAGCCGCGAGGTCAAGCCGCGAGCCACCCCTGTTTTGTAAAAACCTGACGTTTCACATTCCTCTCCACTCTAGTATAAATACCCCTATTACCCACGATTGAAAGAGAGCTTCCAGAGAGAATTTTGAGAGAGAAACCCTAAAAAGATTGATTCACACACAATCTATACCTTAGAGACTCTTCAAATTCCTCAACTCTCTCCTCTCCATTGTTAAATCCTTGAGAGGCATTACCAAACCAGGTTCTCATCATCATCATTGTGAGACTGCTTTGGATTTCTGGGAAGCAGTTAGGAAGGAACCAATCTTCATTGGTTGATGCTACGGTCTAGTAGCGGAATCCGGAAGCTAGAAAAGAAAAAGGTTCGGCGCAACCTCGTTGGAGCAAGAAGCTTGGAGGGCTTAGGTGCACTGGGTAGATTAGGCTTGGAGGGTCTATTGCTGTCCTTGTATCCCAACTATATTTTCTAGTGGATTGATTACCGCTTGGAGGGCGGCGGAGAGGTTTTACACCGAGGGCTTCGGTTTCCTCTTCGATAACACATCGTGTGTTGTCTTTGTGTTTGCATCTTCCTTCCTCTCTATCTTTGCCTTTTAATTATCTGCTGTGGATTTTAATCTGTTATGGCTTAGATAATATTTAATCAATTTCGTATGATAGCATATGTTAAGTTTCCGCACACTAGTTGTTTGACATATTGCTTGAATTGATTAAGTTGTAATTTGGGGGTCTAAACGTTCAAAGTTGTTTATACACGTTTTTGAACTTTCACAAAAGATACAAAATTTAGAAGATTTTATTTCAACGGCCATCCAAGGTACACAAGTACCAAAGTACACAACACACACTGTTTTTGTATTTTTTTGATTTTTCAATTTTTTTGATTTTTTATTTTTATATGAAAAAAAAAACACCCAAAAACTGAAAAATAACCAAACAAAAACATGTTAAACAACCAAAGTATAAAAACTAGACTGACTCAAAACATGAAACCAAAACACTTAAGTAATGCACACACACGAACAAGAAGAAAGAGAGAGAAAAGTGACAGAATCACTTGGAGCCCTTTTCCTTCCACACCTTGGAAGAACCTTTTCGTCTGGCAAACCCTTGAACCGGCGGTGAAGGGGAAGAATTAAAACCGTTCAAGTTCGAAAGGAACATGAGGGCTTTGAGAAGATCTCCAAGGGGAGCAAGAGAGGATTGAAGTTGATTCTAGTTCCTAGATGCTATCATGCTGTTACTCTGTTGAGTGGCAAGCCACTTGTAGCAATTTGGTCGAGTATGACCAGCAGCTCCACAATGATGACAGAGATGCTGCTTCTTTTGTTTAGGTTTTTAAGAGTTAGCCTTCTTAACCCTAGGGTTTTTAACATCTTTCTTCTCAAGTTCAGGGGGTGCTCCTAAGATAGATTTACCCTTGTCTATGTTCTCACTAGCTAATTTAGTTTTAATCTCATTGTTTTCAGTTTTAACATTATTAGCAGGAGGAACAAAAACAGTAGTACTCGAAGAAGTAGTATTAGAGGAAGAAAGACCATACCCTAAGCCTGTTCGATCTGAAGCAGATTTGTGAATGCTTAGCATCTCATCCAGTTTTGCGTTTGAAGTCCTTTCCAGTTGAGCTTTGACTTGACGTAGCTTTGCTTCAAGTTTCTTGGTCTTCTCAGCCAAGAAATTGTTTTCAAACCTCAGCGCCCCTATAGTCTGATTAGCCTCATCAAACTTTGTGGAAAGCTCCTCACGGTCAAGTTCCACATCATTGAGCTTCTTGGTGGTTAGCCTATATAGTTTCACATACTTCTCAGAAAGCTTGTATAGTTTCTCATAGGTTGTATGAATGTCATCTTGATCATCCATCTTCTCAAATTTGGATTCCACCAATTCCTCTTCTTCAACCACATCTTCAACAATCCCATCAGCAGGATTGACAGTGGCCGTGAAGGCATTTAAGATTCCGTCATCCTCATTATCGGAATCATCCTCAGGCTCAGTGTCGCTTAAGGTAACAGCAAGTGCCTTGCTCTTCCCAATGCTCTTGAGGTATGTAGGACACTCATGCTTCATGTGACCGAAGCCTTGACACCCAAAGCACTTAGGTCCTGAGGGAACAGTGTACTGACCACCTTCCTTAGCATCCTTCTTCCCTTTGTCTTGGCCTTTAAACTGAGAGGAACTGGATTGCCTGCGATTCTTATCAAAACCTTTTCTATTGGCGTTCTTCATAAATTTCTTGAATTGCCTGATAATGTAGGACTTCATTTTGGAATCTTCATTATCAGAAGATTCATTTGTTTCACTGCTCTTGGCCTTCAGTGCCATACTCTTACTTTTACCTGACTTGCTTATTCTTGTCAACCCTAGCTCATAGGTCTGCAAGTTTCCAACCAGCTCAGTCAAAGGAATCTTGTCAATATCCTTTAATTCCTCTATTGCCGTAATCTTGGCATGAAATCTTGTATAGTTTCTCATAGGTTGTATGAATGTCATCTTGATCATCCATCTTCTCAAATTTGGATTCCACCAATTCCTCTTCTTCAACCACATCTTCAACAATCCCATCAGCAGGATTGACAGTGGCCGTGAAGGCATTTAAGATTCCGTCATCCTCATTATCGGAATCATCCTCAGGCTCAGTGTCGCTTAAGGTAACAGCAAGTGCCTTGCTCTTCCCAATGCTCTTGAGGTATGTAGGACACTCATGCTTCATGTGACCGAAGCCTTGACACCCAAAGCACTTAGGTCCTGAGGGAACAGTGTACTGACCACCTTCCTTAGCATCCTTCTTCCCTTTGTCTTGGCCTTTAAACTGAGAGGAACTGGATTGCCTGTGATTCTTATCAAAACCTTTTCTATTGGCGTTCTTCATAAATTTCTTGAACTGCCTGATAATGTAGGACTTCATTTTGGAATCTTCATTATCAGAAGATTCATTTGTTTCACTGCTCTTGGCCTTCAGTGCCATACTCTTACTTTTACCTGACTTGCTTATTCTTGTCAACCCTAGCTCATAGGTCTGCAAGTTTCCAACCAGCTCAGTCAAAGGAATCTTGTCAATATCCTTTAATTCCTCTATTGCCGTAATCTTGGCATGAAATCTCTCGGGCAGAGATCTGAGCACTTTCCTCATAATCTTGGGTTCAAGAATGGTTTCCCTAAGATTGAACGCTGAGTTCACTATGTCCTTTAGCTTGGCATAGAACTCATCAAAAGACTCATTCTTCTCCATCTTTATCTCTTCAAAGCTTGTAATGAGCCTCTGAAGTTTTGAGTCCTTGACAACCTTAGTACCCTCATAGGTTGTTTGGAGAATGGTCCAAGCTTCCTTGGCAGTTTCAGTTGAGGATATCTTCTTGAACTCCTCATTGGTGACTGCATTGAACAATGCATTCAATGCTCTGCTGTTGAAGTTTGCCGCCTTTATCTTGGCATCATCCCAGTCGGCTGGCGCTTCTGTAGGCTTAGTCCAGCCTATCTCCACAGCTTGCCACACTTTCTCATCTAAAGACTGTAAGAAAGCTCTCATGCATACTTTCCAGTATGCATAGTTAGTGTCATCAAATAAAGGAGGTATGATTAATGACTGTCCTCTATCCATGACAAACAGGGGTCAATGGATCAACACAGTAAAGATTAAACCCTAATTAGAGTGTGCCCGCTCTAATAGCACTTAATAGGCCACAAACTGAATGACCCCTTGTGATAGAATTTAATTAATTAATTAGCCAAGTTATTAATTAATCAATTTATCATGCAAACGCGTGGTAGCACAAACAAATCACCAATAAACTAAATATACAGCGGAAAATAAATAACATGGTGATTTGTTTACGAATGGGGAAAACCTAACGGCAAAAACCCCACCGGGTGATTTTCAGGTCACCACTCCCGAAACTCCACTATTATCACAACAAGCGGTTACAAGTAAAGGAATCCAAGTACCTTACCAACCTACAGTTGAACCCTTACCCCAATACTCAATTGGACTTGTTCTGTAGTGACAGTTCCCCTTTCAGATGCACGACTCGTAGTACATGACTAACTAATTGCGCGGATCCCAGTACGTGACTTCAATTACCAACTAAGTAGGTTGTTAGTTGCAAAGTTCTTCAATTCATCCACACGATGAAGATCAAGAAGATGCTTGGTCACAAAACCCTATGGTGCACATACAAAGCAACTTCTTCAAGAGAAAGAGATGAACTAGGGTAAGAATTTCGTCTCCGGTCACAATTTGCTTGAATAGAGTTTGCTCAAAACTTGTGCGACTTGTGAATACTTTGACGGCCCTTAAACTGATCCTTTTATATGTCTAGGGTTAGGAGAAAAGAAAGCCCAAAGATACATTCACGGATCCCAAGAAAATCAGATTGGAATTCTGAGAATCTTAAATCTCGACAGATAGCAGGTGTCGAGCAGGTGTCGAGCACATCGAATGTAAAACAGCTTCCTTAAGCTCGATAGATGCAGCTGTCGAGTCAGCTGTTGAGCTTTAATGATTTTGCACTCTGACCTTGTTTTCTTGAACAGACTTGAAGACTTCAATACTTGATCTTGAAATAAGGTTTCTTGAAGTATTTAAAGTCATCCTAAATCTACCCAAATACAAGTAAAGTGCGTTTTGTCAAAGGATAAGCCAATTACATAAAATCATGACATATGTTCTTAACATGTGAAACACATATGTCCTAACACTCTTCCATTTTCTGGACCCCGAATTCCCTCTAGAGAGCTAGTGAGAAAGCAAAAAAGAAAAACTGTTGAGCAACCATTGTTCTTACTTTGGTTGTAGTTTAGTATTTCCTTACTTTCTCCCTAGCCCTTTAAGTGATCACTTTCCTCTTTTAATTTATGCTGGTAAGTAGTTAATTGTGTTTTTTTTTTAATTCTTTATACATGCTAGAATAAATGCTAACAAATCATTATTCACTTCTTTTATGTTATGCTTGGATGAACATGCCTATATGTCTTATTGATTTTCTCTTACATGCTTAGATGAACATTTCTAGGTGATACACAATTTTCTCTTGAATGCTTAGATGAACACTTCTAGGCTAATACACAATTTTCTTTTGAATGCTTAAATGAGCACTTCTAGGCTAAAACACAGCTTTCTCTTTAATACTTAGATGAACATGTCTAGGTAGTTGTTTTACTTTTTTAATTGCTTGAACAAACATGTCAAAGTATTTTGATTTTGTCTAGATAAACATGTCTAGGGTTTTTCCTTTACTTCTCTTCATAATTGCTTGGATGATCAAATATGATTAAAGGTTTTATTTTTATTTGTTTCTCTTTGCAATTATGTTGATGACAAATAACATGACAATTTTGTTTTTACTTCACATGCTTAGATGAACATGTCTAGGCTAGGAATTCTTTATTTATATTGATCTCTTGGATGAACATGCCATTACCTTCATTTTTTTTTTAACATTAAAATTGTTATCTAACAAGTTTTTTTTTTTTTTTTTTTTTTTTTTTTTTTTTTTATGTCAAATTCCCCTAACATATATTTATTTACAATTCTTGCAAATCACATGTTTATATGACATGTGCTTTGTATTTGTTTGACATGACATGACATTGGCCACTGTAACCTAGGAGACCGGTTTTATCGAGCGAGATGGGTGCTTAATCCCTTCCCATCTCGTAAATTAGCCTCCGAACCAAGATCAAGGGTTCTAGACTATACTCTTGTATATACAATTTTTCATTTTTTTTAGAATGTAACTAGGAAATTATGCAATGTAATTTACTTTTCTTAGATTGTATCTAGAACAAAAAAGCATTGTAAATTTTTGTTACAAAATTCAATGTAAATTGTCATATACATTAATACAACAGAAGTATTTTTCATTAAAGATTTTCTTATTTTTCCTTTTAAATTATATAAGTGGGGACTCCATGTAAAACCCTCGATCTAGGGGGGAGCACATTTTTACAGGAAGCCACTACTTTATACACCTTTAGCCATGGACGACCTAAGATGATATGGTAAGATGTATTCCTTTCCATCACATGCATGAGAGTAGGTGCCTGAATTGGCCCAACCCTAAGGTCCAAAGACACATGCCCAAGAGTATTTTGTTGTAAGGCCCCTATTCCTACCACTTGCATTGGCTCAAGAATAATTCTTTCCCTTGAAATTCCCAAGGCATCAAAAGTTAGGAGAGGTAGAATATTAGTGGATGCACTAGTATCCACCAATGCTCTTTTGATTCAAGATGCTCCCAAAAAGGCAGTGACATATAAAGGTTTATCGCCATCAACAAGTCGATTGACTAGATCTTTATTAGAAAAGGTGACTAAATTATTTGCTTCCTAATATGCCACTTGCATCAAACTTCCTTCAACAACGGCCATTTCATGATTCCTTTCCATCACCCTGGTCAAGGCTTGGGTTGCTTCTCTTCTAGCCATTGGTCTAAGACCTATTCCTTCAAGAAAGGAATGTATTTTATCCTCCTGTTGGATTCTCGTTACCATTTCTTCATCTACCAATGGTGGTGGTGTTGAGCTACTGCTAGACATATTTTCTGATTCTTCTTCCATAGGATCCTCACGACCTATGAAGAAAGTCATTGCCACCTCTTCTACACATCCTTGGATCAGCTCTCTTCCCAGCTTTGATAACCAAATCTCTTTTGGCTACCCTATCATGGAAAATATTCCTCAAAGCGTAGCAATCCTTAGTATGGTAGTCACATTTCTTGTGGTACCTACAATAAAGTGGATTTCGCTTTTCCTTTTCTATAGGTTCATGCTTACATTCAGGCAACGTCACTACACCATCTTTCTCCCAAGCTTCTAGATGCTATACAATTCTTCAGTGGACACAGTAAAAGGAAGGGGAATGCTACCTCCGTCCCTCTTCTTTCCTTTGGCCACCTTCTTAGGTTTTTCTGTCACAACAACCTCCACCTTCTTGTTTTCTTTCCTTCACGGTTGTTTAGGAGCACTCACAATTTGTGAAGTTGAACCTTTAGAAGGCTTCCTTACGGACATACTTGTTCTCCTTGCAACTTCTACAAGTTGTAAAACTAGAGATCTGAAGATTCTATAAGTAAGACTGATATTCATACAACATACCTGCGGTAAAAACATCCACCAGCCTTTCTTCCTCCACAGGGTTGTAACACAGTAAAGAGATATCTCGAAATCTACGAATATACTCCAGCAATCCCTCAGACATCCTTTGCTTCTCGTGTTGTAGATCTAACAATTTAAGCCTTTCCTCCAAAGCAAAGAACTTTTTCATGAACTGCGTTGTCAAATCATTCCAACTTAGAACTAACCCTAGTGCAAGACTGGTATACCAAGTAAAAGCTTGACCTTCTAAAGACTTAGAGAACTCTCTGAGCCTCAACTCGTGGTCATAAGAGTGAGTTATCAGTGCATTTATATATCGCCTGATATTCTTTCTAGTGTTCCCTGTTATACCATTATACTTAAGGAATTTGGGAGGTGTGTAGTTAGCAAGGTAAGGTTTCCCAGCTATTTCTTCAGGATAAGGAGGTCTGGTATCAACATAAACAGCACTTTCCATCTTTTTAGCTTCAAATAGAATAGCATGTATATCTTCCCTAGTCAGATAAGGAGACTCCTGAGGACCTTGAAGAGCTTGAGGTATAGCTGTCTCCTGACGTTAGGACTGAAACTCGACCCATATGGTAGCCTGAAAACGTTGAAGGTCTTCAATGGCAGCTATAATCCCCTTGGTCTCATGATGACCAGCCTCTCCCGAGGATTTTGCACCTTCAAAATGCATGGATATGTGGTCTGCACTTGGTTCTAACCAATGGTTCTCACCCACACCAGTCAACGTTCCAGTAGCCATCTTCTTCCTTGAAGGCATGGAGGAAGTGACTACAAACAGAGGTGTACAACCCAACAAAACACCCTTAAAAAGGAAAATAACCAGAGATCCTTAATGGAATCGCCAAAAATATACGTACAAGTTAGATTTAAGCTTATTTTTGGGAGTGAAATAATTATCTAACAATACATTTACATTAGAAAGCTCGAAAAGATGCAAGCTTTCACATGACACTCAAACAAGAAGTAAAGAAAGTGATGGTAGGACATGAAAAAGACGCATATTTATACAAGACGAAGAAACAGATTATCAAAACAATATAAGATGTACGTGGAAAACCCTAGAGAAGGGATAAAAAAAAACCACGATTTAAGCAAGAATGTAACATTCTTGCTTAGCTCAACTTGTATTATGTATGAAAAAGAGATCAGTTTACAATGAAGTTGCCTTTCTTTCCTACCAACTCTCCACTTTCATCCCAAAATATCTACTCGGGTTCTTGCCCTAATAGCACAGCTACATGTTCCTTTTATACTCTAAGGAATATGGTTGAATATAAGGACAGGTGTCAAGTCATCATATTCTCTTTCTGGGATCTTTTTTATAGTTGTGATATTATCTACTGACTAAGGGATAAGAATTGCGCCAACGTGGCACTGGGACCCATAGGCTGGTAGCTTTGCCACTGCTTGGAAGACAAGTCTTGGACATTGAGAGAGATATCAGGAGTACTGTGATTGGTACACGTGTTCCTAAGGTGACTCACTGTGCACTCAACCAATAAGGGGTGTCCTTATAGCCTTTAACCTTAGAAAGTCACTATCTCCCTTTTTGTGAGTGCATGAGTACCATTTCAGGTGTAAATCTTACTTCCTTCTTAAGGCAGTCACGCCTTTAGCATGAACCAAGACAAGATCTCTTAGCCAACGCTTACTCTCCCTTCCCTCACAGCTGCTCCATGTGTAGAGTCCAGATTCAACCACTTATGCATTCTCCCATGCCTTAGTGGTGTAATGTACACATACATATACCATGAACATGCATTGATGCATAGGTGTTGTAATGCAATGAGGTAAGTCATGCATAATCACATGAATATGCATTTGATTTGGTTGTTGAGTATAAAATGGTTGATGAATGTGAACATGCTTGTTGAATACCATGAGTTTTGTTGATTTGAATGTTTAGATGTCTTATCCAAATCTACCTTGTGATGTTTCTGCCTTAGGTAATATATGCTTAATGCCATGATAGACAAATGCTAGGCTTGGGGGTGATTATGCCATGTTTGCCTTTAGATGCATGTTAAAGTGTGTGTGAGTTAGAATAACATGTTAAATATGCCTTTAATGAGATTAAGACTAGGAACATAATGAGTGGAAGCCAACCCACGGATTGGTTGGGGTTGGGTGCCTAACACCTTCCCATCCATATACCTAAACTCCTCACATGTGCTTTAGTAAAGATTAGTCCTTCCATGAAAGGCGAATTATTTATGGCTCCTAGACCTAAACTAGGTGGTTACTCCATTTACACCCTCCACCATGGTCCACCCTAGGCCAAGGCGTACTCACCCAAAAGTTAATCACAGGCATTTACGCCCACACATGCACGTTGTATGCACATGCATGGCCAGAGCATACATGAGGCATGCATATGCATGGATGAAACCAAAATGTGTTCATCACTATTCTTGGCCCCCCTTAGATCAAAACTCATCCTAGACATGTTTCTACTTATCCTAAGACACTAGGTTTTCATCTAAACCCTTCCCACAACAAAACCAGAGCATTTACAGGTCCAAAAATAGATTAAAACTGAAGATCATAGAAGAAATTGAAAATGAGAAAAAGTTTGAAAAATTTACCAATCTGAGTTGTACATTACTAGATAGGTGTTCCTTTAGCCTGTAGAGCAATAGAGGAGACTCGTTAAGCCTTGTGGCCCGAATCCAACGAGTGAGATTGAAGGTATCACTGGAGAGAATGTAGGAAGTCTTTGAAGCCATTTGGGTTTTGGAGATAATTTGAGAGAGAGAGAGAGAGAGAGAGAGAGAGAGAGAGAGATTATTTTAGATTTGAAGGATGGCAAAAGTGTAGAAGTGAGAGGGAGGTAGAAGGTTTTTATGGAGAGAATAAGGGAGTTGAAGAGTGAGAGAGAAATGAAGAAATGGGAAAGATGAAGAGAATAAAAAGAAAAAGAAATGGTTGGTAACTGTTGGGAAATGAAGAGGCGGGAAAGACACCCAGCAGCTAAACTACGTGTAGTTTAGTCATAAAAAAAATCTTGAAACCTTAGAATTTATAGAAAATTCCCCAGAAGTCTAGAAGAACCCCCAAGAGAAGAAAAAAATTTTACGTAGAAGCCCTCAAGAAATCTAGAGACTATAGAGAAATCCCAGTGAACCAAGATTTGCATAGGATTTGCCCCTTGGAGATTAGAAACTACAAGAAAGCCCCAGAATGTTTGGAAAACTCCTTAAGCAAGTTTTTCACCAAGCTTATAGAGAGATTACCATCACCATAAGAAGACACCAGGCTTTGTGCACATATCTTTTGGGAATTGAACATTGAAAGCTTGAAATTGTGTTAAAAACACAAGAGTTTGTTTAGACCTCTAATTAAAAATTATTGCTAGATTGCTTTTACTCTAACTTATCTAAGTGCAGAACAAGAGTAAATGAAGCGCAATAAATCGATAACTACTCTAGTGCATAAACATGAATAACAAACAATAAAAGTAAAGTATAAGAGTAAGGGAAGAGAGATGCAACCGCAAGATAACACCAAGACGTGTTATCGAAGAGGAAACCGAAAAACTTGACGAAAAACCTCTTCGCCACCCTTCAAGCGGTAAATCGATCCACTAGACAATAAGTTAGGATACACGAATAACAAGAGATCCTTCAAGCCTAATCTATCCAAAATACACTCCAACAAGGCTTCTTAGAACCGTGTCTTGTCTAGCTTTCCGGATCCCGCAATACACCCGATTGTGTCCGCCAAGCCTCATCAGCTTCTTTTGGCAAATCCCTAAAACTTTTCAAGTTCTAAAACACTCTCTACACTCTGAAAGGGTGTGGGTTGTGTTTGGGTACAAATCTTCTCTCAAGGTATAACAATGGGAGAGGGACGGAGAAGAGGCAATAATGATTTCTCACTAAGGATGAGTAGCTCTCTCTCTAAAAGATGAGTGTGTGTTTTGTTGAAAACCTATCTAGGCTTTTTCTCTCTGAATGACCTCCTTTACATTTGTGGGTAATGAGAGTATATATAGTATGGGTGAAGGGTAAGAAAGTCACACTTAAAAATCCTCCAGGCAGAGAGTCTCGCGGGTATCTTGCGACCCTTACTCGCGAAATACTCGTGAAATTGACAGCCTGACACGACTTTTCAACTTCCAGTCATGTGCTTCTCACATGCCCTTTTCGCAGGAACCCTTCTCGCGAACTTCTTGCGAGCTAGTCACGAAATGCATTGATCTTCATTTCATGCTTGATTCTTCACCAACTTAATACTAGACCGAATACAATAAAATCCCATAAAATACAAGGAACAAAATTAAAGCAATTACAACTCTTTTTGTCATGGAATAAAATTAACATAAAACATAATTGTAAATCACTACTTTACAAACATGCATACACAAGTTCCTCGGAACTTTTGATACCAGAACAAAGAACACCAGAATTTGAGTGCATATCCTTCTCGGGATTGAACATGTTCACTTAGACACTTAGAACAGAAGAGATTAAGATAGAGGCGCAAGCCACCTAGACTAGAAGAGATTGAGATAGAGGCGAAAGCCACACAAAGAATTTTGAGGCAAGAGCCACATATGGGCATCACAGATACATATCTTTTCTAGCTCGTAAGAGCATTATGTTTGTTTGATTGATGTTTGAGGCTGTTGACAACTACAGAAATAGAAAGTTATTAATAGCAAGTAAAAAGTTATGTTAATTGTGAGATCAAATGTAAAAAAAAAAAAAAAAAAAAAAAAAAATTGCCAACTTAAATATGTGGCAAATAATGAAAATTATTATGAATGCAATAGCGCATTTTTTTTTTTTTTTCATAAAATGTATGCAGCAACATTATTACTCCATTCATAATGGGAACAAAATCTTCGAATCCAAAAGAGGTCTATATTCCTTTAGGGCCTTTTTGGATTGAGTGGGGAGAGAGAGGAGTGGAGGGAAGTAAAGTAGAATTGGTTAAAAATAGACTAATTTTAAGTCAAATTTATTCTGATTTAGTTTACTCACCTTCATTCTCTCAACCCAAACTGACTATTAATTAACAACGTGATTATAACCAGGCTTCCAGCTCCTGTCATACACACGCAAATCATGAACCTGATATCTAAAAAAAAAAAAAAAAAAAAAAACAGCCCATTAAAGGCCCATTAGGTAAAAAGAGCAAATCATTTTTCATGATATTTAATTTTTTTAATAACTAGTCGCTAACCCGTGCGATGCACGGGATAGTTAAACGAAATTTGTACACATTCACTTTTATTGGTACAATCATTTGAAAATCTCTCTATAGCTTAAGAAACACAATATACTAAAATTAAAGAGAGAAAATTTTCGAAGAAAAAAATATTATAGATAATTTAAAAGAATTTTGGTTTAATTCTTGAACACTGTAACTCCATAAAATTCATACTAATAATAATATTTTATGATAGTGCAGTTAGAATTTTGGTTTAATTCTTGAACACTGAATTGAAAATTGATTATATGAGTATTCAATGGTGAACAAAAATGAAGTTAAAATTTGAGCATTGTAACAACTTCTTCACACAGTATTCTACGAGTAGCAACGAATTTAATTTGATTGTGTTACTATATAATCCAAACTTATTAATATATCAGGACTATGAATTAGCTCAATAAAACTATCAAAGCCTTTCCACTACAAGAACATGTGAAGATTCTGTTAATTTGAGCAAACTTAAACCCCTCCATCCACTTAAATTTTAGAAACAGATTATACACTTAAAAGGGTTAGTAATTTATAGCACTTACGTACCCCCCACTATTAGTATACAGACACCAAATGCGGTCGTCGTAACCCTTTGAAAGAACCTTCCCCAATTGGACCCTATAAAAAAAACAAAAAAAAAAACAAAAAAAACACCCAATTAACAAAATTGATCCAAAAGGGTCTAAAAAGCACACAAAATCAATTCAAAAAACAAAAATATGAGACAAAGTAATTACTTTCCGCTGCCAATGAAATTGTCTTCTGTATTGTTGTTCCAAACTGCAACACTTATCTCTCTAAGGCCTTCAATTAACGAAAACACAAACTTTTCTTGGAATACCGAAGTATTATGACCATCTATACACACAAAAAAAAAAAAAACAAAATCAACATAACTCACTATAACTCTATAGAAGCCTCAAAAATATAAAGAGAAATTAAAGGGGTTGAATTTGATATTTATGTTTGGAGAGCGAGAGTTTGCAGAATTTTTTTTTTTTTTAATTGAGTACGTGCAATACATTATACAATGAAAATAACTGCACATATGCCATATGTATAGTTGGTCCATTACCTATCGTTGAAAAATATAGGAATGCAAAATGAAACATATATTGATTCCTAGAACACGCTTAATACGATGGAAAAGCCATGTTAAAATTGATTATTGAGCTTCATGTGCTTTTTCATTCCTGAAGATTATCCTTCGTTTATATAGAGAATATAGAAAATATAAGTGCAAAGAAAATCACCTTAACGTCTTAAAGTGATGATCTGGTGGCTATAGCTAGCTTGTCTTTGAGAATTTGGTTTCTGTTAGGGTTCTTGCTTTCGGTCACCTACTTATATAGAATTCTAGATACTGCCTTAAAAGTTTCAAAATGAAACGGGAATTAATTAGTGTTTGATAAGTTGGTTTGGTAGTTCAATGAATTTTTCAACCAAAAGATGGTCATAACTTGAGAGAGGGGTAAGGTTGCTAGGGTTTTGAGGAGTTATAATGTTTTTTTTTTTTTAAATATTATGCTGGCGTGGAAAATTGTGGTGCCAGCAAAGGCTTCGGTTTTATATATATATATATATATATATATATATATATATAGATTACCAATGCCCTTGCACTCTCTCACAAGACAACAGACAGCTTCTGTAATCCGTCGTCCTTTCTTTCATTCCATCCCAAAAAATTTCTCATTTCAAAAACACCACACTACTCCCTTCCTTCTTTTTCAAATGCACATAAACCACCACCTGTATCTGTAACATCGCCTCCTCAATCAACCCTTATATTCTCTAACAAACAAAACCTAAATTCTTTGATCCCCCACCCCAACTCCTCCTAATCTTTTAACATTCGCAAATAAACCCCTCTCTCTCTCTCTCTCTCTCCTCCACACTCTACTCTCTCTCTCCCTCGCCCCACCCTTTAATTAACTTCTAATATTTATTATTGATTAGACGACACCTCAACAACCATTCTTCCGATTTATCAATCACTAATCTTCTTCTTCTTCTTCATCTAGGGTTTGGATTTTTAGCTTGTAGATTTTCAATTTTTTTTAATGATCTTTCCCCATATATTTGGTTGTATTTACAGTACTAACCATTGTTTGTTTTTGTATAAGTAAAAAACCTGTTGTCAATTTGTGTTGTATTTTTTCCTCAAAAAGTTTGGGGTTTTGAGAGAGAGAGAGAGAGAAAGAAAAAAGGCTTTAGGGTTGGTTGCATGGGCGAACATGATGAGACAGGAAGTGGGCTATTGCCAAACGGCCTGCTGCCGAATGAAGCCGGGTCTGTGATGCGAGTGCTCGGTGATGGTGATTCGGACCGATGGTTGAAGGCTGAGAAGAGGACTGAACAGCTCATTGCTTGCATTCAGCCTAACCCGCCTTCTGAAGACCGTAGAAATGCTGTCGCCCATTACGTCCAACGCCTCATCCGTAAATGCTTCCCTTGTGAGGTACTCTACTTACTTCCCCAAATGCATTCTTCACTAATTTGTTAGCTCTTTTTATTTTTATTTTTTTATTTTTTTTATTTTATTTAAAAAAAATAAAATAAAATTATTGAGTGAATTACTTTTGTGTAAATTAATAATGCTTGTATGGTTGAGTAAGAATTTTGAGATGGATAACTTAGCATTTGAAAAGTAATGAATGCATCTTGGCCAGTGATTGTCTCAAGGCAATAAAGACACTAGGGGAGAGAATCCATCAAATGATTTTATCTGAGGACTCTGAAGTAGTATTTGGAGATGGATGTTGATTTGACTTTTGATTCGTGGGCAAAAAAAAAAGAAGGTGAAATGTCACATTTTCTAGTTTCAAAATCAGTCTCTTTATAAAAAATAATTTGGGTAAGGCTCCTACTAATCAACTTTCTGAAACCCTGAAAAAGTGGGAGCTGTGTTTACTGGGTACAACCCTTTTTTTTTTGATAAGTAAAAGTTTATTGATATCAAAAAAGGGAACGCCCTAGTACACAGGGAGTGTACAAGGGGTCAAACAATCAAGAACAAAAATTACAAGCATCTAAGAAATTAAGAAAAGATAAAAATGATTGGTTTCACAAAGCAGCCAACCAATCCATTAAAGTTCTAAAGAAAAATAGCTTCAAGTCTGATATGGATCTCTCATTATCTTCAAAGTACCGACTATTTCTCTCCCTCCGAAGGCACCACGATAAGCAATGGGGAGCCATCAACCATATATACCCATTTCAATGACATCCAAATCTGCCTTGCCAACATGCTAGAAGCCCCACTACAGATTGCGGCATAACCCAGCTCACTCCAAACAAACCAAACACCATAGCCCACATATCCATTGCAACCGGATAATGAAGAAAAAGATGATCAACCGATTCACCATTACACTTGCACGTGTAGCACCAATCTAATACCCAAACCTCTCTTTTTCGTAAATTGTCAATCGTTAAGCATTTCCCTAAAGCAGCAGTCCAAACAAAGAAAGCTACTCGAGAAGGAATCTTCCGTTTCCAAATGATTTTCTAAGGAAAGCAATAGTCATTAGAGCCCACTAAGAGATTGTAATAATCCTTAACCGTGAAGCCCTTCTTTCTATTAGTTTGCCAGCATGTCTTATCCTCACCAAACCCTCTCACCGAAACACCATATATGGCATCCATGAAACCGGCCAGTGCCTCTAGTTCCTGGGCATGCACACCCCTAAAGAAACGTACATCCCAAAACAGGATTCCATTATCAAACTTCATAATCTCAGCCACACTAACCTCCTGATCTTGGCAAAATCTAAACAATTTAGGATAGCTGGCTGCAAGAGATGTTTCACCACACCAACGGTCTTGCCAAAATTTCACCCTAGACCCATCCCCAATATCATATAAAATGTGGCAAGAAAAAGAAGGCCAGCCCCGACTAATATTTTTCCACAAGCCAACACCATATGTACCATTAATAGGTCTAGTGCAACCCTTTTTAAGTAGATGTGGACATATGCTAGTGGTTGTGTGATATGCATTGCTGTTTGTTCTTTTAGCAGAGTAGAAACACGTGCACCTTCATTTTTTATATTGTTGTCATTGTTCCTCGTTACCGTTACTTCAAATAATGATCTTTGTCTGCAGGTGTTCACTTTTGGGTCGGTGCCCCTCAAGACTTATTTGCCTGATGGAGACATTGACTTAACAGCCTTCAGTAAGAACCAAAATATGAAGGAATCATGGGCTCATCAAGTCCGTGATATGCTGGAGAATGAGGAGAAGAATGAGAATGCTGAATTTCATGTTAAAGAGGTTCAGTACATTCAGGCAGAAGTATGTCTCTCTCAGTATTCTTAATGTCTTTACAATTATTGGATCTTCTGTCTCATTGTGTTTTTTAGTGCCTACTTTTTAAGGTTTTGACTTTATTGCCAATTCCATTGAAAGCGTATTGTATAATTTTTAATTTCAGATGTTTATGAAATTAAGTTGGCTATAAAAAGGAAGGATTTTCCTAGTCCGCCTGCACATTTTATCAAAGAATGTGGTAATCATAAAAGAAAATAGCACTCATATATGTAAAAAATATATATATATATATATTTATATATATATTTGTGTGTGTAAAATGATGTGATGGTTGCTTATCTGAATTTATCAATGCAAATAAAATTTCTGCATTCTAATGATAACTCAAACTTGTAGAATTGATTCTGAGTTTATATGTAAAGTGAACAAGAAAAATTGTTCTAGGGGCAATCATTATAGACTAGCAGAGAATTATTTGGGGAAACGGTGGAGCCTCAAACGTATCCATTAGGCATCAGCTATAGCCCCAGAAGCTGTGGCAGCAAATGTGCCATCTCCCACCAATAAGAAAACCAACATTGTTTGTATATAGGGTTCTATCTTAACCCTTTTTTTGTGTGTGAGTGTAACACTGAGATGATGCAATCATACATTTTAGATGTTTAATCAAACTTCTCTTCCTTTCCATTTTCTTGGTAAGTGAAATGCATGATTAATTTATGATTGCAGAGGATTATTGATGACATTAATAAAAATTTTTCTTTTTGAGTGTAAGAAAAGCTGCATTATGTTTGTTTAATAGTATAGTCTATGTAATCCATTCGTAGAAGCTTATTTTGAAGATTTAAATTTTGTGCTTCCTGAATCTGTGCTACGTAGCTAATGGAATAAACAATCGCAAAATTTTGAGAAATAGGAACACTCAGAAGCACAGAAATGACAAAATTACTAGTGTCTGTTGAACATTATTCACTAGGGAAATGCTTGCATGCATGTTGGTAGGGAAAAAAAAACTTTTTATATTGGATACAGTCAGGCTATGGTCTCAACACGGAATACGAAGATTTTTAAAAAAAGTATAAGGAAAAAAATTCCACCATTCAATCTTCTCTCTCCCTCTCTCACTTGATCGCGCTTGAAGCTTATCGGCATACTCCTTGGTGCTTGTCCACTCTTCAACAATCACTCCTCATTGAAGGACCCTGATCCCCAGTGTTTTCTTGGAGGTTGTTGTTGAGTGTATTTGGAAGGATGCCCCTCCCCTTTTGAGTTGAGTGATGGAGGTAGCTTTGGCCTGCTGTTTTCTTTTTGTTTATGGGTTTGCTTTGTATGTACCTAATGCGAAAAAGTAAAATGATGGAGGGAGGATGGACGGTCCAAATGTTACCAACCTTGGCCATGTGCTGGCAATTTGCAATTGCTTCCCCCACCCCAAACCCCCCCCCCAAAAAAAAAAAAAAACATTTCCTTCCCATGCTGGTCTATAAAATGAAGAAATTTGCTTCTTTTTTTTTATTTTTTTATTTTTAACCTAAATAATAGTATTGCGATATTCTAGTGTTCTACTTTTTTTTTTTTTTTTTCTTTTTTCATAACTAAACATAAAAATATTCTCAAAAATATATAAATATATTATTTAATTGCTGTGTCCCCATCGTGTAGTGTCCTAATTTTTCAAGAATTTCCACGTTGCCGTATCCTGTGATGGGGTAATCTGTAAGTTTATCATTTATTAGCAACTAGAGAATGAATGGATTCATCTTTGGGGACCCATCATTATTGGGCATATTCAGACGTTTGGGACAACCTGAGGATGATTGATATGCTTTTTCATACATATCAGCTCACCTGCAATATCTATAATTACATGATTTAAACATGAGAATATAATTGAGGCCTTCTCTTTTAATTTCCAAGTCAACAGTGAATCCTTAATTTCCCAACCCATTGACTTTAGATCTAGGATGCTTATCACTGTATGTTCCTTGGGAATAAAACAAGAATTGTACCTAGTGCACAAAGCTCCCACTTTTGTGGGGTCTAGGAGAGGCCATGATAGGCAGCCTTACCCTCAAATTATTTTTTTTGGAGAGGCTGATTCCTAGACTAGAACCTGTGACCTATCACTTTTAATGGAAGACACATGCTAGTGCACCAAGGCCTGACCTCTTATGGCATGGGTTGAAGATTGTGTATATATATAGTCAATGTTTATTGGCCCAATAAGCTATTTTCTGGCTTTTCGTGTGTTGGTAAGCTTTCTTACTTAGTACATGCTATTATTTCCTGCAATTAGTGTTGTCGTTGGTTGTTATTTATTGTTATTATTATTATTTCCATATAGCTTTAGATTATGTTCCTTATAACATATAATATACATTATTATTATTATTATTATTATTTTGTATTTTTGCTCTGGGATTTTACTCAATAGTGTTTAGCTTTCTGTATTGTTCTGTCATATATTTGTATTTAGCTTTTTGTATTGTTTCTTCATATTTTTAGGTGAAGATAATAAAATGTCTTGTGGAAAATATCGTGGTAGACATATCATTCAACCAGCTTGGAGGGTTGTGCACTCTTTGCTTCCTCGAGGAGGTGAGTACTTAATTTTCAGAACTCTGCACAATTTTTTTCTACATGAAAAATAGACCGTGATGATGTTTGTGGTTTCTTCACTGATTTGTAGTTTTTGGTTCTTTAGGTTGATAATTTGATAAACCAAAATCATTTATTCAAGCGTAGCATTATATTGATCAAGGCTTGGTGTTATTATGAAAGCCGGATCCTGGGTGCTCACCATGGGCTTATCTCAACTTATGCCTTGGAAACCTTGGTTCTTTACATATTTCATGTCTTCAATAATTCCTTTGCTGGACCACTTGAGGTGACTACGAGTAGATTCTGTATTTTATTTGTTGTATTTCTACATCCATCCATCTGGAAGTTGTTACTTTGCTTGTGCAGGTCCTCTACCGTTTTTTGGAGTTCTTTAGTAAGTTTGATTGGGACAATTTTTGTGTTAGCCTATGGGGTCCTGTACCCATTAGTTCACTTCCAGATGTAACAGGTATGTATAAGTTGCTTGGAAGGTTCTTTTTTAAATATTCAATATAGTGAACCCAGATTTTCCCAATTTTTTCCAACAAATTATCTTTATCTGGAATATTTGCAGCTGAATCTCCTCGAAAAGATGGTGGAGAGTTACTACTCAGCAAATCGTTTCTAGATGCTTGTAGCACAGCATATGCTGTTCTCCCTGGTGGTCAAGAAAATCAGGGGCAACCCTTTGTTTCCAAACATTTTAATGTTATTGATCCGTTGCGTATAAACAACAATCTTGGGCGTAGTGTCAGTAAAGGTAGATAAATTCTAAACCTTGGAGTGGTTATGTATACACATCCAATTAACTGCTTTTAAGATGTCTTCTTTGTCCTTTTACCTATCAAAAAAAAAGATGTCTTCTTTGTCTTTTTGAGTTGTTTCTTTTTGTATGGAAACTATGTTTGTTCATGCCTCTGGTAGGACATCTACAGTTTGTTGATTATAATTTTCTGCTGGATCATTGAATTTATGAATTTAATATCTCTCTTTATTCTGCGGTGTGCTGACCTTTGAGATGTTTTGAAGGTTGATTGATTTGCTCATGCAAAATATACGTAGGTTATTTTTGTCTATTATATCAACTAGTCATGAACTTCTATACTAACTACCTACTTAGATCAGTTTCATTGATGGAAAATTGTGCTTGTGGTTTAGTGAGTTTTGGAAATATCTTGAATGAGCAGCAAAGAGGTTTATATGTAACATCTGCTGCATGTAGGCTGGATTCTTGTGGGCTTAAATTTGTTTGATTTGAT
The DNA here is from genome assembly GCF_001633185.2 of Quercus lobata. Lineage (NCBI taxonomy): Eukaryota > Viridiplantae > Streptophyta > Magnoliopsida > Fagales > Fagaceae > Quercus > Quercus lobata. Next base: position 56,643,138 of record NC_044907.1, on the reverse strand, counting down.
ATCCAAGTGTTGATTCATAAATAACTTGTAAAATGGAAGTTATTTTACAATTGTATTTGAAATGTGAATTCATATATCATTACTTCACATCTTTTAGTTATTTTTATTTCAATTTTAAAATTTGTATTAGGAAATGTAAAGTTGAAAATGAACTTTAAAATTGGGGGTGGAATCTTATTAGTTTGTTAGGTCGAACTTAAATATATAAATAATTCTGCTGTTGTTGGTGGCTTTAAATGATTCTCTTTTCTATATGGCTTTGTAGTTGCTATAGACGGATTTTGTTAGATGACTTGATTTCTAACTTTTGTTGGTTTCCATGATTATATGTTGTTCTACCAACTTAACTGAGTGAAACTACATTTAAGATATTTTTCTAATTTTTTTTTAATTTATTTTTTTTAAAAAGTGAAAGAAAGGGTGGAGTGGCTCAATTCTGAATGGGTATCTAAGAACTTCATTTTTTTGAATTAGTTGGTTGCAAGTTTTCTAATTTCATTTTTCTGTATTGATATTTTCATTATTTAATTTATTTTTATTTCTTATGTAGAATGCTTGTTGACGTAGGACAAGGGGAACAAACAAAACCTGATTTAGAACTCTTGGGGCAGATCTGGTAACACTTCTGTTTTGAGGGTTTAGGGTTAGGTTTTGGTGGGGAATAGGCTTGAAAATAATAGGAATTATAGGGTTTCTGAAGGGGACAAGGATTAGTAGGGGTTGGGGATGAAACAAAGAAGAATCGGGTTTGGGTTGCTATGAATAGTGTTCTGAACAATAACCGTGAATTAAAATTAAAATATAAATTTTAGGCATCACACCTAGACTTCCTAAGCATCACACCTAGGGTTCTTTGGCATCACACCTTGGAGAAGGTTGCATCACACAAACCATAAAAGAAATCTTCATAGCTCTTGAATTTTGAAAACATTCATCCTCCCAATGGAAAATGTGTTTTTGCTTAGATCTCCTGGGGGAGAAATAGGATTTTGTGGATGTTCACAGAAAAATAAAGAATTAAAAAATTGAAGCTTTTAGAAGTGACTGCACACATAATTCACTGATTTCAGACTTGTCACATTAGTCTGTTGGGTGTGTAATTGCACCAGAGCAGCTCTTTCAACCAAATCTTGTCCGTTTGGAAACAACTTCTCTTGGTGTAAATTTTATTTTATCAATTCCTTTTACTGCTTGTTCTTTGCTTACATTGTTTTGTTGGCTGATTTTGCACTGTCTGATTGGCATTGTTAGTGATTATTATTATTTTTTGGCTGACACCTTTTAGCTCTTTTTATGGACATAATAATTTATGTATTATTATCCAGGCAATTTCTTTAGGATACGCAGTGCTTTTGCATTCGGGGCTAAAAGACTGGCAAGATTACTTGATTGCCGTAAAGAAGACCTATTTTTTGAAGTAAATCAGTTCTTTTTGAACACTTGGGACAGACATGGTAGTGGCCATCGTCCTGATGCACCAAGGAATGACTTGTGGCACTTGAGATTGTCGGCCCCGGACCAGTTACATGTGTCCGAGAGTTTAAGGAGCAATTCAAGTAGCCAAAGGAATGACATTTTCTCTGGTCATGAAACTCAAGTCGGTGGGACACGGGGTTCAGGAAGTGTTTCCTCTCAACATGGTAATAATTCCCTGGAAAGTTTCTCTAGAACCAGTGATGTTTCTACAGTCTCTCGTACTCAAAGCCAAAAGGGTTATGGCAACCCAAACAACTCAAGGGTCTCTGATCAGATTAGGTGGGAAATCAGTTCCAATCAAGGTGCAATTGTGGATAAAGTTCAGAGAATTTCCAAACCTGATAACTTGGTCAATGATATACAGGGGAAGTTTCTCTTTGCAAGGACACGTTCTAGCCCTGAGCTTACTGATACATATGGTGAAGTTCCTTCTCAGGGAAGGCGTAACAGAGGCCTAGAAAGTGGGAAAAGCCAAACTTCTGCAAGGTTTGATAATAGCAGGAGGAAAAACCAGGAATCGGATATTTTCGCAAGCCATGGCATTAGAACTGAGGATCCTGCATCTGTTAGGCACATCTCGTCCCGTCAGAGTCTAGAAGCTGCTGCTGATTCAAATTGTGGTTCCAATAGTTACCATGAAGAGACAGGCTCGGGTGCCATGGGCGAGGAGTTTGCTTCTGTTGTGGGGGCACAAGGAATGCATCAGGAGGAGCAAGATCTTGTGAACATGATGGCATCTTCCGCAACTCATAATTTTAATGGACAGGTTCAGCTTCCATTGAATTTGGCATCAGGTCACTTTCCCATCTCATCTTCTGTTCTAGCATCAATGGAATGTGCTCAGAGAAATCTGAGTGGAATGGTTCCCACAAACTTCCCATTGATTGAGACTCCTTGGGGCATAAATATGCAATTTCCACAAGGATTTTCTTCCCCAATAGCTCACTATTTCCCTGGCATGGGATTGACCTCAAATCCTGAAGATTCAATTGAACCTGTTAATGAAAATTTTGGGTCAGTGGAAATGAGCCTGGGGGAGTCTGACAATGATTTCTGGCATGAGCAGGACAGGGGCTCTACTGTTGGGTTTGATCTTGATAATGGAAGTTCTGAAATGCTTCAGTCAGATGACAAGCTACAATCAACTTCAGCTAGTCATAATTTTGATCCTTCATTCCGCATTGGTTCTAGCAGCTCTACAAGAAATCAACAGAAGATTACAAAAGAAAACCAAGGTTCAATGAGGGATGATCATGTGGATACTTTGCAGTATCAAGATAACAGAGGGAATGAGGTTTATCATGATGACAGAACTTCAAGTTTGAGATCCTTGCCTTCTGCAACCCCTAGTTCCGTGAAAAGTAAAACCTCTTCTGAGAGTTCTTTTGAAGGATCATCGGTAAAGGTCTCAAAATCGACCAGGGAAAAACGGGGTAGGAGAACTGCTGCTTCTGTACTACCATCTACCATCGTGGTGAAAGGTAAGAGCACGTCTGAACATTCCTCCACTCAGGGAGATGATGACAACAGGGACTGGAATCTACCGTCCACTATGGGTTCTGAACTGGCAGAAAGAAGCACAGGAGCTCAATCTGTTGCTGCTTTACATGTTACAAGGCATCAAGTACCTGGATTCGAATCAGCTCAAACAAGTGGATCAGAGTCGTTGATACCCATTGCTCCAATGCTTTTAGGTCCTGGTTCACGACAAAGAAATCCGGATGGTTCTGGTGTTCCTACCTTCTTTTATCCCACTGGGCCACCAGTTCCTTTTGTTGCATTTCCAATGTACAATTATCCAACTGAGGCAGGAACTTCTGATACATCGATGAGCCAATTCAGTGGGGAAGAGGGGTTGGATAACAGTGATTCTAGTCAAAATTTTGATTCATCTGAGGGACTTGATTTGCGTGAAGTTTTAAGTACTAATTCTGTGAGAAGCACTGTTCCCATTGAGCCATTGGAGCACAAGTCTGATATTCTTAACAGTGACTTTGCTAGCCATTGGCAAAATTTGCTATATGGGCGGTTTTGCCAAAATTCACGATATCCTGCACCTCTGATTTATCCTTCACCTGTTATGGTGCCTCCTGTCTATTTGCATGGCCGTTTACCGTCAGATGGCCCAGGAAGACCTCTTTCAAATGTTAATCTCTTCACGCAGCTTATGAGTTATGGGCCTCGTTTCGTTCCTGTTGCTCCTCTCCAATCTGTCTCAAATAGACCTGCTGCTGTTTTCCCACGTTATGGTGATGAAATTCCCAGATATCGAAGTGGGACTGGGACCTACCTGCCCAATCCTGTGAGAATAATTTTCACTACCCTAACAAAATGTTAAGCAGTTTCTTTGTTTTTAAAATTTTCAGTCCTTTATGTCGGATCTTTTGAGTACAACTAGATAGGCATAAAACTGTAGAATTGGAATTCGGGAGTTTTTTCCCCTTTCAACTTGACATGCATGTTTTGTGGATATTTTTGTAGATGATGTTGACAGTACTGTTTCTGCAGCTCACTAGTTGGAGAGATTTTCCTACACACGTACTGTCCCCTAATCCTTTATCATGAAGTCCTGTGGTTAGGATTATAAAAATGTGGGAGTGTTTAAGAACCTTACAGAAGTAGTTTATGCATATTTAATTTGAAATCATTTATCTTAGTGCTATCTTTCTTGTTCACTCAAATTCCATGTTGGTGGTGCCATAGGTGATGACTTTAAATCCTAGGTGTTTCATTTTTATTAGCTGTTACAGACTGGTTCCTCTTCTCATATTCTTAATGCCCAGAAATTGTATGCTGTTTATAATCCAGAAGTCATTTTGTATGAATATGTGTGTTTTGAAATGCTAGTTTCTGTTAATGGTTGTTTGTGGTCAATAGTGGTTACAAATCCTCAGTTGGGTCAATTTCATATCAATGTACTTAAATTTTTCTGATAATATTTAGTTTGATATGGCTATTATGTGGATATTTAAATTTGTTGTTTTATGTACTTCAGAAGCTTTCTGCTCGGGACCGACAATCGACTGGTGCCAGACGAGGGAATTACAACTATGATAGAAGTGACCACCATGGTGATAGAGAAGGGAACTGGAACATTAATTCAAAGTCACGTGCTGCTGGGCGCAGCCACAGCCGTACCCAAGCTGAAAAGCCAAACTCAAGATCAGACCGGTTGGCGGCAAGTGAGAGCCGAACTGACAGGCCTTGGGGTTCACATAGACGAGACTCATTTCCTTCACACCAGTCTCAGAATGGTCCAGTCCGCTCAAACTCTGCGCAGAGTAGTCCTTCCAATGTGACATATGGCATGTATCCACTACCAACCATGAACCCCAGTGGGGTGGCATCAAATGGACCTAATATTCCACCTCTTGTCATGCTGTATCCTTATGATCATAATGCTGGTGGCTATGGATCACATGCCGAACAGCTTGAGTTTGGGTCTCTTGGACCTGTGGGCCTCTCAGGTGTGAATGAAGTTTCACAACTAAATGATGGAAGCCAACTGAGTGGGGCATTTGAGATTCATGGTGTCTCAGCTCAACGGTCTTCACCAGATCAACCCTCATCACCTCACCTTCGGAGGTAGTTGGTCTGTTTTCTCCAAAATAACTAACGATTTAAAATGGTACTTACTAAAACACATGAAGCTGTAACTGCATTATACATATATATATATATATATATATATAGTTAATTTCTGGTTCACCTATCAGTATGGGTCAATGCTTATCAATTTTTTCTTAAGGCTTTTTTTTTTTTTTTTGGTTAGGAAATTCAAAAGTTAAGAGATGTAAATAAGATTGAAAAAATCTTGTATTATGTTTTGTATTATGTCTTTGAGCTAGAGGGATAAGATTGTCAAATCACCTTTGTAAGACATTCTCTCCTTTTTTCCTCCCATGTTGGGAAAAATAAAAATGATGGGCCCATATCGATCACCTCTCATTTTCTCCTTTTACTTTTCTACTCCACCATACAAGAGAAAATTTCAATTCATCTTTCATTTTCTCTCCAACCTCTATCTTTTTACTTTTCCACCCAACCAAACACATTCTAAATCAACCAGTTTTGTGGAGCTCTCCACTTTTTCTTTTTGGTATTATTTTCTGAAATTCATCAGGGTTGTGGGGAACCATTTATTATATACCTATTAAATTTATTATTATATGTGATAAAAATTATGTTTAAAATATTTTTAGATGATATTATATGTAATATTAATATCTATTATGTATCATGTGCCTGCAATGTTAGTATTAATGTCTTATAACTTGTGCTAGTTCTTTAATATTTTTATCAATTGCTTCCTATTATTTCACTGGGATTGTTTTGTGATGCTGTCAATTTTATTATCTTAACAGGTGACTTTCAATTGATTATTTAACAGATCGGTGACCCAGAGGAACTATCTGTTAAAAGAAGAGGATTTCCCGCCTCTTGCATTTCCAAACCAGGGAGGGAATGATAGTGAGAGAAACTATGATGAGAAACCCTCCCATTTCCAAACCAGGGACGCAATGATTGAGGAAGAATTTGATTATTTGATTAGATGAATATTCAATGTATTTCTGATGGGAAAATCTGTGCATACTTGCCTGGTGCTTGTATTTACAATACGAAGTATTTGTTCTGTTTTCAAGGATACGACACGACAGGCCAGTGAAGGGTGATGCAGGACTCGGCGGTTAGCGTTTCATTTTAGGCTTTAGATACATTGTAACCCCACTGAAACTAGGAACTACCTTAGGCATAGAACTTAGGATTTTACTCTGTTACAAATCTATTCTGTCAGGATTTTCTTTCACACAATGTAATAGGGCTTTTGATTCATATGCTCACTGTGTAGATCTCTTTTTACCAACTCTTGTCTAAGATGTTAACAGTGTATCATTAACATTGTAAAAGATAAATTTTCAGCTTAGATGACAAATTCCCCATTGGTTTACTCTTTTAACTTCTTTTTTTCTTTTGGGTGTTGGAGAGATACTTTTTTTGTTTTGGGGGGGGTGGTGGGGGTGGGTGTGGAGAGGAGAGAGGCCATCCTTATGATGCCAACGACAGCTCTGAAAGAAAAACGATATATTTAGTTATTTAGTTCACCTTTACTGTCATTGTTACCGAAAATCATTTTGTATGGTATGAAACAATGGTCCATTACCTAATTAAGGAAAAAATGGAGGAGTTCAAAATTCAGAATGGCATTACCATCTATTTCAATTTGAAAATAAACTTTTATTTTATTTTATTTTAATTTTGTATTTTATGCAACCACTTTTAAATCATTCGCATCAGATTATTTATTCTAAAAGCTATTTCAATGGAAAAAAAACAAATCATTTTTCATTTATATGACCACTTTTTTAAAACAGTCACGCCGGTCACGCACATCAACCAAAATAGTAAATTGAGAAATGAATAAAATATGAATTTATACATGAAATGTGGACAAGATATGCATAATTTTAGACAAATTGACATGAGTGGTTTTTTGGGTTGGTTGGTCAAAATTCGACAAGATATGCAAGTGCTCTAACAATAAATTTGTTGGAATCCAAGAGGGAGATGGTTACCTTCTGTTGTTTTGTTTTGTTTTTTGTTTTGGTTTTTGTTTTTTTTTTTTTTTGTTTTTGTTTTTCAATTTATTTATTTATTTATTTTTTGATTGGAATACTGAACTTTTATAAATCATCAAAAAAGTTGCAAGATACATCCTGCGAACATGCGTCCTCAATCAGATTGGGAGTTTCCTCCAACCATACAACAAAGTCACTCACTTGTTTTGCAAATTGGGCTAAAATGTGGGCTGGCCTATTGCCATCCCGTTTGACATGAGTAAAAGAGACAAAACGAAACTTGTCCACTTGGGCCAATATACTTTCCATGATAGTTTCTATAGAAGCCGGGGCCATCGAGATGCCTGTCAGGATATTTTTGAGGGTGCACGAGTCCGTCTCAAAGTAGACTTCTTTGAACCCCATCTCCCACGCAAAATGGATAGTAGTTTCCATGGATTTTGCCTCAGCTTCTAACACTGCCAGAGTGGCTGGGATTCTTTTGCTCATCGCAGCCAAAACCAAGCCTTGAGAGTCCCGTATTACCATCCCAAACCCAGTAGCACGCTGGTCCTTGAAAACCACCCCATCCACATTTATTTTGAATTGAGGGGGGTCTGAAGGGTGCCACCTGACAGGCAGTGCTGGGTTCAAACAGCTCTCCCTCTCATTTGCCTCTCTGAACTCTTCCATTAAAGGTGTGGAGCTTCTGACCAAAGTTTTGCCTGTGCGATGCCTACCTCCGTTGCGGACTGTGTTTCGGTGCTTCCAGATTTCCTAACATAGTGAGATGACTTTTTCCATTAAACCTGAGCATATTGGTCTGTGGTTTACCATTTGCCACACAACATCAATAAAACTCCGTCCGCTATCAATAAAGAAAGGAAACACCGTCTTGCTGTTACTCCAGGCCTCTTTAGCCCGGTCGTAGAACTAGAATAAATTGTAGGCTAGTTTCTGCCCTTTTCCCACGCTGAGGGCAAATATCATCCTTTGTGATTTGCCTCTTCTTCAGGTTTGATTTGGTTGCTAGAGCTTCACGGCATGCCCTCCAGGCAAAATTCCGAATCTTATTGGGAAGTTTTAAATTCCAGATGCTTTTCCAGACCAGCTTCATTCCTGATCCCTCAGAGCAATCCTCCCCACTGTTGTTCCCCATTGTTCTAATACTATGGTAAGCACTGTTGGTAGAGAAGTTCTCATTTTTTGTACCCTCCACACAATCCTATCCATTGGGAGTCTTAGGCTTAATGGGATGCTCAGGATCAAATCCGCTTCCTCAAGGTAAAAGAGCTATCTGACCACAACAGAGTTCCATTCCCCCAATTCTTCAACAATAAGGTCATTAACCTTTGCGCTTGCCTATGAGTCCGTTAGTGGAGAGAGAATCCGAGTGTAGGACTTGGAGGGAAGCCAACTATCTTTCCCTATTTGAATGCTTTTGCCATTGCCCACTCTCCAACATCTACCCTTCTCTACTACTGCTTGGGCAGACATAATGCTTCTCCAAGCAAACGATGGATGCTTGCCAATAGTTGCCTGAACAAAATCACAATCCAGGAGGTACTTTGCCTTGAACACCCTAGAGAACAGAGAGTGAGTGTTTGTTTGGAGCCTCTACCTTTGTTTTGCTAGGAATGCTTTATTAAAACTTTTCAAGTCCCTAAAACCCATTCCTCTGCTTTCCTTAGGTTGACACATTCTCTCACATTCTCTCCCAACTTACCCAAGACATTTTCTTTTCGTCTTTTCTTTGCCCCCACTAGAATTGCCTTACCATGCTAGTGAGGTCATCACAAAGGTTATTTGGGAGCTTGAAGCAGCTCATTGTGTAGGTTGGAATGGCTTGGGCCACGGCCTTGATGAACATTTCTTTTACCAGTAGTCGAAAGGAGCTTTTCTTTCCATCCGATCAGCTTGTGAGCCAACTTGGTCTTTAATTGAGCAAAAAGAATTCGTTTTGGACCTTCTGACAAGGGAGGGAAGATTGAGGTAAGTTTCGTGTTGCTTGATCATCTGGGCACCAAACATTGTTTTGATCTTGTTCTGTATTTCCCCCATTGTGTTCTTGCTGAAGAACAGAGAAGTTTTCTGCTTGTTTAGCTGCTGCCCCGAAGAGTCCTCATATACCTTGAGAATTCTCAACATTTCCAACCCCTCAAATTCGGTAGCCCTCCCAAAGATTATGCTGTTGTCTGCGAAAAAGAGGTGAGAGATTTTTGGCCCCCTTCTACAAATAGACACCGCCCTTAGTCTCTTCTCATGCACTGCTTGGTGAAGCATTGCCGAAAGACCCTCAGCACAGAGGAGGAATAAATAAGGCAATAATGGGTCCCCTTGGCGCAACTCTCTTGAAGGGATGATGTGACCCTTTGGGACCCCATTAATTCTAATGGCGTAAGTGACTGTGCTGAGGCATTGCATAACAAGAGTGACATTTCTCCGAAAACCCCATTTTATGCATAATTCGCTCCAAACATCCCTATTCCACCCTGTCATATGCCTTACTCATATCCAATTTCAAAGTCATTTCTCCCAATATGGTACATTGTCTCTGAAGCCACCAGTACGTTGTCTGTAATGAGCCTTTCAGCCATGAAAGCACTCTAGTTCTCACACACCAGCTGAGGTAGGACCTGCTTTAGTCTGTTGGCCATAGTCTTGGATGCAATTTTATAAGCAACGTTGCACAAGCTTATCGGGCGGATGTTCGTCACCCTTTTTGGTTCTTTTACTTTTGGAATTAGAACAATGTGAGTCTCATTGAAATTCGGTGGAGTGATGCCTAAATTTAGAAAATCTAAGACAATTTTAGTGACAATGGGGCATACCGTTGGCTAGAATTTTTGGTAGAAAATTGGAGGCATTTTGTCCAACCTTGGGGTAGAGGTGGCGTACATCTGTTTCAGTGCGGTTTCCACTTTAGAGGCCCAGAAGTCCTGAGAAAGGAGGATGTTCATCGGGTCTGACACCTTCCTATGTATAGAGTGGATAAGTTCCTCACTTATTTTTGGGTGGGAAGTGGAGAACAGATTCACATAGTAATCCTTGAAGGTTCTACCAATCCCATCTTCCTCGCTCTACCAACACCCTGCATCATCCATCACACCTTGAATGGTGTTACGTTGGTACCTGCTAAAGGCTTTTGTAGGGAAGAACAAAGTGTTTTTATCACCATGCTTCAGCCAGCTAATCCGTGACCTTTGTCGCCACATGACCTCTTCCGCTTCCAGTAGCTTGTTTATTTCCCTTCTTGTGTATTCAAGTTCTTCCATAGTGATTGCGGACCCCTTGTTGCATTCTATAACCTCTAGTTTGGCTTGCAGAGACGCAAGTTTTTTACCCACATGCCCAAAGGAAATATCATTCCAAGAGGACAAGGAAGCTCTACATTCAGCCAAGCAGGAGAAAAGCGGGAAAACCGAATCCTTATTCTCTCCTCTGACCCAAGCCTTTTCCACCACCTCCATACATGATCCTTCCTTAAGCCACATTTCTTCAAAACGGAAGAGTTTTTTCCGACACCGCTTCTTATTGTTTTTCTGGACATCCTTAAGGACTAGGATACAATCGTCAGATGAGGAATCGGGTTTGTGATGCAGTTGCATTTGGGGAAATCTAGCTTCCCAGTTTGTTGAGACTAACGCTCTGTCTAACCTTTCCCTGACCCACCCTCTATTTCCCAACCGCCTACACCAAGTAAAATCCTGGCCCGTATAACCCAAATCACGAAGATTGCAAGCATTGATTACCTCACAAAAATTTTCCATTTGCTTCACTAGGCGAGCTTTGCCACCCTCCTTCTCACCCCCATTCATCAACTCATTAAAATCTCCAAGGCAGACCCAGGGTTTCCATAGAAGCCCATTAATCGCATCAATGTGGCTGCCCGAATAGGATTGGACATCCACCTTTAGCTCTTTTTTCCACAGGAGGGCAAGTCCCTCACTTCGCCCCTTACTCGGTACGACCATCCCTTGGGTACGATTCAACCTTCCTTAATACCAACCATTTTCGAAACTACAAGCTTTGTTTTCATTAAAAAAATAAAATTGGGATCTTTAGAAGACACTATCTTCTCGAGAGCATGAATTGTACGCCGGTTCCCAAGCCCTCTATAGTTCCAAGCTAGAGTACTCATTGATGACGGCGGGGCTGCACTGCAGCCTCCGTTGATCCCAAGTGCCTTGCCATGAGTTGACCCATTAGAGCCACTTCTTCCTCCTTCTTGCTCCATTTTCTAGTTTCCATTTCTTTTTGGACTTCTTTTGACGGCGTTGTCCCCTTCCTCTTTGAACCAGTTTCAGGCACGGCAGTGGTGTAGCTTGCTGCTGCCTCACTGTCTCTCCGAAATCTTTTCCACGTACCTTGAATGCCCCCCTTTTCCACTTCGTGATCTTGGATTTCATTCTGCCCTGATGGCCGCTTGTTTTCTTTTCCCTTGCTCTCGGTGAATTTCTTTTTCTTTGGAAGTTTCTTGGGAGTACTCGTACTCTGCCCTACGTTGTCATTTCTTAAGTGGGGGGCTTGAGGATGGGCCTTTAGGAGTACTTCACCTCCCTTACTTCTTAAAACCCGGTCCCATTCTTCTACTTTCAGAACAAACTAACCTTGGCCTTTTTGGGCCTCGTTTAGCTCTTTTGCAAGCCCATATGGATCAGTTGAGTCAGCAGTTGAATCTGGGCTTTGTATTTGGGTCCTATTAACTTTTTCTTTCACTCCAGTCCCCAACACCTTGGGTTGTTCAATATTCGAAAATCCTGAGCCACCTCTGTTATTTTTCTTTAGCTCCTTGATTCCTGTTAGTTCTTGTAGCGTAACATCATCATTTATGGCGCAGTCTATGTCCCGCAATTGCTCCTCAAAGTTTACTAGCTTCTTTTCTTGAGGTGTCACATCCGCCATTACCAAGTTTGACACCTTGGTTGCTTCTTTTGGTGGAGGGGGGAGATTTCATTGTTGTCGCACACCACCCTTGGCAACCACCGATTTTTCCTCGAGTTATGGGTGTTGCACTGATGTGCCCCTTCCTTGCTTTTTCCTTCCCCTTCGTTTTTCCGGTTGGGGGCTTCCACCACTTGTGGCCTTTGGAGCCTTCCTGGGTCTGCGTGGAGCTAGGGTCCAAACTGACTTTCTTCAAGTGCTAGTGATTCTTTGCTATCAATCCAAAGTGGGCAATCTCTGTCGTCATGGTCCAATTTGCCACACCAGTAGCAGAAAATGGGGAGGCTTTCGTAGCGAAAATCCACCCATCCCTTTTCAGTGCCACCCATGCGAACTACTCTTCCTCTACATAGTGGTTTTGAAATATCGATAGTTAAGTGTAACCTTAGGTACTTAACCACGCTAAAACCCCTTGGCCCTACATCTACCTTCTTTATTACCCCCATCGGGCTGGTAATCTTTTCGGCCACCTCTGTTGTTTGCATTCGCATAGGCAAGCCATGTATCTGAATCCAGAAAGGGGTTCTGTCAAAACTTAACGAGGAGACTGAGTCCCCTTTTCCCAATTTTTGGAGGACTAGAAGGTATTTGTCAAAAGACCACGGGCTTGCCCACAACACCCGGTTCATATCCTCTTTCTTTTGGAATAGTAGGAGAGTTATGTTGTCTCCAGCATCCTGAATCTCAAAATTCTCCGTTGTCTTCCATTGGAATAGGAAGAGAGTTATGTTGTCTCCAGCATCCTGAATCTCGAAATTCTCCGTTGTCTTCCATATCGGCTTCAGTGCCTTTACTACTGCCTCTGAATTAATACGTCTTTTGGATAGGAACTTACTAGCTAAGACCCATCCCTCGGTCACCTCCTTAACGTCTAAGTCCACCTGTTCTGTTTCATGCTCTGTTAGTTGTAACTTCTCACAACGCTTCGATAGTTCTTCCATGGGGAAAGGTTACCTACCAAAGTTGGGATGGAACAGGCAGAAACAAAGGAAATAGAGAAGTGCTAAACTAGATTTCTACCGAACGGGAGAAACACTTCTTGTCTGTCGACAAGCCCCTTGTTTCACCTCTAGAGTTTCGAAGAAACCTAGAGAGAAAATGCTTAGCAATTTTTTCTTAGATCTTTCCAGTCACTTTTAATTCAATTTATTTTTATATTAGAGCCTTACTTCCCTTCTTCTACACACTAGTTATTGCAATGAGTCATCTATTGAGGAGGACTCCAAGGTACGAAATATAAGACTAAGTTCAGACTTGAACTTAGGATCTTATAAATCACATAATTTTTGAAAATTACTAGACCAACCACTTGGAATTAGAATGCTCTTCCAATTAGTAGAGGTGTTGATTTTATTATATATATATATATATATATTTTTTTTTTTTGTGATTAAGAGGTATTGCATTAGTATGAAAGAAAAATGTCCTTGTATAATGCACTCTAGAGGATACATAGACCCCAATAATTCTACTTGCCACCAAAAACCACGAGTCTCTTCTTTCTCTAAAGTTCTGAACAACATCGTCACTGGAAAGTTGTCGAATAATAGAAAAATTTTGTTGGAAAATTTTATTAGCAATTAAAACACCGTAAACCAAGCCTTTCTAAGACCAAACTAAGAACTCGCCAGGGCTGGTTGATGTCCCTTGCTCCCAGCCCAACCGTCTTGTCTTCCCAAGTGTTGCCACCATTGGATTTCGACAAAAATTCATCTTCTTGACCCATTCTAGTTCTATTGCAAATTGGGGGATTTTGTGTTTCAGCTATCATTATCAATCTATTAAATTGATTACTCAAGATTATAAAATGAGGGTCACAATTAAAGGTTTGAACCCCAAATTTGGTCAAAGGTTGAGTAGAATGAAGAGACCCGAAAAAAGAAAGGTTTTTTAGTTATTCAATTTACAACTAAAATTAACATTTTTCAATCTAATGACGATTCAACCAAATTGAATAAAATAATATGTTTGGGACATCCAATTAGGGTTTGATAACACCAATAGTAGTACCTCTATGGCAAAGCAAACATGTCCTAGCAACTCATTGAAATCCTCTTGGATTTTTTTGGCATTTAACATGATTTTCGGAACAATTTAGTTAGTTGTCAAGTTTGCAAAGCTATTTTGTAAACTAGCATCTCGTGGCTCTAAAACTCAAGTTTAGTAAAGAAACTCAAGTCTCTAAGCCTTGAGTTCCAAGTAGTGGCATGATGTGGAAGAAAATATTCACATGAACTTGAGTCTCTTGCCTTTAGATATGGGTATGTGTGTGCTGTGGGTTCTTCTTCTTAAGATCTTTGAATCTTCTTCTTCTTCTTCTCTTCTTTTTCTCCTCGGCCTGCTTCTTTCTGTACACTATGGAACTCGAGTTCCACATGGATTATATATCCACATCAGCTTGGAACTCGAGCCTTAGAGACTCAAGTTTCATCACTGAACTCGAGCCTCTTAGGCTCAAGATGCTAGTTTATTAAAATATTTTGAAAACATGTCAACTAATGAAATAGTTATTAAAATCATGTTTAATGGCAAAATTCCCCCATCCTCTTTACACGTTATTTTGTTTATACTTGTGACCCTTTTTCATCTCATATTACATTCTTATATCTCGAGTTATTTCTATTTACGATATTAATATGGTCAAGTTTGTATGACAGCCTTGCTTGAATTCCTTGCTATGAGATCATTTTAGTGATCCAGTCCAATCCATGAGGAATATACGGAGGCTATGATTTGATTTTGGATTATGTAATTGTTGACGTGGAGTTGGGGTGTCGTGATTTTGGTTAATGATTTGTTATTGTCTAGTGACTCAACCCAACCCGTGTAGGCAATACGTGGCCATGACCTTTCTTGCATAGGAAATAAACATTACATGACAATTCGAGTATCGTATTTCTGACATTGTTCTTATTCTTTCGCTATTCACATGATTTGAGCAATCATTTTTGTTTACACAATTATCCTACTCTTTGTTTTCCCTAAATTTTATGTTGGGATCTATTATTAACCATCATTGTTGATATTCATTTCGCTTTTTTTTTTTTTTTTTGGTTGATAAACTACCATTTTATTAAAAGACTAAACAGAAAAAAAGTCTATACAACAATCTTGCCTACAAGCTTCCAAAATAAGAGGCAATTTACAGTTATTACAAGATAAACCTACTTTAAAAGCAACAACATATTTAGCAGCAAGATGAGCTGCCGAGTTTAAAGATCTTCTAACCCAACAAAACTCACAACTAACAAAAGATAAAGTTAAATCAAAAGCATTATGAATGATAGAGGAGATAGACCAATCAGTTGGTTTCTTCCTCTTTAGACAAGGCATCAAAACATATTTTTGCATCCCCTTCCACTATGATGTTGCACCAATTTTCAGAGATAGCCAAGTTTAATGCCCACAAAATCGCAGTTGCTTCAGCCTGAGTAGGAGTGCATAAGTCATGAATTTTAGTCATACCTTTAACACCTCTTCATTCTCATTTCTAGCCACCACAGCTAAGGAGGTGAAATCCTATGAGACAATATCCACATTCAATTTTATATAGTTTTCAGGAGGGGGATTTGTGAAGTCAATTCATCTCTCCTTTCTTTATCCTGCTCAAATCTCCTTCATTAATCAATGCCTAATCTATTTGTAAGGTAATCGTTGTCTACTGGACTTCTTTCTATATTTGTTGTGGGTATTTGTTTTTAAGTGTTTAGTTGTGTTGGGGATGCTATAAAAAGACTTGGTGGGTGTATTACATTTTGAGTATAGGTTTTGGTAGAGTGTGTTGTTTGCATTCACAATGAGAGCTTTAGGGTGGAACTGTAGAGGCATTTGCAATGCCTCATGGGTGAGAGCCCTCAGAGCTTAAAAAAGAGGTCATAATCTGGATATAATTTTTCTATGTGAAACGAAAGCAAATGAAGACCATATGAAGTTTGTAAAGAGGAGGGTTGGTTTTAATGAAAAGGTGGTAATTGAGGCAAAGGGTAGAGCAGGGGGATTATGTTTAATGTGGAAGAACAACCTGAAAATTCAAGTTATGGAGATTGGTATTTGGTCAAAATTAGGGATCCTGGTGGAGATTGGTATTTGGTTGGCTTCTATGGACCACCTAATGTAGCTAAGAAAAGAAAGGCTTGGGAGAATTTGTGTGCTTTACTGGAATCAATTCAAGGGCCTTGGATTTGCTTTGGAGACTTCAACATTGTCTTCGATAGTGAAAAAAAGGATGGAGGAAGAGCTGAGAGCTCAATGTTCCCAAACTTTTTGAAGGAAATTCTTTTTGAGTTGTGAGCTATTGATCTAGGGTCCTCTAAAAGTAGATTTACTTGGTGGAAAAAAAGATGGAGAAGGAATGTCATAAGGGAGAGGTTGGACCAGGGTATAGCTAGCATGTTTTGGAGATTAGCTTTTCCAAAGGCTACCATTCACCATTTGGGTGCTATAAAATCCGATCATTGTCCTATCCTTTTGGACACAAATCTGGTTGATCATTACTCCCTTGCTCCATACAAACCTAATACATTTTATTGTGCTACCCTCGATTCTATCGTGTATTAGCACTTAATTGGGATTTTTTCTTTGCTAGGATGTTTTTTTCTTTGCTACATATGGACTACAATTAGGGTTTCAAGTAGAAATTGTTCTTACTTTGCATTGAAGAAAGAAAAAAAGAGAGTAAATTGTTCTTGAAGAATTATTCTTGTATTAAAACTTACATTTATTTTGAGAATTCTCTTGTTTTTAGTCATTTGAATTCTTGTTTATATTTGAATCTTGTAGAATTTAGATTATTTGATTATTTTATAAACCAAATAATATATTCATGTTTTCTAAGTTAAAAACAAAACCCACTGTGTAGCCAAATCACTAAACGAAACACACTATTGTCGCTAAAACTCAAAGATTTGATAACATATACATAAATTTGACTAGAAAGAGCTCTGAAATCATAAGATCCTCTAGCTTAAATAAAGGACAAAGTTTCTCTCTAAACTAGTTTAGAGGCCTTCAAACTCCTACATTTTTGTTATTGGATGCGAATTTTGATAACTGTTGTATTGTATGTATTTTATGTTCATAACACGCATGTCAAATATAGTTCAAATTGGATGTTATTTACTATTCGATCCATAAACTTATTTTTTATATGCAATTTAAAATGATAAAAATTTAAACATTTAAACATTTAACTAATGACATATCTACGAAACTTTGATTTTCTTGAAATTTTGTAATCATTGAGGATATAATAAGAAAATGCAATGTAATGATGGATTTGTCCAAATTCACATCCAATAAAAAGATATTGGAGAAGCTTTCCCTAAGTAAATTGCTACTTTTAGCTCTAACATCATGAGAATTTTCTAGCATTGTAAATGTAAAAACCACACCAAGTAAATTGC
Organism: Quercus lobata; assembly: GCF_001633185.2. NCBI lineage: Eukaryota > Viridiplantae > Streptophyta > Magnoliopsida > Fagales > Fagaceae > Quercus > Quercus lobata. The sequence continues at coordinate 56,625,761 of NC_044907.1, read as the reverse complement.
AACCTTTAGCTCTAAAATTTCTCTTGCAAATGAAGTTGGGAAGTGAGAAATTGAACGAATTTCATTAGATAGAAAAACCCTCAGAGAGAGAGAGAGAGGGAGAGAGAGAGAGAGAGAGAGAGAGAGCAAATTAGTCCAATATTATGCTTGGTTTGAACCAAGTTCTCAGAATCGGACTTGATCTAGACTAGGTCTCTAGCTTGAGTTTGGATTAGCACTAGGGATTAAGAAGGTGAAAAAGGCAATGAAGGGTGAGATGGAGAGAGAAGGGTTGCAATGCTGCAACGGTCTTGGTGGAGAGAGAGAGAGGCGAATAAAAAATAGTATATTTAAGAAATAGTGAAATACAAAAGCTACTATTCTCTAAATTTGAAGGATATTGTAGCATTCCTTTTTTAACAAAAAATTGAACTATAAAGAATTACATGCGAGTGTTTACAGTATTTTGTGTACAATATTCCCTATTTTGGATTTCAATGCATTTTAGAGGACTGGATGTGATTGATGTTATATTAGAGGATTTACATCAGTCTCCTTAAATGTTTAGCTAAACTAATTTTAAAAACTATACTTTTACTAGTATAGCTATCTTTTTTTCATAGGCATACATAAGCCTCAATACTTTATCAATACTATTCAACTTTCATGAAGAACTCAAATCATAAAACTACTAGAACTAGATCTGATCGCCACTAGAACCACCAGAACTGCCAAATCACGCCATTGCACTACCACTGAAAATACCAAAAACATCAAATTTGATGAAGAGAGAGAAGAGAGGTAGACCAAATTGCATCTCCACAAAATCAAATCGCACCACCATAAATCCATTACTGCACCACAACCACACAAACACCTCACTCACCAGAAACTCCACCTATTTGGTGGTGATTTTTATATGACCAAGAAGAGAGACGAGAATAGACACAAATAAGACAACAAAAGCGAAAAGAGAGGAGAGGCAGTCAGAATAGGAGAGAAAGAGAGGGAGATGAGAGAGAATCAGAGAGAGAGAGAGAGAGAGAGAGAGAGAGAGAGAATGAAAATTGAAATTGATTTTTTTTTTTTTTTTTTAACTTTAGTGATGATAGTAGTAATGAGGATACTATGCATCGTTAAAAGCTTTTGCCAATTTAGGGAGATTGATAAACGCATGTTTTGGTTGGGCTTAGAAAACTTTTTGCTGAAATTTAAAATTAGTGAAGCTGATGGGAATGTTTTCATCATTTGAAGGAAAGTCTTGAAATGTTTGTTTTTGTATTGAGTTATTCTAGGACAAACCAATTTCGCCTATATTTTCATAACCATTCTATGCGGTAGACAATGACCAGGCATCTATCATTTTCACATGAATCCATCATTTTTTTTTCACCTTTCCCAATTAGCCACATCGAATAGTTGTTAAAAACACAAAACTATATATAGCAAAAGAAATGTCAAAGAATACATTCATCATAAACTATTTGATAGTAATCAAATATTCCCAGGGTATTTCCCAAAAATAATCAACTCAAAGTAAGATCTATATTCTTTTTGTTTGTTTTTGTATTGAGTTATTCTAGGACAAACCAATTCTGCCTATATTTTCATAACTATTCTATGTGGCAGATAGTGACCGATTGTCTATCACTTTCATATGAACCTATCATTTTTTTTCTTCACTTTTCCTAGTTAGCCACATCAAATAGTCGTTAAAATGGGTGTAAAGTTGGTTGTGGTCCTAGTAATTTTACCAATTTAAAAATACCAAACTCTATAGCAAAAGAAATGTCAAAGAATACATTCATCATAAACTATTTGATAATAACCAAATATTCCAGGGGTATTTCCCAAAAAAAAAAGTCAACTCACAGTAAGATCTATATTCTTTTTTTTTTTGGGGGGGGTCGGGGGCGATTAATTAGTTAATTAGGTAGAAGACAAAAAGGCGGAGCTTTGGAATTATTTGGAGCGCAAACCAGAGATATTTCTTAGGCCCATCTTGCCAAGGACAAGCTTGGGAATTGCAGGAGGGTTGTCAAGCCCCATGCTTCGGCTGAATTCATTAGCAAGCTCCACAAGCCTATGCTTGTCTCTGCCCACTTTCTTATTGGAATTGTAATAACCAAGCCAGGCCTGGTATGCTGTTTCTTTGTTCTTCATCTCCACTTGGGATAGTGCTCGTTCAACCTGTTTCATCAAATGTGCATTAGAAAAATGTTTGTGGGAATCTATACTACAAAATGGTTTAAAAAGTGTTTTAAAGAAAAATAATCAAGACATATTAGTAAATTGAGCCATTTAAATTTATCTAGTACTCCAACTGCCAAATAGAAATTAAATTTACTAAATCACCATCACTCAATTTCCAACTCATGTTCTCTACCTCACCACTTTCTGCTTTAGTTTTTCTTTCCTCTCTCTCTCTCTCTCCAACTAAGCCTTCTTTTTTGTCTTTTTTTTATTTTTATTTTTATTTTTTTTTAAATTTTAATAAGTAATAAGCTTTATTGATATCAAAAAAAGGACGCCCTAGCACACAGGGAGTGTATAGGGGGTCAACAATCAAGAATAAAAATTACAAGAATCAAGAAAAACAAGAAGAGAAGAAAACCAATCGAATAAAGTTCTAAAGAAAAAAAACTTGTCACATCATCAATTGACATGTTCTTTTTTACTACTTATACTGATATTATTTTAACATTTTCATTTCAGCTACACTAATTTTATAAACATATTGCTTCTTAGTAGTCTAATAAAATTCTCTCTTCAACATAATAGGTACCTATAATGACACTATTTTTTATGTGCTTCACTTCATCCAGCCTACTATTATCATATGCTCTTCAATCTCTTCATCCTTATGAATTATTAATCCAAGATACTCAATATTTATTCACACAACTTCATCTCTACATTTTTGCTCCTTAGGATTACAACTTACTTTTGATGTCATGGAACCTCACCAAGGCAGGCTCTTTAGGATTATAACTACACTACATATGTTTTTAAATATTTAAAATAAAAAAAAGATTAAAAGAGTCTGTCGTGTGTGCTGACATATAGTAGAAAGAAAAACTCGAAGACAGAGAGAGACCAAGAGAGAAGAAAATATTTGTAAGCTTACCTTTTTCTTTGTGTCTGGATCAACCAAATGTACTGGAGCCTTCGATATTGGCAAATCCTTGATAGTAGATAAAAAGAATTCCTCCCAAGGTGCTAGTAACAATATGCCTTGCCCTTCTTTACCTTTACGCCCAGTTCTACCAAGTCTATGTATATACTGTTCTCTGTCAGAAGGCAAACCCACCTATAATTGCATCCACCAAAACAAAAAAGATGGTGAAATTGATAACTGAACAAAGTGTACTGAATATTCAAAAGGTTTGAATATTGGAAAAAAAAAAAAAAAAAGAAACAAAAAAGAGGCTAAGTGTGCGTTTGGGAAGCACGTTTGCGTTTCCCAAACGCACGTTTTGCGTTTTCTGTTTTTTTTTTTTTTTTGGCACGCGTTTGAGAGACCAACACAGCTACTGTTCATGCAATGTTCATGAACAGTAGCTACAAAGTTTGACTTTTTTCACTTTTTCAACACAAATTTTACTGTTCACGAACCCACAAATTTCACTTTTCAGCAACTTTTTCATTAAAAATGGGTCTCACGGTATTATTCACATATTTAAAAATTATTTTACTACAGTGTTTTTTAGTTTTCAGTTTCAGTTTTCAGTTGTATCCAAACGGACCCTAAATTCAATTTGAGTGAATAAACTAGTCTTGCCTAAAAATCAAAGCAGGGACTCAGAAATGCAAGGTGAAAAGGGTTTATAAGAAGTGACAAATTGACATTAAACTTTGCTGTCTATGATTTGTGCGTAGAATGCTTCTCAATTGCAAAAGGCAAGTAAATACTCCAAAAATTGCCACAGCGATAAATGATTTGCACTAAGTTCAAGTCCACATGACCAGAAACTAACAATCCATTACCTGTATGACAAGGGTAACATCTGGATAATCTACTCCACGTGCAGATACATCAGATGTCACAAGGATAAGACCCTTTGACTTCCTGAATTCATCAGATATCCTGGTTCTGTAACTCTGTGGCTTTCTAGAATGGATCTCTCTGACATTCAAGTTCAGCTCCCCAAGAAGGTCAGCAACCAACCGTGTAACCATGGCAGTTGTGCAGAATACAAGAACCTGCACAAACCAAATGCTAAATAACATATTTTGGACAACCACGAAATTGCTTTCGAACAAAAACTATTGGCATCAGAGACAGTTCAAGAAAACAATGCAGATACTGACACTGAAAACCTGAGGTCTGAATTGAATAAAATACTCGTGACAACCTTGACAGATGTTCAATAATGTTTGTGAGCCTCCTCAAAAACATCTTGACAATAACTACTCTAATAAAGAGTCTATGGCGTAGGCTTGTAGATTACAATGCATACCTTATAGTCAACATCATCTGCAATATGGTCTTTTAGAAGAACATACAGTAGGGAAAAATGCTTGTCTAAAGGAGCCACTAAATGCATCTGTCTGACCTGAAATGATCCAGCATTTAAAGAATTGAGAAATAAACAAATTCATTAAATTTACAGAATCAACTAAGAAACAGAGTTGGATAAAGGATTACCTGTGAATGCGTCTCCTCAGTGCCTTCTTGAACTGTATTGATAAATTCATGATCTCTTTTCAAAGCAATGTGACTGATTTGACAGACCTTCATACCAAAAAGCAAGTTAGCTATTTGTATTGTGATTTTACATGAAATATCAGCACAGACTAATAATTGTAATAGAAACCTCTTCAGGAACTGTGGCAGAAAACAAAAGCGTCTGTCGATGTTTAGGAACAGCAGCAATGATCTTCTCAATGTCTTTACGAAATCCCATGTCTAGTAAATGATCAGCTTCATCAAGTACAAGGACTTTCACACCCATCAGCCTAGTTGCAAAACCTGCGGTATTCTCAATATGATCTCTGAGCCTTCCAGGTGTAGCAACAAGAATCTGTAAGTTATGAATGTGGGAACCATAAAAACAAGTCCAATTAACTATTTTGAGACAATGATATTAACCTGTATCAGTAAGCTTTGCAACAGTATATATTTAACAGAAACTCAGTGAGGACCTAGTATTGATTTTTCTGGTAACTTGCGATCAAGTAAAAAAAGAGGATAGAGTCAAAATAACCTAAAATCCGATCTACCAGCATACTTTACCACTCCCACTCTGCACCCATCCCATAACATACTAACATTCCAATCAATGTTTGGCCTAGTGAATATCATAAGAGTCCATAAATGACAGTCCTTTGGCAAATAATAAAACACTCACCTGGCAAGGGTTTGCTTGCATGCGTTTCTGTTCCAGAGCAAGTCTTGTTCCTCCTATTACAACTTGAACACCAATAGAAGGATGATACTTCAACAGGATATTAGCCTCTGCAGCAGCTTGGCTTGCAAGCTCTCGAGTTGGGCATATCACAAGCACAAGAATAGGGGGCCACTTTTGGTCATGACCAATAGGAGGTGACTTTACAACAACCTCGATTGATGGAAGCTGAAAGAAAGAACTTAGAATAGTGAGTGAAAACTCACTCGAACAATGCTACATGTGTGCGTGTACATGTAAACTCCCTTGAACCTATAGTTCTGGATGCCATCAGACAAAATAAAGTCAAAATTCAGAGAATTTCTGTTCTTTGGAGATTTTAATACAGCTACATACAAACAAATTGATTGCAGACTCATTGGATCGCTAGAAAACCTTTTACCATGCTTAGACTTTCAAACTGAAAAGACAAATTTTAATTTTATCTTAAAAACCAGTATTAAAAATTTCAACTCAAATTTAATTCCTTATAATTCCAAGTATACCATTTATTCTTTTCTTATTTTACATTATTCTTAAGAAAGAAGACTTTGATGGCTTATCACCAAGAAAAAAAAGAAGGGAAAGGACGACTTTGATGATATTCACAATGCAAATACATGGATAAGTCATCCAGACTTTAGAAGTGGAATAATGTGTTCTGCTTTTAGATGGGAGTTCTGCCTTGATTAACAGGCCAACATGCATCCATGCAGACACAAAATTAGGGAACTTACCAAAAATGCTACAGTTTTTCCAGTGCCTGTTCTAGCCTTGGCCAGAACGTCCTTGCCTAGAAAACAAAATCATCTAGAGTAAGCACCTTAGTATGGAAATGCAAGACAATAAAATCAACAGATTCACAAATGATGATACTAAAAAAAATGCAAGGCACCATGTTTATGATCATTTGAGGAGTGCATAATAGAGCTGATGGTTGGTAGCACCCTAAGGGGCACAGTTGAAAACAAACCTTTCAGTATTACTGGAAGAGTTGCCTCTTGTACCACGGTCATTTTCTCATACCCAGCATCTTTGATTCCTTTTAATGACAATGGAGATACTGAACATTGATCAAATCTGCAGGCATTCACAGAAGTAAGATGTTAACAAATGCTGTAGCAATAAAGAGGTGGTGAGCTTGGCCATGGAGCTAAAAGATTATTAGCCAGTGGTGATAATAGTTTGCATAGATGATGAAAACAGTAAAGAGTTCAGAGCAAAAAAAGATTAAAGAATTGTGGACAGCAACCTGAAAAATTCATGGAGGAAACTTTTAATAGGAGAGAAGTCTTGAATTGCATGAGGGAAATTTTGAGCAAGAACAAGAAAGCCAACAAAATAAGTTGAATTTGCTTATTATAGGAAAAGGAATTGACAAAACAGCTACTATTTAGTATATTGCTGTGCCTATTACATCTCAGCCAACGTGTATTCTTCTACAACAAACTAAAATTGAAGAAAAGGAAGACAGCATGATGAAAGAACAGATAAAAGTGATGAAGAATAATGTTCCAATGCTTCAACATGTGCATCAAGCTAAGGGTGTGTCACTTGCAATGATGATTCCCATTATTGATTTTGCATTTTCGGACAAGTTTAATGCTCCCACTAGAGAGAAGAATGTTCCACTGTCATCATGGTTTCAAATGTGATGAAACACTTCCACACACTTTTGGCAGGAACACGTTAGCAGAAATCTCACAGGGCTTGAGTTATTTCTTGTCTATATTTATAATATAGAGCTGTGAGGTGGTTGTGAGAACATGCTTGTCTAGAAAATTTTAACCATGTAGAACAACCAATGAGTTGATTGCAAAAAGGGAATATAGTACATAAATAAATTTAGCCATATGCACTATATAATGCTACAGTTAATTTTTTTTTTTTTTGATAAGCTGCGATAGTTGCTACAGTTACTACGTTATCCTCAATTATGCAGAAAAACACAACCTATGTAAACCTTATATCACAAAATGTTGTGCGGCCTCGAATGTGTGAGTTGTATTTCGTTACTTTGGTACACCTAGACATTACCAAAACATAGCCACAACAAATACTAACAGAGAAAAAAACAAAAACAAAATAAAAAAGTGAAAACAAGTTCAATTAAAGCCTAGACTAGAGGAAACCAATAATAGAAATTGCACTTTTAAATCATACCGAGTTTCGCTTAAATAAGATTGAGTGTCAGACTTTGAGGATGAAGGCCTTGGTAACACCCTTGCACTCACTTCATCATCTAATCCAAACATAGAGCTTGCACTCTTCTTCAACAATTCATCATCATCATCATCTTGACTATCACTATCTTCCTCACTAAGCAAATCCCCTATAGTAGGCAATAACTTCTCTCCATCCTCATCATTCGTCCAACGTGGTTCCTTTATCAAATCCTGCTTCATCGAATTATTCACGCCTTTTCTTAACCCTTCGGTACCTCTATTTACATTTCTACTTCGCATATTCACATCATCATCATCATCCATCCATCGCAGTTGCTTTATCGAATCCTTCACGCCTTTCCTTAAACCATCACTACCTCTATTTACATTTCTATCTCTCACATACCCCTTATCCACCTCTCTTCTCCCCATCACATTCCTATTTCTCTCATACCCTTTATCCATCTCTCTCCCACCTTTCCTTCCCATCTCATTCCCACTTCGAAACCCGCCATTTGCTCTCCACGACACACCTTCCCCCTCACCCTCATTGTCTTCCAATGCACTCCCAAACCGCCTACTCACCCTCGAATTCCGATTCGACTCATCAAACGACTCCTTCGACCTCCTCCTCTTGTTGTTGTTCATCATTGAATTTGACTCCCTACCACCCTTACTATCCCGGTCTCTCGTTCTATTCCTAACTCTATTTACATCGGAGGCTTCGTCTTCGCTAGTGAGTTGGCCTCGGAACGAGTCGGTCCTCAAATCACTAACCCAATCACTGAGTTCAGCCTCATCTTCAATCAAGCTCTTAGATGACGATGATGCCCTTCGAGCCTCCTTTCCCAAATGCCGAGTGGAGAATCTTCGAACACCCAATTCTCCATTTTCATTGCGAAGTAGATGGAAAGCACGACCACCAGAGTATCTAAGCCTCAATGGGAATACGCGAGAGAAAACGGGTATGACCCGATGAGAGGGTTGGACCCAAGCTCCGGGTTTCATAGTCAGAGGGAAACCGGTGACCGGAAGAGTGGGCTTGAGGAGACGGAGCTGTGGGAAGAGCTTAACGGGCATTGTACAACCTCGATTCTCCGGTTTCCAGTTTGTGGCTGCCGGATAAGAAGTTGAAGAAGAGTCAGTGTTTTAGGGTTTTAAAACGAAATAAGAGGCTGTGAGACAAACAGACAGACAGGGTTTAAGAATTACTTTTCTTTGCCAAAATATGAAAGCGAGGATAGGGAAACGCCCACCAACACATTGTCGTTTATTTGGGTCACTATTCTCTCTCTTTATTTATTTATTTATTAACAAACTTATGCTACAATTCTCACCAAAAAAAAAAAATAAAAAAATAAAATAAAATAAAACAAAAAGGTGAAAACATTTTGGTTCTTACATTTCAAGATTATAGTCAATTTGGTCTGTACATTTTAGTAGCAGTCAATTTGGTCTTGTTATTTTTAACTTGTAGTCAAATTGGTTCCTTCTGTCAACTAATTAACGGGAAATGCTTACGTAGCTAATGGATTGTATAGTTGGTGTAGACATCGCATTTTGTACCCCTTACGACTCGGGCCTCCGTTCCCTAATAATGTTGAAATTCTAAAGTCTAAGGTTGGTTTAGGCCCCGATCAGATTGAAATTAACTTGAGGAAAGTGTTTTAGGAAAAATATAACTCTTTTATGAATGAAATAATCTATTTTTGGAAAATAAAGACCACAGAAACTCTAGAGCATGCGTACGCATACATGCGTATGTGCACGCATGCTTAAGCTTTGCTTACGCATGCTTCATGCATGCATACGCATACACGGGCATGCGTATGCATGTTAGGGTTCTAGAAATTGTGAAAGACAAGTTTTTTTTTTGCATTAAAGTTTGGGTTTCGAAATGAATTTCACGTTGTCTAAGAGCTGTTCCAAACCCCCATTTTCGAACTATAAAAGGCCATACATAGTAACTTTTCAAAACACATAGAAAATCCTAAGGGAAAATATAAGATTTGCTAGAAATAGTGAATCAAAATTGGAGTTTTTTATGAAAAATCCTCAAGTCAATATTTTTTTGATTGAGGCCTCTTTTGGCCTTGATCTTGGAGTTTTAAGATTACTAATCACTTTCTTATTTGATTGAGTCCAAAACACATAGAAAATCCTAAGGGAAAATATAAGATTTGCTAGAAATTAATAGTGAATCAAAATTGGAGTTTTTTACGAAAAATCCTCAAGTCAATTTTTTTTGATTGAGGCCTCTTCTGGCCTTGATCTTGGAGTTTTAAGATTACTAATCACTTCCTTATTTGATCGAGGGGAATTGTCAAAATCAAGCCAAGGAGCCTTTGTTTTGGAGGTAAAGCTTCTAGCTCTTCTTGCCTCATTTTCTTTGCTTAATTTTGTTTTTCTCTTGTTTATTTGCTTAGTATGTGTTTTAATATGTTTGTTTAGTTTAGTCTTACATTGTTTCTCCATAATAATATGATAGGTTGCTAAATTTTGTTTCTGTTCTGTTCTGCATTCTTGTTTTTCAAGGTTAGGTTTAGGGTGTGTATGCGTATGCATGCTTATTGCATGCGCACGCTAACTCGAAGTATGCGTACGCATACAACTGGGCTAAGTACACATGCCCTATGTATGTGCATGCATACTCATGCCTAGAAACCCTAATCTAAACATTTTCGCCTCTGTTTCTTTATTTTATTTATACCATATGCTTCTGCCTTATCTTGTTTCATGCTCTTGAGTCTCTGCCTCTATGTTTTGTTTGATGTTTGTTCTTCACATGCTAGATTAGAGTTTCTCTCTAATGTTTTCTTTGATTTGCCATGAACATGCATATAACATGATCATGCATTAATGCATAGGTGCTATAATGTAGAAAGGTGAGTGAGGTAAGTCATGCATTCACATGGACATGCATTTGGGTTTACCTTGATAATAAGTATGAACATTCTTGTTTGATACCATGCCTATATTCCTATCTTGATGATATATGCTTGTTTGTTTGCTGCCTTGGATATGGTTTGATATGAGCTGCATGATAGATGTATACTAGGTTTAAGATGTGATATGTATGATAGATGTATTTTAGGGTTTGGGGATGAAAATGTCATGTTGATTGCAAGATGTATGCTAGTGTGTGTGTGAGTCTAGAATGATAATATTTAATGTGCCTTTAATAGGATTAAGACGTAAGACATAATGAGTGGAAGATGACCCACTCGTTGGGTGGGGTTAGGTGCCTAACACCTTCCTATCCCCATACCTAAACTCTAGACACGTGCTTTGGTAGTAGATCAGTCCTTCCATGAAGGGCACTATATATATTGTTCTTAGACCTAATCTAGGTGGTGACTCCATCTTTTCTCTACCTTGGTCCACTCGGGTAAGGTGTACTCCACCCCCCCCCCTGGCGCGGTTGCACCCATAGTGATGACTCTACTGGGGATAGAGAGTTTGATTCCAATGTGTCTTATTTCTTAATCTTTATAAAGGCTTGTTCAATTTTTGTTTGCACACACTTCCCTTGATTCTTTTGTCCCTTCACTCCAGTTGGTGATAAGTGGGAAGATGAGTACGCTTCATTTGGGCCAAAGTCTTATGGAGTTCATCCTACCGACTCACAATCTGTGCCATTGCCTATGAGTAGCTTTGAGTACGTTAACGGTTTGCTACCAATTCATTATGGTCCATTTAGGCCCAAGGTTGGAATCATGGCCCACCTAGTTGTGAGTGACCTATTGATCTGTCCCTTTAGCTCTAGGGAGCCTACCCACACTTAGAGACATCCTAGATCCTATCAATAAGAGGGTACCCTTTTATATATCTTGTTTGTCCAACCATATATCTTGTGTTCATCTAATTCTAAAGGACAAATAAAAGATGTACAAATTTGAGGATGACCCAAAAGTTATGGATGTTGAGATAAAAGAAAAGAAGTTCTCACATGTAAAAGGCTTGTCCCAAAATTCAAAGGTTCATAAGACCATAACTTAGTTGTTATCATAAGTCCAAATCAAAAGGCCTCTTGAAAAGGAGAACCTTGGGCCTAAGGTAACAAATATGCTATGGACTTAGCATTCAACATCCTACAAAACCAATATGAAATCCCCTAATCTTAGGCCTTCTTGTTGCATGCCTAGGCCCAAAATGGTGAGAAATTCATGGACTTTGAATGGAGGTCTACAATATATTCTAACTAGAGGGCTACTTCAAAAAAAAAAAAAAAATGATAATAATGAATGTAAAAAAAAGAAGAGCCCAAATGTGATGGATACATTGTTAGCCCATATTTGAGACAAAGGGTTGAAAATCTCTAAGTACATTCTAATGAAAGCCTACGAGAGAAAGATGAGAGCTTTATTTTAAATGGACTAAAGCCCAATGAAACAAGGGGCACGGTTCATGAGAGGAAAGGGAGTGATTTTGTAATTGGGCTTTCATTAAAATGGACTTAAAGACTTTCTAAGAACATCTAAGTTAATGAAAAGAACCTTTTAATTAGGACATGGGATTAATAAAATGGGACTTCTTTTTAGGCACTATTGCACCACCAAGATCAAGTAAGCACGTCCCCACTCCAATTTGGGTCCAAGAAAAGAACGGAAGGCATTTGGTCAAAATTGAGGAAACATATCAAGAAAAGGTATTTCAAGAAGAGACATTTCAAGAGGAGGTATCTTAAGAAGGAATAGCTACTCCAATTGATGACACAATCGCACAAAAGATATTCAAAGTAATAGAAGAGCAAAGTGATGCCCTCAAGAGAAGAGTCAGAATTACACTAAGGACTTCCTCGTGAGTTAGAATTACCAAGAAACTTGTACACATATCCTCCGAAAATTGAATATGCAGGCACAATAAAAGAGGTATAGATAGAGACAAAGACCATGGTCATTCTAAATTAAGAGTCTCATCAGAGTAGGTAAAGATGGAGATAAAAGACAAGTATTACCAAGAGGCGCAGGCCACCCAGAGAAGTTTGAGGCAAGAGCCCCAGATGGACACCACAGATATATATATATATATATATTGGTGGAAATATGCATGTACGCAGCGGAAAATTAATGGATCTACTTCATTCGCAATTGATAACATGTGCTATGTAAATTTCAGAATATAAGAACAAGAGAGTGTACCTTGGTGTGGTGAAATTCAAAACCATAGATCAGAAGTTCTTGAGAATACCTTTAATCTTCACTCCAATTCCACTAACGCCCAAGAAGTGTGGTCTCTCAATCAGTTTCTATGAGTTTGTTCAAAGGAGAATGAATGAGTGTCCAACACTCACATATACCATTTCATGTAATTACAAAAAATCTGTATGTTTCTCCCCTTACAACTGATTATCTAATTGGGCTGGCCTTTTGGGCGTTTCCAATTGGGCTTTAGTATGTGGCTTGGAGTGGGACCAAAAGGGAACCAATAAGACACTAGCTCCAATGAGCCTTGGGCTTTTCTGTCAACTCTTGACAAGTCTAAAGTTACCATTAATTATATTTAATACCACTATATAAATATAATTGCACTTTAGGCCTTATTAATAAATTATATCCCAAGAATTTATTGTACATGCAACTCCTTCATAAAATATTCGTAGTAATACAAAGTCATAAATGAAGACTGCCACTTTGTAGATTACTACATCTTAATCCTTGAGTACCCGGTTTAATCATTTTAAGTTATTCATCATATATTTATGAAATCCAATTCCATAAATATATACTTTAGTAATTTCTTAATAAAATGGTTAGGCCTAACACTCTGAATAGCCTTATCCATTAAACTTATCTCAAAGGAAGAGACTATGAATTCCATTTTGAGAATATATGTTCCATCAACATTAAATGTGGCTGCCCAACATACTGAGATTTTGACCGTTACTTTAGATCTCACTCCTGATATATCAAAGCAACCTACACTTCGTGATCAGATTCATTATTCTCTCAGGATTAAGAGTTTATGTAAATAGAAGTCGAGAGATTTATCATTCAATTGACAGTCATTAGGAGAATAATAAATTTCGCAGCGATCCAGTTCAATATGTCTTAACTCTTAAAACATATCAACATATGAACTAGAAGTCTCCACTTCCATGATCAAGACAAATCATCTTAGTTGATATGTTATAGTCTTTGCAAATAAAATGCCCAATTTCATTACCAACTACGAACTATAATTCTGAGTTTACAAAGAACTTGTGATTTATATCTTCTGTGACTTTTCACATAAATCACATACTATGCATCTCATGGATTATATGATAATGTTCGAATATTCATGTTACCATTATTTCAGATAATAATAAAACAAATTTATTAATCACAATATTAAGTCATACATAATATCATACATAGCATCATACAATAGCATTTAAGGGCATTAATCCTAACACACACACACACACACACACACACACACACACACACATATATATCCTTTTAAGCTTGTAAGAGCACCTGGTTTTTTGGTTGATGGTTACGGCCATTGGCCATGTTTGTATTTCTTTTTTAATGACTCTAGGATAGAAAGCATGGATATGTATACACGCCCCAAAACCCTAAACCAGAAAAGCAAAGCAGAAAAACAAAGCAAAAACTTAAAATGATAAATCTAACAACCTAACATGCTTTAAAACATAAAACAGAGAATACCTAAACTAAATAGGTGCATTACAACATAAACGAATAAAAGAAACAAGGAAAGCAAGAAGATTAAACCAAGAAAAAGCAAAATCAATGAAAAAGAAAGTTTAGGACTAATACCTCAAAACAAAAAGCTCTTCGGCTTGATTTTGATCGTTCCTCTTAGTCAAATCTATTCACAACCAAACAAAATTGATTAGTAAACTTCAAAACTCAAAGATCAAGACCAGAAAAGGTCCCAAACAAAAGAAAATTGACTTAAGGATATTTTGTGAAAAACTCCCTCTTTGATTTACTATTTCTAATGAAATTTAGGTTTTTCCTTCAGATTTTTTATGTGTTTTGAAAAAGTACCATGTATAGCTTTTTATATTAAGAAAATGGGGGGTTTGGAACGACTCCCAGATAATGTGGGATTTGTTCCAAACCTCAGCTTTAATGTAGAAAACTTACCTTTCATAGTTTATAGAACCCTAGCATGCGTATGCAAGCCCATGTACGCGTACACATGCATGAAGCTTGCGTACGTGGAATTGGAGCTTGCGTACACATACACGTGTCTATGTACACATGCCCTAGGGTTTCCGTGACCTTCTTTTCCAAAAATAGATTTATTTAGCTCATAAAAGAGTTATATCTTTCATAAAACCTTCCTCAAGTTAAATTGGGCCCTAAACCAACATCAGGCTTAGAGTTTTACCATCATTGGGGAATGGGGGCCCGAGTCGTAAGGGGTACAAAATGTAGTGTCTATAGATGCCCCTCTTTTGATTTGTGAGCTCCACTAACAGAATCAAAATAATAAGAGACAAATTTTTTTTTTCGATGTACGGCTCAGGTCCAACCCACGCACACAACACACAATACGCATACATGGGATTCATATATTTGAATTCCCACCTTTGTTGCTCGGAAAACAAGCAACGACAATTTACTATCCAAGTATCTATTTTGCCAATTGCAAGCAAAAGGTGAGTGACTTACTATCCTAGAGTCACAAAAAAGAAAAACAAATATGGCCAACGGCCACAACCATCAACCAAACAAACAAGGTGATTTTATGAGCTTAAAGGGATACATATCTGTGGTGTCCATTTGGGGCTCTGGCATCAAACTTCTCAGGGTGGCTTGTGCCTTTTGTCTTCCATCTCTCTCTTTACCTGTTCTAGTGAGGTTCTTGCCTCGGGGTGACCTTGGTCTCTACCTCCATCTCTTTCTCTTCTAGTGTGCTTGCATATTCAATTCCCTTGGGATATGTGCACAAATTCTAGCTTGCATAGGGTTTGTACTTGCATATTCAATTCCCGGAGGATATGTGCACAAATTATGTACTTTCTCTTCTGACTCGTATGGAATCTGTGCCTGCATATTCAATTCCCAAAGGATATGTGCACAAGTTCTTGGTGTTCTAACTTTTGAAGAAGTCAATGGTGAAATATCCATTCGGGAGAATGACTAGCTGAGGAGTGTATTAGTGACCCATACGGGAGCCTTCTTGGTAATGTCGACCTACGAGGAAGTCTTTGGTGTGTGACCTAGTGGGGAAAACAACTTTGCTGATGAGTGTGTTGGCGACCCATTGAGGAGTACTCTTGTGGTTTTGACCTATGAGGAAGTCTTTGATGGTGTGTAGTCTGTTGGGGATAAGATAACTCGCTGTGGAGTTTGCTAGTGACTTTGACCTACGAGGAAGTCTTTGATCGGGTATATTCTGCTAGGGAAAAATCCTCTTCTTTTCTTTCATGACTCACTGGGGAACTTGTGTTGATTCCATTCATGAGGGGGTTTTATCAACTCCATGGGGCAATTTTCTTCACAACTCTCAAAGGGGTTGCCTTTATGCCTTAGACTCACGGGGGAGTCTTTCCATGATACTGTACTTTACTAGGGATTTGGTTGACGGTCTTAACTCACGAGGGAGTTTCTTTAGCGATTTCTGATCCACTGAGGGATGCTCTTGATGCTTCCAATCCACTGGGGGATGTTTTGAGGGTCCTTGTGTCTTTTACCCAAATGAGGGTACTTTTGAATTTTTAGGTGTATTCTTGAATTTTCTTTTGCACTTCCTGCCTTCCGGGAACCTATTGGGGGTATTTAATTTTTTTTTTTTTTAATTTTAATTTTAATTTTAATTTTAATTTTACTAAACTACACATAGTTTAGTGGGTGGGCCTAAACTACATGTTGTTTAGCCACCAGATGCATTCCCACGTCTTCAAAATTTTCCAACGGTTACCAACCATTTCTTTTTCTTTTCATTCCTCTTCATCTTCTTCACCCTTTCATTTTCTCTCTACCTCTTCAACTTCCACATTTCCTCTCTACAAATACTTTTTTCCTCTCTCTCATTTATGCACTCTAATCTTTCCCTTTCACAATCTCTCATCCACAACTCTCTTTCTATCCGAAACTCTCATCTCCATGGCACTTAAGTCCAAGAAAAGTTCTTTCATGCTTTTCGGCGATGTGTTTAACCTCACCCACTAGAATGGGGCTGTGAGGTTGAATGAGCCCCCCTCGTTGACCCAAAGGTTACATGATCATCTTTCAGAGAGTGCAAGGATCGGATTGGTAAGTTTTTCAAGTTTTTTTTTCTCATTTTCGAGTTTTTCTTTGATCTTCCATTTTAATTTGTTTTTGGACATATAAATGCTTGGCTTTTGCTGTGGGATAAGTCTAGATGAAAACTTGACACTTTAGGAGGGGTTGGAACATGTTTAGGATGAGTTTTGATCAAAGTGTTGCTAAAACTGTTGAAGAAAACTTTCTATCTATGCTTATGCTTACATAGGTATCGGCTTGCGTACGTAGCTTGCATCCATGCGTACGCGCACATGACTTATGCATACACAGGCTCTCTTCATGCGTATGCGTCCGTGTTCTTTAGTTTATATGGATGCATGATCCAACCTGCGTATGCGTGTGGCATCCTTGCGTACGCAAATGCGGGCCCGCGTGCGCACACTGGCACTCAGAAACCTTATTTTGATTGTTTTAAATCCTTTTCCACTTGTTTTCTCACCCGACTATCATTTTAATGCTCTATTTCATCATTTTGTAGGCCTTGCTTGCTTTCTCAGGTAGGGGCAACACCAACCGTGTTGCTTCATGGTACTAGATCATGACTGAGGAGACCAAGGGCTACATATGTGTTGCGGGCTTTGAGCCTATCACTCGCTTGTTGCTGGAGAGCTTTGCCAGCACCATTTTGGTGTAGTGCTTGACTGAGAGGTGATGGGACACAATCCACACCTTCCACATTACTGGCTCGGAGATGATGTTGACTTCCCATGACTTTCACTAGATGATCGATCTTAGGTGCGATGGGACGCTCATCAACCTGGGGGTGCTTCGGGTGTGTAGCTAGGCATTGATTTGCTCTAGAGGGGGTACTTGATGGATATGATCCGTTAATATGAAATTGAGATGGATTACAGGCCTCTCCCACAAGTGACTCATGATGGCTGTGTCCGGATGGCTAGGGCCTTTTTGCTGTATATCATGAGGGTGTATCTCTTTGCTAATGGGGGGCAGACGGTGTCTCTTTGGTGGCTGTCCCTCTTTTGGGATTTCAAGGAGGCTTAAGAGGCCAACTAGGGCCAGGCATGTCTTGCTTACCTGTACTCATCTTTGGACACACTCAGTGGAGGGACTCTACGTCAGCTGGTAGGGACTTTAAAGCTCTTTGAGGTTAGTTCTCTCATTCTATCTTACAATGTATATGTTGTTAGGATAGGTGTCCTTAAATCCTATTGTATGATGCTATGTATGATATTATGTGTGACATTATGTATGACATGATGTATGACTTAATATTGTAATTAATAAATTTGTTTTATTATTATCTGAAATAATGCTAACATGAATATTTGGACATTATCATATAGTCCATGAGATGCATAGTATGTGATTTATGTGAAAAGTCACAGAAGATATAAATTATAAGTTCTTTGTAAACTCAGAATTTAGTTCATAGTCAATGATGAAATTGGGCGTTTCATCTGCGAAGACTATAACGTATCAACTAAGATGATTTGTCTTGATCATGGAAGTGGTGACTTCTAGTTGATATGTTGATATGTTTTAAGAGTTAAAACATATTGAACTGGACCACTGTAAGATTTATTATTCTTGTAAAGACTGTCAATTGAATAATAAATCTCACGACTTATATTTGCATGAACTCTTAATCCTGAGAGAATAATGGACTTGATCATGAAGTGTAGGTTGCTTTGATATATCAGGAGTGAGATCTAAAGTAACGGTCAAAACCTCAATATATTGGGTAGCCACATTTAGTGTTGATGGAACATATATTCTCAAGATGGAATTCATAGTCTCTTAACGGAGATATAAAATATTCCCTTGAGATAAGTTTAATGGGTTTAGTTATTCAGAGAGTTAGGCCTAACCACTTTAGTAAGAAATTACTAAAGTATATATTTATGAAATTGGATTTTATAAATATATGGTGAATAACTTAAAAGGATTAAACCGGGTACTCAAGGATTAAGATGTAGTAATTTACAAAGTGACAGTCTACGTTAATGATTTTGTATTACTATGAATATTTTATGAAGGGGTTGCATGTACAATAAAGTCTTGGAATATAATTTATAGATAAGGCCTAGAGTGCAACTATATTTATATAGTGGTATTAAATATAGTTAATGGTAACTTTGGACTTGTCAAGAGTTGACAGAAAAGCCCAAGGCCCATTGGAGCTAGTGTCTTATTGGTCCCTTTTGGTCCCACTCCAAGCCACACACTTAAGCCCAATTGGAAAGGCCCAAAAGGTCAGCCCAATTAGATAATTGGTTAGATACAAAGGGAAAAACGTACAGAATTTTATATATGAAAAACATCATTGTAAAATGGTGGAGGTGAGTGTATGTCACTCTCAAATTCATCCTTTGTAACCAATTGAGAGTCCACACTTCTTGGGCGTTAGTGGAATTGGAGTGAAGATTAAAAGTATTCCCAAGTGCTTTGATCTTAGTTTTTTGAAATTCACCGCTTCAAGGTATGCTCTCTTATACTTGAATTCTTAAATTTACATAGTGCATGTTATAGATTGTGAATGAAGTAGATCCGTTTAACTTTCCGCTGCGTATATGCATATTTCCAACACGTGTTTCCCATTCTCGTAATTATGTTCATCCACATGTCATCTATGCTTAAGAATTGTGCTTCACACTTTTGCAAACTATACCTATATTTGTGTCTTGCAAACTATTATCTTGCAAACTGCATTTATCTTGCAAACTGTACCCATTCATCTTGCAAATTGTTCTCTTGCAAATTGCCATCTCATAAACAGTCATCTTGCAAACTACCATCTTGCAAACTGTCGTCTTCCAAACTGTCATCTTGCAAACTGTCATCTTTCAGGATTTTGAGGAGGCTCGGGAGGCCAATTGGAGCTAGGCATGCCTTACTTACTTGTACTCGTCTTTGGACACCCTTAATAGAGGGACTCTACATCAGCTGATGGGGCCTTGAAAGCTCTTTAAGGTTAGTTCTCTCATCCTATCTTGCAATGTATGTGTTTCCCATTCTTGTAATTATGTTCATCCACATGTCATCTATGCTTAAAAATTGTGCTTCACACTTTTGCAAACTATACCTATATCTGTATCTTGCAAATTGTTATCTTGCAAATTGCATTCATCTTGCAAACTGTCATCTAGCAAACTGTCATCTTGCAAATTGTGTTTTCTCTTACGTTAGCCTGTGAAGTACAATCTTATTACTCGTGGAGGGGAGGTGGATCTGAGGAGTTTCTCCTCGGTCAGGACTCACTTTGATAGACTTTCTTTTGAGGATGTAAGTTAAACATCCATTATCCTTTGTTACTTTCTCTTGCATGTTCCTAGGACTTTCCTTCTAACCCTATTCATGATCATAGGTCATTTGGAGTCTGTGGGCGGGTGCTCCTGCTGTTGTGGACCTAAACTTGGAGGCTGCCACCAACATCACTTCCGTGATCACCCAGCCTTTTCGAGGGTGCTGGTTGAGGGTTATTTATTTGGCAGAGAGGGTATGTTGCCAATTGGTCGATGAGGATGTACTGTGGTTCTCATTGGATCCTCTACAGTGCATTCTTGCCTTGCTTTACATGACAGATGCCAAGTACCAGCTATGAAGGGCCAATATCCCTTATGCTGAGCATCTCATAGATGACATGGAGTATGACGAGTTTAGTGAGACTCGTCTCGTGCCCCCCCTCATTCAGGAGGTATGCATATTTTTCTCTCCATTTCCCTTCATTCTTTTTTTCTTGTATTTCTGCACATAGTGATATCCAAACGTGATGCTTATACCAAGCTGACCCTACTGGTGGTGTTCTTGTTGACCCTCCCAATCTACCCTAGTCAGTCTATGCTTGTGGTCCTGACTGCTTTGCTCAAGAGTGTGTAGTGGGATGTAACATAATCGTCATAGGCTACCCTTTTCTTGAAGGTACACGAGCGGTTAGTCTTTTTTCATTCTTGTCTTTTCTTTTCTTTTTTTCTTGCTTCTCCCGACACTTGCCCCCACACTCTTCTTTTCATCATTTTGGCTAATCAACTCCATCTAAGTCAATGTTATCATCATGTTTAGCACCTTGCAAAATTATTTTTTCATAGACATTTTCTTCATTATTATCAACATTTATTTTTATTTTTTTGGTTTTTTTATTCTAATAATTTTTTCTTTATATTTTTTTTCTTGACATTTTAGCTTTTTAGACTCATAATAATTATAACAAAATAATATATTTTCATTTAATACATTATTAATATCATAGAAAAATCCCATAAAAATTAGAAAAAAAAAAGACTCTTGAATCCATGCCAATAATAAGGGAAGAGGTTGGCTTCCTTAGTGTGTGAGGCAAATGGGCAAGAAGTCGCACCGAGTTCGAATAAAGGAGAGTAGCAAGTCAAACTTGGTGACTTGGCCTCATCGGATTGCTGGCTCGTCATTATCTTCGTCCTCTTCTTCATCGTATCTACCGCTATTTCCACGCTCGTATACCATATAAAATAAGCTACGATTACGACTCTTCCTCGTTAAAGTCAACGTCGATTTCCAAGAAATCCTCACTGTGAGTACTACTGTACTGCCATCACACTCTCTATACCTGCATTACTCTGTTTGGTTCCTTGGAAAATATGAGAAAGCAAACTTTTTTTTTTTAATTATTGATTTCTCCGTAAACTCATTTTCTGTGTCTATGCTCTGTTTAATTTCTAATAGATTTTAGGATTTATTTATTTATTTTGGTCTAGTTGAATAGCGTGATTTAGGTTTTGAGCTCTTCATTTCCTGGATTTTTCTAAGCAGCCAAACAGAGTATGCTTTAATTTTTTTGTGAAAGAGAGAAATTTTAGATTCTTTTTCATAAAAAGTATGTATCTATTTTTAATGTTATATATGAAATTTAGGAGAATTCAAATGTCTTGGAGAAAAACGTCACACCGGCATTATACACATCCTATACTGGCCTACAATACTTTATGGTATTACTTATTGCTTTGTTTTTTTCATCTATATATATATATATATATATATATATATATATATATATATAACTGAAGCCTCTGACCTCACCACAATTTTCCACATTAGCATTATTATTATTTTTAAAATTTTTTAAATCTGATTTATTTCTTTTTATTAAATATATATACTCTCCTTTCTCAAACCAAATACTCTTCCCCTCTCTCTCTCCCTTAGTTCTTTCGATTAAACCCGATAAAATTCTAAAACTAAAACAAAATACTAAAGCAATAGTGCAAGGGTAGAACCTCTTCTTTCAACAAAACCAAACTCAACACCTCTCCTTTCGACATAACTCACCAAACGCAGAACCTCTACACTCTCTCAAATGCATATCCAAGCTATTTCATAGAAAGCTTGCAAGGGCATGACCATGGGAGCCAACGTTTTCAATCTCCAACCCAGCCTTCATATCAGAGCATTCTCTCTCGATATCTCTCAATTAATCTTTGAATAATCTCTTTTCCTATTGTCTTTAATTAGGTTTTTCTGTCAATTTAAGGATTTCGTCTTTAATTAGGTTTATTTATTTATTTATTTTTATAAATGTAGGGATTTCAATTCCTAACCCTTTTTTCTCTCTATTCTTTTTTATTGAAGTCAGGGAAACACTCATAGAAAATCAAATTCTATAGGTTTTGTAAGAAAGTGGAAATAGTATTGAAGAGCCTCCTAACCCTCAAAATCTGACAACAATCCTATAGGTTTTGCTTTACCTTCAAGTTTTGCTTTATTTTGCTATCTAGGTTTTTTAGCACATCTGATTTAGCTTAGCTTAATCGTTTGTTTGATTAAATAATTATTTGGCACCTAAAACGTTAGCCTCCTTTGTCTCCATTCAGTCGCCTAAATTTTTTTTTTCAAACCTTCTACCTCTTCTGTACAAGTTCATATCTTTTTCGTTTTGGTCTGTCTCTGATTGTATAATGTAGGAAGAAATTTTATGTTCTCAGTTGGGTTGTAGCTATTGTTTTATTTATTTATTTATTTTTAATTTTTTTATAGTAGAATTTTAGTGAAACTCCATCAATTATTCTTTTTAAGCTATTCTAGTAGATGAAACACATAAAAATCTTAATTAAAGAGATGCGATGAGTGATTGCAAAGGGAATAAATTAGCACAACTTATTTGTCAACATTAGATTTGTTGTTCTGTATATTTTTATGCTCTATTGTTGGTGACACAAATTGGAGACATTGCCATTAATGATTGATTCATAATGTGATTGTTTTGTGCAGATTTACTGTTTGACATTGTGCCGAATAACATCATGATGATATGTTTCTTCTTCTTTTTTTGATTAAATAAAAAAAAAAAAAATTCATGTTTGAAAAAGGCACGATCTTTCTTTTATATTTTAAATCAACCATAAACTCTACCACCAATCAGATTCAATTTTTGAGATGAACATTAATCTAGGATCTGGGTAAACGTAAGTGAAAGATTGAATCTTGAATGCAAAGAGTGGCTACTTTTGTCAAGCAGTAGGTGTTTGTTGGGTATTTGGAGTGCAGTTTAATTGTGGTAGTAAAACCATTGATTTTCATATAAATGTTTTGTGGTCTTGGGTGAGCTTCATTGGATTAGTGATGTGAAATTTAGTTAATTAATACTCATTTGGTGTCAAAGCATATAAGAAAATGATTATTGGTATATGGATACATTTACAGTTTCTTATGGCATTATTCATGATAAATCAAAAGGCATATATTACACCTTTATACAAAGTTTTTTTGTGTGCAGTTGACCTTATACTTAAAGCTTTAGGTTTTGTTTTGAAACCCGTATTTTTAGAATTGTGATCTTGGATTTAAAACAATTAGATTTTCCCCAGGAGGATCTTCACTTCAAATAAGATTGAATTGCATATTTGGGATTTGAACTTGAAGTTACAAAGTTAGTCAAGGTTAATAGATAAATTTTGAAGACAAGATAAAAATCAGATTATATCCGAAATTTTTATTTACTAAGCTTGCATTAGACTGGCTGTTTTAGGACAATGCTTTAAGATTCTTTTATGTAGTGGTTTGTGCAAAATGAGTCTCCACACACAACTTATAGGGTAGTGGAAGTGCTAATTAAGCTACAAGACATTTGGCTGCCTTTATATTTTAAAATGCTTCGTGTTTTCTATCCCTTTTTGTTTTCCTTTCTTATCCATCAAGTGCCAAGGAATATTGAGAGTTCACAATAATTTTTTAATGAAACAAGCCAGACTGTTTTCAGCATTAACCTTAAGCTAGAGAGAGAAAAAAGAAGAATAGGAGGCTGTAGGTTATTAGTAACAAATAACACAGAAGTTGTACTTGAATTTGTATGCAGGGAGTTTCACTCTATTTAATTTGATCATGTTCAAGTGAGTTGTCAATCATAATGGCCATGCTCTTTTGTTCTGCTCGTTTGTAAGTAATTAGCCATTGTAGTAATTTTTGAATGATGTCCAGGTGGCTATCAAGGCTATTGGAGCATTTAAAGCGAACTGCAGTTGCTGATGCAAATGTGATTTTCAGTGTGAAAAGTAAAATACTGGTGAGTTTCATTTAGTTTCCATTTATTTTATAATGTATAAATCATAAAATTGTGTTTAACATTCAAGAGCTTATAACGTGGTAAATAATGCTTATGAACCATTAGTTAAGGTGCCTTACCAGGCTCTTATAAAATGTGTGAAAACATGAAAGAAAATATATGTGCAATGTGTGTGTGTGTGTATATATACACACAGATGTAATCTTTAGTACAATTACTTATTTGTTTTAACTTACATTATTTAGAAATGAATTGCATGAGGTTGATTAACTATTTTTTGCACATTACCAATTATTTTTAGCTCTTTTTTTTGTGTTAAATTTTGCTATAGGCTTTTGTTTCTTCGAATTCCAAACCAATTGAGAAGGGAAATTAAGGTATCAGTGGAGCAAAAGTTTTATTTTGGGAGAAAGAGCTGAAAATTGGTAGTTTCATCATTGTCGGGTAATAGAAAGTTCCAAGCTCGTGCTGCAACTTGCGCTTAAGTTCTTGAATGGTAGGGTATAACATGGGTTCCAAAATAGGTGACTTAGGATCAACTTAAGGATAGTGTGTGCTAGGTTGGATGATTGATTGGTGTTACTGTTGCTTTCATATGCCTCTTATATCTACGGTTGAATTCATAAATAGCTTACCTTCTTCCATTAAGAATTTTCCAATTTTGTAATTAAAACTTGAGCTATGCATTTTTCGCTTGCTTATAAAAAAAGGATATAAGTGTTTAGACACTCGATTTTGCACTCATAATTTAATCTTCGAAGATGGCTAGAGACCATTCATATACCCACAAAATCATAGTTGCATTACATGCATTAATTCATTCATTGCATATTATAAAAATGATCTTGAGGGCGGCGGAGAGGTTTTACGCTGAGTACTTCGGTTTCCTCTTCGATAACACATTGTTGTGTTGTCTTTGTGTTTGCATCTCTCTTCCCTACTCTTTTACCTTTCATTTTACTGCTGTGTTATTATGAATATGGGTTAGAGTAGCTTGTTTGTTCATACGCTCGCATTTACTCTTTTTTGCACTTAGTAAAAGTTAGAGTAAAATCTATTGAGCTATAACTTTAATTTGGGGGGGGGGGGTCTAAATAGTTCTTGTGTTTTCACACATTTCCGAGCATTCAATTAGTATATCGGAGAGTATACCGATGTGTTTCGTCACTTCTATATGACTCATGTGCACATTCTTGGGGGGAGAAAATCTACCTTGTGCACATTAGTAAGGAGAGAAAGCCATAGGGGCGATGTATATACCAAGGAGAAAAAGACATCTTTTTGAGAAAACCTTGTTTTGTTTTGTTTTACTTTGTGCTTGTTTTCTCGTTGTTTTATGGTGTTTTGAGTTATGTTTAGTATATATGCTTTGCTACTCTCATTGCATCATGCTTAAGTGTTGGGCATGCATACATCCTTATGCTATTGTGCTTTGTTGGTTGCATGTTCGAATGATCATTTGCATTGCTATATGAACATTGTAGTCATTCCCATATGACTGTTTTGTGTTTGATCAAGTTGCTCATATGTTTTCCAACATGTTTACTTGATTGCATTTTACTTATTACATTATACTTGTCCTTTTATCACTTGATTTACCTTGAGGGTCTAATGCGTTTTGTGCAAGTGTTTTAGGTTACAGGTACTTTAGGTGTGAGTGCGTTTTTCCATTGTTCCCAAACTCACGTTTAAGTCTAGAGTCTGTTATAGGATGTTTTGTCACAGAATAGCCAAATGGGGAGATTGTAAAGTTGTGATTTACAACCATGTTTTATGTTGGCTTTATTCCATGACAAAAAGTGTTGTAATTACTTTAATTTATTTTTTTGTATTTTGTGGGATTTTATTATATTGGGTTTAGTATTAAGTTGGTGAAGACTTAAGCTTAATTGAAGATCAGAGCATTTTGTGACTAGCTCGCGAGAAGGGTTCCCGCGAAAAAAGGGCATGTGAGAAATACATGACTGGAAGTTGAAGAGTCCTACTAGGCTGTTAATTTCACAAGTGTTTCGCGGGTAAGGCTTTCTCGCGAGATACTCGCGAGACTCTCTGCTTGAAGGATTTTTAAGTGTGACTTTCTTATCCTTCACCCATACTATATATACCCTCGTTACCCATAAATGTAAAAGAGGCCATTCAGAGAGAAAAATCCTAGATAGGTTTTCAACTACGCACACACCCATCTTTTTGAGAGAGAGCTACTCATGCTTAGTGAGAAATCATTCTAGCCTCTTCTCCTTCCCTCTCCCATTGTTATATCTTGAGAAGAGATTTGTACCCAAACACAACCTACACCTATTCAGAGTGTAGATAGTGTTTTGGAGCTTGGGTAGCTTTGGGGAATTGCCAAAAGAAATCGGTGAGGCTTGGCAAATGCAATCGAGCGTATTGCGAGATTCGGAAAGCTAGACAAGACACGGTTCCAAGAAGCTTATTGGAGTAGGAGCTTGGAGGGCTTAGGTACATTAGGTAGATTAGGCTTGAAGGGTCTCTTTCTATTCGTGTATCTCAACTTATTGTCAAGTGGATCGATTATCGCTTGGAGGGTGGCGGAAAGGTTTTACGCCGAGGACTTCGGTTTCCTCTTCAATAACACCTCACTGTATTGTCTTTGTGTTTGCATTTCTCTTCCCTAGTACTTGCTGTTTAATGTTTTGCATTTTCTTTAAGTACATCACTCTTGTGCCGTAGTAGGATCTTGTTCCCAGATGCATATATGTTTTGTGTATTGGTTGAGTGTTGGACATGCAAATGATACTTTGCATTGAGCTTATTAGCTTGCATGTCCGGATGTTCATTCCATATGTGAATGAGCATTGTGGTCATTATTCTATAGTGATTGCTTGTTTGGTCAAGTCATGGTTTATTGCTTTATTCCATTCTGCTTGATCGCATTGTGCTTACTTCATATGCATTACAAGTTTTTTGCATACAATGATCAAATTGTGTTGTTGTGTTTCAGGAGATACTTGTTCTTATGATTCAAGAGTTTCACAGATTCTAGAGTTAGGTGTGAGTGAGTTTTGTTCAGCTGTTCTCAACTCACTTGTTAAGTCTAGAGTTTGTTTTAGAGTTTTGTTACGGAATAGCCAAAGGGGGAGATTGTAAGGTTGAATTTACTCAACCATCTTGTTGGTTTTATTCCATACCAAATTTGCTTGTAATTTAGCAATTAGTAACCTTGTGTTTAGGTGGGAATCATGTAAGGGTAGTGTGTGAGAGAGTGTGAAGAAATGCTCAAGACTGTGCAGTGAAGTAGGGACTCGTGGCTAGATGTCGCGGGTGACTCGCGGCTTGCAAGCTGCCAGAAGATGCACACTAGTGAAGCATGCAGAGAAGATAAACCATCATACCAGCTGTAGCACTACAGGACGAAAAGTCCAGACTGGCCATTCAGTTAGCTTGCGGTTTGAACTCGCGACTCAGTCAAGTCGCGAGGCCAAGTCGCCAGTTCACTCTGTTATGAAAAAACTAACTCTTCACATTCCTTTCTCACTTCAGTATAAATACCCCTTACTTCCAAGAAATATTAAGAGCTTTCAGAGAGAATTTTGAGAGAGAAACCTTAGAGAAAAACAAGATTGACTCATCCACAATCTTTACATAGTGACTCTTCAAATTCGTCAACTCTCACCCTCTCCATTGTTACATCTTTGAGAGGTTTTTTAACCAAATCCTTTTCTCACCTTACCCATATCTGTGAGAAGGCTTTTTGGTGCTTTGGGAAGCAGTTTGGAGGGAACCAATTCATATTGGTTGAGGCTATGGGTTATAGTGGAATCCAGTAAGCTAAAGAAGAAATAGGTTCGGTGTAACCTCGTTGGAGTAGGAGCTTGGAGGGCTTAGGTACACAGGGTAGATTAGGCTTGGAGGGTCTTCTGCTATTCATGTATCCCAGCTACATTCTTTAATGGATTTTTTACCGCTTGGAGGGCGATAGAGAGGTTTTACCTCGAAGGCTTTGGTTTCCTCTTCGATAACACATCGTTGTGTTGTCCTTGTGTTTGCATCTCTCTTCCCTTAATCTTTGCCATTTAATTTCTGCTGTGGATGTGATTTTATTTGGTTTAGATTGTTTATCAATTCTGTCATATGCTTATGTTCATATTTCGCATATTAATTGTTTGATAATAAGCTTGAATTGATAATTTGGAAATTGGAGGTCTAAACGTTCATAGTATTTTATACACATATTGAACATTCAATATCTTATGTCTATTGGGGAAAGCAAGGCTCTTGCTGCTACCTTGAGTGATACTGAGCCTGAAACTGAGTCAAATGATAGTGATGATGAGGAAATTTTGAGTGCTTTCACTACTACAGTTGATCCTACTGAAGACATTACATAAATAGTAGATGATGAAGGGGACTTGGTGGAATCTAAGTTTGAGAAAATGGATGAACAAGATGACATCCATACAGCTTAAGAAAATTGTACAAGGTTTCTAAAAAACATGAGAAACTATATAGGTTGGCCTCCAAGAAGCTGAGTGATGTGGAACTAGATCAAGAGGAGCTTTCTACCAAGGTCGAGGAAGCCAATCAAACCATTGGAGCTTTGCGGTTCAAGAACAACTTCCTTGTTGAATGGACAAAGAAGCTTGAAGCGGAACTGTTCCAGGTTAGAGCTTAATTGGAGAAGACTTCTAATGCAAAGCTCGATGAGATGCTAAATTTTGAGAAAGTTGCTTCTAATAAAACCGGTTTGGGGTATGATTTTTCTTCTCCTAATATTGCCTCATCTAGTACAACTGTGTTTGTCTCACCTGCTGATAATGTTAATTCTAAGAATGATGAAGCTAAAACTGAAATAGCTAGTGAGAACTTAGATAAAGGCAAATCTATTTTAGGAGCACCCCCTAAGGTTAAAAAGAAAGAGACTAGAAACCCTAGGACTAAGAAAGTAAACCAAAAAAAAAAAAGTCTCAACCGAAGAAGCCGCATTTTTGTCATCACTATGAAGCTTCAAGGCATACTCGTCCAAATTGCAATAAGTGGTTAGCCACTCAACAAAGCAATGGTATGGTCTCATTTGGAAATCAGAATCAAGTTCCATCCTGTTTTGCTCCTCTTGGAGATCTTTTTAAGGTCCTCATGTTCCTTTCTAACTTGAATGGTTTCAATTTTTTCCCCTCACCTTCAGATCAAAGGTTTGCACAAAGGAAAGGTTCTTCCAAAGTGTGGAAGGAAAAAGGCTCAAAGTGATTAAGTCACCTTTTCTCTCTCCCCTTATGGTTATGCATTACTTGTTTGTTTTGCTTTCTTGTTTTGAGTCAGTCTAGTTTTATGCTTTGTGTGTTTCTCCTTCATGTTTTTGTTTGGTTGTTTTTCAGTTTATGTTTATTTTGCTTTTCATAAAAATTAAAAAAAAAATTGAAAAATCAGAAAAATACAAATCAGTGCGTGTTTGTGTATATTGGTAGTTATGTACCTTGGATGGCCATTGAAACAAATTTTTCTAAACTTTGTATCTCTTGTAGCTTAGATGAGCATCTCAATGCACAACTAAGCAAGTGAGTTTTGTGGCTTGTGTTTGTGATGAATATGATTAAGTAATCTCTTATACTTAACACTCATATCACTCTTTTTGACGGGAAGGACTAGAAAATCCTAAGAGAAAGACTTAAATAACCATCTCACCACTAAAGCTCGCCAATCATGAATAACATCTATGTGCTTCAGCATAACAAAATTTTGATGTTTTGACTTACATAATTGGGTACTTCTTCTCTCTCTTATATGCCCATGCATATTTTGTTCAAAAAGAAAATATGCAAAGAAAATAAAAGCAAAAAGAATCAAATTTTTTTTGTAAATATGGTTGCAAATGTGTTTCTAGGGGATGTGGGAGTTATAGGATGTACTTTAAAGGTGATAGTCCCCATTAAGCAATTATGATATTGTGTGAGTGTATTTGATTTTCTCATATCTCAAATCGTCAAAATATAAGACACTTATGCACTCTTGCTATGTTTTCACACATAACACACAATCTCTTTACTACTTTTGATACATGTCCAGGTACAATGTGATTTGGCTATCACAAGGAATACATATGTATATATGCTCACTAAATTTTCTAAACTTGTTTTTGAAATATAAAATTGGTTAGACTTGTTTTGTGTATGTGTGCGCATGTGTGTGTGTGTGCGCGTGTGTGTGTGTTTTGGATCTATGAATGCTTTGCTTATATGTTGAGAGATGTTTTGAGAGCTTAACATGTTGTTTGGATCTTTTTTGAGTAGCTTGCCTATTGCATTCATCTTTATGTGTTTTTCCCTTCTTTGAAAAACCTTCTTTCTTCAAGCTTGACAGATTCTTGACAGATTACCTTCTATCGAGCCCTTCTTTCTCCTTTTCTCAACAGATCTTGACGGATTCTTGATCCATTGAGATTTTTGGGTTTCTTCTCGATAGAATCTTGACAACTTCTTCGATCCATCGAGCCAAATTTTCGAGCTCTCTGTCTGGTCGATAAATTCTCAATAGATTCTTGATCCATCAAGGTGATTTTGTCGTTGATAGATCCTTGACAGCACCTCGACAAATTCATTTCTATCGAGATTTAGTGCTCGAAAAATATTGATAGATACCTCGATCCATTGAGCTGCGATTTCTATATATTGCTGAGGCGCGAATCAGATCTCATTTTTCTCATTCTCTTCTTGACTGAAAATCTTTTTCTCTCACTCCAAACACCTTTCCTTCACTCCAATCTCTCTACCCACGTGATTTTTGGCCTAGATCAAGCCTCAATCACTTGGTATGTGTTCTTAAACCCTTCATTAACATGCACTCATGCATTTTAGACCTAGGTTTTGAGGTTTTTGACATTTTTTTGGTTTTTTTTTTTGAGGTTTTTGTGAAATTATTGGGTTAGGTGTTGTTGATTTGATGTTATATGCTCATGCATTGCATTCTCATTGCATTTCAACAATGTTTCATACATTTTAGATGTGTGTTTGTTTATTGTTAATTGTGTGCCGGTAGGTTTCGATTGGGTTTTACCCATAATGTTTTTAAATTTTGCACATCACATGTTCATGCATTTTCCATGAATACATCTTTTCCTTTCTTCTCTTTTCTTTGTTTTTGGTTGTGGCTGTGATGTGTTCTCTCTCTCTCTCTCTCTCATGGATAGACTGCGCTATGGCACCCAAAGCATGTAAATTCACTCCAGCTTGGAATCCTCTTAGTTCCAGGTCTTCTTCTTCTGATCCCACTCCCCCTCTCCACGTTTGTTTCCGTGATGAGAAGGCCTAAAAGGACTTCTTAGAAAACTTTCAGAAACGTGGTTTATCTAGAGCGCCATGTTATCCTATCAGATTTTTTCGACATTTCTCTCCCTGCCGTAATTTGAACTTGAGGCTGGGAATCTCTACTTAAGAGACCCTTGAGGTGTCCTATCATGTTTATACATGATTTTTACTCCAATATACATGGAATTGATACCTCTGTACCTTGGTTTACCTCTACATTTCAAGGTACACGTATCGTAGTTACCCTGGATCTTATATTCGAGGTACTACACATTCCACGAGTAGCACATCCTGACTACCCCGATTGTGAGCATCTTTGGACTGTGTTTAGAGACGAGCTTCTGTCTCACTTTTGTGAGATACCTTCCATAAAGGATGGTAAGCAAAACACTCCATGCTCGGGCTTTGCAAAAGGTTCAAGGTTCCTTAATATGGTGATGACTTTTACTCTTACTCCTTTGTCTCACTATAACTCTATCACAGAGCCTTGTGCTCGATTTCTTTTGTCTCTTCTTAAGGACCTTTCTATAGACTTTCCTTCTCACTTCATCACATCTGTCCTTGATGTGTATTAGGATACAGCGACCCGTGATAAGCTCATCTTTTCTTTAGCTGTCACACGGATTCTTCGACACTTCTCCATTCCTATTCCTGATTCTCCTTACTTCATCATCATGGGTGCCATCAGCACAAGTTCTGTTTAGCGGAGCGAGGCCCAACTTCGACCGAAGCGACCACGAACGGAGATGATTGATCCCTATTAGTTCTTTTGTTCCTCCCTCCTTCTTGGCTCCTTCCACCTCTGCTCCTTCTTTTTCGACAGCTGGTGTGAACTTGGAGGCCATCATGGCACAGTTTCAGCGCATGGATGCTTGCCTTAACTCTCTCACTGATGAGATGTGTCAGGTGAACACCTGCATCAGACGCATTGCTCGCTAACAGGCTCGCCTTGGTGGATTCGCTGCTTCTCCATCTCTTTCTCTAGAGGCTTTGGCAGATGAGGATGGTGATACTGGTGATGATACGGATGACGATACTAGCTCTTCCAGTGATAACGAGATGAGGACCTCTCAATGACTAAAGGCTATTTGGTTTTTTTTTTTTTTTTTGTCATCACTCATCACTCTTCACTTAATTTTTGTCACTCATCACTTAAAATACATCAATTTTCCAAACCCCCCATTTGGCACCTTAACTCATCACCCATTTTTCAACTTCAAAAGTTGCAGTTGGGTTTCACCAAAAAAAAAAAAAAAAAAATCAGTCCGTTTGTCAAACATTACGGTTGGGTACGTGGGTTTAATTGGAAAAATGCCATTGGAAATTGAAAACACCTCAAATATGTTTTCAGTTTCCATAACTTATCACTCAAAAATCAGAGAATTGAGTGATAGAAACAGAAATTAGAAATAAATCCAAACAATTTTTTTTTTTTTTTTCTCTCGTGGGACTCACATATTTTGAGTTATGAGTGATGGAAATAGAGTTATGAGTTATGGAAATAATAAATCCAAACAACCCCTTACCCTTTGTCATTCGTGACAAAAAAGGGGAGTAGTTTTGGGTTTAAGAATAGTCTTGTACTTAGGGGGAGAGTTAGTATAGAAATTTTTTGTTAGGGGGAGTGTTTATAGATTTTGAGGGATGTAGTGAGGTTTACATGTACTTTTCTTTTCTTTCTTTATACATTAGCCTCTTTTACACTGGTCTTGTGACCATTTATTGACATATATTGTACTTCTCTTTTCATATATATGATGATGTATGTTTTTCTTCACTTATCTCTATATGTGTTGTTTCTTTTCTCTTTTCATATACAAGTTTCTTTATGTATGCATTCTTTATTTCTGTTTCACACATGATGCCTTGATGAGTTTTGTTTAAGTGTTTCAGAAAGATAGGTTGTTAAAGTCTATCATGCCATGAACTCTCTTTGTGCAAAGTTTTTCAAGAGTTCATGTTAGGGTTAAATTTTTTTTGTAATTCAACAAGTGGTTATGAGTTTAGTGATTTAAGACTTCTTTCATGATTCATTTGTTTGTTGTGGTTTTGTCACGGATTGCTAAATGGGGAGATTGTTAGGGACATATTTGATGTAATTGGCTAATCCATTGACAAAACACACTTTACTTGTAATTAGGTAGATCTAGGATGTGTTTAGTATTTCAAGAAACAAGTATTCAAGTTTAGTATTGAAGTTATGCAAATCTGACTAAGAAGCAAGTGAAGAATGCGTTGCTCATTAAAGCTCAACAAAAGTCTCGATAGAATCCTTTCTATTGAGAATTACTGTTGAAGCTCGACACAAGCTGTATCTATTGAGAATTACGAAATCAGGTTTTCTAAATCTGATTACACGCATATCCTTAAGTATTTGTGTAGGGTTTCTTTTCTTACAACCCTAAACATATATAAGGATTATATTAAGAGCCGTTATAGGTGATGCAAGGTGTTGCAAAAGAATAATCAATGCATATTGTGACCGGAGACAGAAATTGCTCTAGTTCATCATCTTTTCTATAAAAGCTATTGCGTCTTTATGCCAAGGGTTTTGTGACTAAGGAGTTTCTTGATCTTCATTGTTGGATGAACTAAAGAATTTTGCAGCCAACATCTTCCTCAAGTTGGTGTGTTAGTCACGTACTAGGATCCATGAATCATTGGTTAGTCACGTACTGGGATTCATGCATTGAACAGAGAGATTGCCGCTACAATACAAGTCCAATTAGGTATTGAGGTAAGGGTTCAATTGTAGATTGGTATTGGGTACTGGAATTCCGTTTACTTGTAACCTTAAATTCACCTGTGGGGTTTTGCCTCGGTGGTTTTCCCCATTCGTAAACAAATCACCTGTGTCAAATTTAATTTTCGCTGCATTTAGTTATTTGGTGACTTGTTTGTGCTACCACGCTATTGCATGTTAAATTGACTTAATTAATTAAATTGGATAATTAATTAATTAATTTGCCAAAGGGGTCAATCTATTTTTGGCCTATCAAAATGTTTGGTTACTTTGTTGCCCATCTCTTCTCCGCTTTAAGGTGCAATATTAGGTTCTTTTCATTTTCAGTAGCATTGGAAGTGTAGGGTTATAAATTGATCTCAATTAATTAACTAATTGTCCAAGTTAATTAATTAGTTTAATTGCATGCAAGATTCAATTAACTATACAACCAAATCGCCAATCTAGAGTTTAGTGCAATGGAAAATGAATTGACACAACAATATGTGTTGGGGTTTATGCCCTAAAATCCAATTTATTGGCATGTCATAAATAATTAAATTGTTTAATTATATGAGACTATTTATAAATGAACTAATGGGACATTATCATAGTCCTTGAGATGTATTGTATGTGATTTATGTAATTTAGTTATAGAAGATATAAATCACAAGTTCCTTGTAAACTCAAAATATAATTTATAGTTGGTGATGAAATTGGGCGTTTCATTTGCGAAGCCTATAACACATCAACTAAGATGATTTGTCTTGATCATGGAAATGGAGACTTCTAGTTGATGTGTTGATGTGTTGATGTGTCTTAAGTGTTAAGACATATTGAACTAGACCGCTATGAGATTAATTATTTAATCAACAATTGTCACTTGAATGATTAATCTCATTACTTCTAATTTCAGACTCTCAATCCTGAGAGGATAGTGAACTCGGTCATGAAATGTAAGTTACTTTGATATATTAGGAGTGAGATCTAATATTAACGGTCAAAACTTCAGTATGTTGGGTAACCACACGAAGTGTTAAGGGAACACATATTCTCAAGATGGAATCCATAATCTCTTTTTATAGAGACACGAAATATCCCTTGGAGATAAGTTTAATGGGAATTGGTTATTCAGGGCGCCCACTTTAGTAAGGAGTTACTAAAATTTATATTTATTGAAATTGGATTTCAATAAATATAAATAACTAAAGATTAAACTGGGTACTCAAGGATAAAAATAGTTGTTTACAAAGTGACAGTTTATTATGACTTTGTTCACTATGAATATTTCATGGAGGGGTTAAATGATATCATTAGAGTCTTGGGATATAAATTATTAATAAGGCCTAGAGTGCAATTATATTTATATAATGGTATTAAATATAATTAATGATAACTTTGGACTTGTCAAGAGTCGACAGATAAGCCCAAGGCTTATTGGAGCTAGAGTCTTATTTATTCCCTTTGGTCCCATCTTAAGTCACAAACTAAAGCCCAATTGGGCTGGCCCAAAAGGCTAACCCAATGAGATAATCAATTTTTATTTAATAAGAGTTATTAAATAAAGAAACTACCAAGGTAGTTAGAATGTATGTATAATGAAAAGAAAAAGAAAAGAGTTTTTCTCTACAATGAGAAGAAGAACTTTCTTTAAGAATTAATGGACATAAATACTGATTGAGAGACCACTCTTCTCGGGCACCGTGTAGAATTGGGATGTTGATTAGAGGTATTCTCAAGTCTTGTTTTTTGAATTTCACTGTATCAAGGTACGCTTTCTATTCTTTGTTCTACAATTCAAGGTTACATGTTATCTCTCATAAATTAAGTAGATTTGTGTTTGTTGCTTCCGCTGTGTTTTGTATGAGAAGAAAAACTAGATTTTCCAACAATATGTTATAGTGGGGAAAACCATTGCAAGAAAAACCTCAATGGGTGATTATTTTGCGTCACTACTTCTGAAAAATCCACTAACAAGGATCAAGGTTTGATGAACTAGTAATAGCTCAATACAAAACCACAGGCACATGTCACAATAGTTTCACAATATGTGTGTGTCTCTCTAGGTGTATGATGACAACCTTAAAATAATGCATTTATATGTTCTAGAACCTTAATGCACAAATTCCAAGATAAACCAAGTTATTGGGGGCTGAAACAGAAATTATTGTTCAGTTTTAGTGAAGCTCAACAGATTGAAAGGTGTTAAGCTAGGTATTGAGTTTCATTAAGTCTCAATAGATTGACAGGTGTCACAGTCTCTTTTTCAGTGGCTTTTCTAACAAAAATGACAAAAAAATGCTCTGTCTGCAACAAGCATACATTTAGCATTTGAAAGTTCAAATGTGTGTATAAACACTCTTGAACGTTTAGACCCCAAATTACAACTTACCAAGACAAGCTTTATATCAAACAATTAATGTGCGGAACATGAACAAAAGCTTAATACAGAATTGACAAACAATCTAAGCCAATTAAAATCACATTCATAGCAGAAAATAAAAGGCAAAGATAAAGGGAAGGAAGATGCAAACACAAAGACAACACGCGATGTGTTATTGAAGAGGAAACCGAAGCCCTCGGCGTAAAACCTCTCCGTCGCCCTCCAAGCGGTAAACAATCCACTAGAAAATATAGTTGGGATACATGGACAGCAATAGACCCTCCAAGCCTAATCTACCCAGTGCACCTAAGCCCTCCAAGCTTCTTGCTCCAACGAGGTTGCGCTGAACCTTTTTCTTTTCTAGCTTCCCGGATTCCGCTACTAGACCGTAGCATCAACCAATGAAGATTGGTTCCTTCCTAACTGCTTCCCAGAAATCCAAACAGCTCTCTCACAGTAATGAAAATGGTGAGAACCAGGTTTGGTAAGATGCCTCTCAAGGATGTGACAATGGAGAGGAAGAGAGTTGAGGAATTTGAAGAGACTCTAATGTATAGATTGTGGGTGAATCAATCTTGTTTTTCTTTAGGGTTTCTTTCTCAAAATTCTCTCTGGAAACTCTCTTACATTTATGGGTAAAAGGGATATTTATATTGGAGTGGGAGAGGAATGTGAAACGTCAGGATTTACAAAATAGGGGTGCATCGCGGCTTGACTAAGTCGCGAGATCCAGTCGCGAGATAACCGTATGGCCAGTTGTCCTGTTTGGTCCTGTAGTGCTCCAGCTAGTATGACTGTTCACCTTCTGGCAAGTTTGGCACGTGTGCTACGTTTGGCGGCTTGCAGCCGCGAGTCACCCACGAGGCCAAGCCGCGAGTCTCTGTTTTTTTGCACACTCTTGAGCAAACTTCACTCTATCTCACTCACTACCCTTACAACAAACCCACCTAAATACAGGGTTACTAAATGCTGAATTACAAGCAAATTTGGCACGGAATAAAGCCAATTAGATGGTTGAATAAATTCAACCTTACAATCTCCCCCTTTGGCTATTCCATGACAAAACCCTAAAACAGACTCAAGACTTAACATGTGAGTTGGGAACAGTTGAACAAAACTCACTCACACCTAACTCTAGAAGCTGTGAAGTACTTGAATCATAAGAACAGAAACTCCTGAAACACAACAATACACCATGATCATTGTATGCAGAAAAACATGAAATGCATATGAAGCAAGCTTAAGGTGATCAAGCAAAGATGGAGTTAAGAAACAAACCATGGCTTGATCAACCAAGTGAACACCACAAGGTAGTGATCACAGTGCTCATTCACACTTGGAATGAACACAAGGACATACAAGTTAACAAGCACAAGGCAAGATACTTGTATGCTCAACACTCAACCAATGCATAATACACTAAGTATATGCATCTAGGAACAATCCTACAAGGGCACAAGAGTGACAGTACATAAATCAGAATGCAAGACATTTAGATTGAAGTATTGATTTCAACATGACATTAAAGGCTGCATTAAGCAAGGTACATACCATAAAGCCTACAAATATGCATAAAAACATTAACCCTAAAAGCTTACATAAGCACATGGGTACAAACCACAATACATTCTGAATAACATCATCAAAATATATAAAAGATTAAATCAAGAGTATAGGATATGAGTTAGAAACAACTATACACCAAAATCACAGTGTATCAAACCCATATAAACACTAAAAGTCCAAAAAAAATAAACCTATAAGTTTAGAGGATAAGACTTAAAACAAAAGTATGTCAAAAGTATGTGTGTACTCCCCCTATCACTATGCACACTTCCCTTTGAACTTTCTCCCCCTTACTGAATGCTCTTCCCCTTTTTGGCACGAATAGCTAAAGGCTGTCGTCCAACTTTCGTTGAATAGCGTCTAGCTGATTCTCCATAGTCTCGAGACGCATTTGGACATGGTTATTTGTGGAGTAGAGAATTGTCACAATCTCATCAACGTGTTTCTGAATATGCTCAAGTAAACTGCCCACTCTATCAATATGAGGAGCAGTCTGTGCTTGCGAAATACTAGCTTGTGAAGCTTCAAAAACAGCATGCGAAGTAGATGTGGTATGTGCAGGTGTCTCTGACTCAGGGGCAGATGGAGTAACCGAAGAGATGTGAGCACTCCTTGGTGTTTTAGAGGAGTGACTTCTGCTAGCTTGAAGAGTGAACATGGAAATGGGACACTGACGGGTCAACATTTTTCCTTCTGTAGGAGGAACAATGCCTTCATGAAGAATGAGCTTCATGATGAGACTGCAAAATGGAATAATTCCTCGAGCTGCAGTTCGAACCGCGGTCTTCCTCAAGGTGTAATAGATGTGAGCACATATTTCAATGGGGGCTCCTGTAATAAGATCACAAAGGAATAGAGCTCTCCCAAGATTGATGAATGTAGTGTTGGACAGTGGGTAGAGATTGGTGAACATGATCAACTTCAGTGTGGTCAGCTCTGGTGCAAACTTTGCGGTGCTGATGGATGTTCCTGTATTGGATACTTCATGATCGGATCCTAGGATTTGTAAAATTTCTTCAACCTCTGGAGTTCGATCATCGTACGGAGTTAGATCCACATTCTGAGGTCTAGTGATACCGAGAAGATCTGCGATGGAGTTTGGAGAAATGCCAAACTCTTTTCCTCTGACCCAGAAAATAAGTTCAGCTCCAAGATCAGTTGCATTGGAGAAGCATTCTTTGACCAGTTCATCCATTGGATCGTCAAAGTTCCCAAACAAGTTTGCCCAATCTCGTTGCTCAAAGATACGAGGGATAAAGGTGGTCCCTAATGTGTTAAACTCCACCACTCGTTCCACTATAGGAGTTGACTTGTCAAAGATGTTTGAGTAGATGTGTGAGGTAAGCGGAGTTCTGAACCTCTCCTCATTGGGGTCTTGAGATGCCTGTGATGATAGTCGAGTCCTTTTAGCAACTGGTGTCGCTGGATCATCAGCAACAATGTCTTTACCCCTGGAAGATCGACGAGACATCTGCAAGAGAATAAGCCCACAGCAAAGAACCAACAACAGTACCATACAAGATAAATATCAACATGATTCGATGCAAATAGAAGTGAAAAACAGACCCAACCAAACTTGAGATAGTGCAGACCCAACCAAACTTCCATCAATACTAAGGTGCACAATGTGACAGATGTAGCAAAATGGTGATAGTGCAAAAGGCATAGAGAGACAAGCTCAAACAGAACTGTCAATGAAACAATCTACCATGACCATGATATGCATACCAAGACAGCATCCGAGCATTAAGAACAGATATCATAAAACATAGCACATAAGATATGAACATGGAAAAAATTTTGAAATGAAGGATTAGAGCATCCAAACTAGAGCACATGGCTGTGAGACACAACATTTAGAAAAAGTTGTTTCAAAAGAATACTTTCAAGAAGCTATCAACCACACGATATATAAACATTAAAGCATAGTAAACCAATGCCGTAAGCCAACATCAACACCCAAACAAGTGAAATAAGCAAGTCATATAAATACCAAACCCATTTAACAAAAGATTTTCAGAATCAACAACAGGCAATTATCAGAACAATGAAAAAGCACATTGTGACCACTCAACATGAAAACAGATGAAAACAACAGCAAACATAACAAGCCATACCCATAACACAAAGAGAGAAATGTTTCGAACACAATATCAATCCAAATGGTAATAAAAATATCCATGAAATAGGGAAAATGAGATGAGGAAAACAAGATCCATACCTCTTCTTGATGATTTGGATAAGAGATGAAGCACCAATGAGGTTTGAAAATGGGTACACGGAGTGTTTGGGAAGGAGGCAGTTGAGAAAGAAGATGAACAGTCATAAATGTTCGAGGGAAAACTGAAAAAGATTTAAAAATTGCCCTTATTTTTGCCAAACACGTGTTTTTCGCGACTTAAGAGAGCCGCCACAAAGTCGCCAGTTCAAGCTGCCAAAACACTCAAGGACAAAAATTTGAAAAAAAATTTTCTAAGTGTTTTTCGCAACTTGAAGGTCTACCCGCGAGTGAGTCGCGAGCTGAGCCGCAAAAATCTCTGAGTAACCCTCGCGACTGGACCTTCCACTTGCGAACAAGTCGCCAAAAATGACCCGCGAAGACGCGACTGAGGCTCGCGACTTGACATACCCGCGATTGAGCCGCCAAAACAGGGCAAAACTGGATTTTTGAAAATTTTCAGATTTTTAAACAAAATACTTTCCAAAAACACCTAAAACACTCAAAAATCTTTTTGTGTTTGAATTAACAAAGATTGAGCGTGTGAAAACACATTTCATCAAGTACAATCACACAAATGAATATGGCATTTATTGAACATAAACTTGTGTGTTGTGTGTGGATATCAACAATGAGATAGTTCTTAGTCTAATGTGAAACTTCAATGATCAATTCAACCAAGGCATACATGATTAACACTAGATCATGTGAACCATCTCAATTATAGAAATATGTATATATGACCTCCCACAAAACTTGATAACATATCTTGGAGCTTTACATTTGACTCCACTTTCAATCATAACCTTTGATCATTTTGATCTTTTGAGGCAATCACCTCTCATTGTGAGAGTGATATCTGATATTTCACCTTAATGAATAAGCCTTTGGCTTTTTGAATAAACATTTTCTTTAATATAAGGTCGCTTACCCTTTTTCCTAGTCGAATACTAGAATGTGCGACAGGTTTTTGCAGCTCAATATCTCTTTTCATTTGGAGATTTACATTTGGTGAGCTCTTCTTAGCAAAAACAAAAAATAAAGAGTGGGAAGATATATAGACACAAGTCTATGCATGTCTCAAGATCAATATAACCATTCACTAATCATTCATGACAAGTTTGAAGATCTATTTACAACAATCACATAGATTTCAAAATTTCTCCCACAGTGATATGAGTGCAAAGAAACAAGCAATGCTCGAAAATGCACAAAGCCATTAGCACAAAAGTACAAGGCAAAACAAGTTTTGAGACAAAAGCTCAACAATGTCAATCAAACTTTTTGATTTTCTAATTTTTATGTGATTTTTGGATTTTTGACATAAAAGAAGAGAAAGATTGATCAAAAATGAAATAAAATAAAAGTATGTACAAGTAGGCAAGCAAACCAACCAACAACAAGCAAACAAACAAACATCGTCGCAAAGTATAGGAAGTATTAATGCATGGACATGTTGTAATGCTTATGCATGAGTACCATTTTTCACCCACACGTCACTTGCGTTTGGGGTGATTTCCTTATAGGATTGGGTATGGGAGTTAGGGCTTTCAAACCTTCGTGAGAAGCTTTCCAAGCAGTTGGTGAATGCACCAATCATCTTTATCACGTTCATCATTCCGGGATCACCATTCTGATCTCTAGATTGTTCACTTGCCCAATCTCTTCTATCATTTCTAGGTCCTCGTGACCTTTGAGGAGTTGTACTATTTTTTGCTCTCAGCTTTTGGCAATTTGGTTGAGTATGCCCTTGAAGTCCGCAATAATGACACACATAAGTTGCTCTAGGACCTCTTTGTGGTCGTGGGAGTGACTTGGCACGAGATTCAGACCTGCCCACAGATTGATTGCGAGAATTCAACAACCGTTGGTTCTCCACATTCTTCTTCTCCTCCATCTTGAGCTTTTCAGCAGTAAGGTCAACTACAATTGGATCTTTAGCCTTTACAAACTTCACTTTTTTAGTGTCATTTCCAGATGAGCTACTTCCTCCGGTATATCCCAATCCGAATTTGTCTGAAAAACTCTTTTGAGATGAAATAACATCATCTAACTTCTTGGTGGTGACCCTCTCTATTTTAGTATTTGCTTGCACAACCTCTTGCTCAAGAAATCTCACTTTTGTATAAGTTTCGGACAGCTCACCATTTAGTGTTTCTATCTCACATTTGGCCTCCCTATATCGGATTAGGAGACTTTTTTAGTCTTCCTCTGCCTTCTTCATTTTTCTCACAGCAGCCTTGGCCACCCTTGTGTACTCACCCGACTTCTCCAGGAGTGAGTTATAATTCTCTTGAAGATTGACTGTGCTTTCATCTTCTTCAGCATCTGATTCTTCAACAATTCCCAGTGATTCTTCATCACTATGTTCTCCAAGGTCTCGTACAAGCAGATTCAACTCGTCTGAAGACTCAACATGAGCAATAGTCATAAAATCTGAGTAGTTCCCCTCTCCATCACAGCTTTCTTCAGATTCTGAGTCAGATGAATCCGAGTCACTCAATGTCGTGGCATACACTTTGCCTTTCGATTTCAAATAATTCGGACATTCCTTCTTAAAGTGTCTATACCCGTTACATTCAAAACAAGTGACACCTTGTGTAGGTTGGGATTCTTTTCCATATTTCCTTTTGAATTCCTTTTTCTCCCTTCCTGAACTTTGGAATTTTCCTTTATCACCAAATTTACCATTATTTTTGAATTTCAAGAATTTTCTGAAATTTTTAACAAGGTATGCAACATATTTGTCAACCACATCTTCTCCCGATGAGTCTTGATCTTCCACCTTCTCATTAATGGTCTTAAGGGCAAGAGATTTACTCTTCCGTTGATTGGACAGCGACATCTCATAGGTCTGAAGAGAACCAACCAGCTCCTGGATTTTGATGTCATCAAGGTCCTTACTCTCTTCAATTGGTGTCACTTTAGCACGAAAACTTTCCGGCAATGATCGAAGGATCTTCCTTACAATTTTAGAATCCTCCGTTTTCTCCCCCAAATTGAACTTGCTGACAACCACCTCATTTAGCTTCCCATAGAAAGAGTCAAATGACTCATCCTCACTCATTTTGAACTCCTCAAATCGAGTGGTCAGCATTTGCAACTTGGTATCTTTCACTTTCTTAGTGCCTTCGTAGGTGGTTTCTAATATCTCCCATACTTCTTTGGCAACGGTAATGTGAGAAATCCTATGAAATTCATCTGGAGACACACCA
Organism: Quercus lobata; assembly: GCF_001633185.2. NCBI lineage: Eukaryota > Viridiplantae > Streptophyta > Magnoliopsida > Fagales > Fagaceae > Quercus > Quercus lobata. The sequence goes on along the minus strand of NC_044907.1, from coordinate 56,582,145 downwards.
CAGAAAATAGCATTGAGTGCTTTACTGTTAGCATTAGATGCAGCAAGTGCTGCCTTATCCCATGTGGATTTTGCTGCCTCAGGTCTGGTCCAACCAATCTCAACAGCATCCCAAATAGATTTATCAATAGAACACAGAAAGGCTCTCATGCGAACTTTCCAAAAAGCATAATTACCACCATCAAAATATGGAGGTGCATTTAAGGATTGAGACCGATCCATCTCAAAAGGGAGTCAAGGATCACACAATGGTACTGAAACTAATAAGAGTGTATCCGCTCTGATACCAATTGAAAGTTCAAATGTGTGTATAAACACCCTTGAACGTTTAGACCCCCAAATTACAACTTACCAAGACAAGTTTTATATCAAACAATTAATGTGCGGAACATGAACAAAAGCTTAATACAGAATTGGTAAACAATTTAAGCCAATTAAAATCACATTCATAGCAGAAAATAAAAGGCAAAGATAAAGGGAAGGAAGATGCAAGCACAAAGACAACATGTGATGTGTTATCGAAGAGGAAACCGAAACCCTCGGCGTAAAACCTCTCTGCCGCCCTCCAAGTGGTAAACAATCCACTAGAAAATATAGTTAGGATACATGGACAGCAATAGACCCTCTAAGCCTAATCTACCCAGTGCACGTAAGCCCTCCAAGCTTCTTGCTCCAACGAGGTTGCGCCGAACCTTTTTCTTTTCTAGCTTCCCGGATTCCGCTACTAGACCATAGCATCAACCAATGAAGATTGGTTCCTTCCTAACTGCTTCCCAGAAATCCAAACAGCTCTCTCACAGTAATGAAAATGGTGAGAACCAGGTTTGGTAAGATGCCTCTCAAGGATGTGACAATGGAGAGGAAGAGAGTTGAGGAATTTGAAGAGACTCTAATGTATAGATTGTGGGTGAATCAATCTTGTTTTTCTTTAGGGCTTCTCTCTCAAAATTCTCTCTGGAAGCTCTCTTACATTTGTGGGTAAAAGGGGTATTTATACTGGAGTGGGAGAGGAATGTGAAACGTCAGAATTTACAAAACAGGGGTGGCTCGCGGCTTGACCTCGCGGCTTGACTAAGTCGCGAGATCCAGCCGCGAGATAACCGTATGGCCAGTTGTCCTGTTTTGTCCTGTAGTGCTCCAGCTAGCATGACTGTTCACCTTCTAACATGCTTGGCACGTGTGCTGCGTTTGGCGGCTTGCAGCCGAGAGTCATCCGCGAGGCCAAGCCGCGAGTCTCTGTTTTCTTGCACACTCTTGAGCAAACTCCACTCTATCTCACTCACTACCCTTACAACAAACCCACCTAAATACAGGATTACTAAATGCTGAATTATAAGCAAATTTGGTACGGAATAAAGTCAATTAGATGGTTGAATAAATTCAACCTTACAGCATTTTTAATACAATATAGGTCAAAAGATGTCTAGGAATGGAAATAATAATGTTCTCTCAATGATTCATCATGCCTTTGGTTTTGTAGCATGTTAGAATGAATAATTTCTTTCTTTTTTATTGGATAGTTGCACTTTCAATAATCTTTAACCATAAATAATCTCTCTCTCTCTCTCAACTAGGCATTAATTCTCACAAACTCTTTATTGTATATTATCCGTACACCACCCATTTCACATTTTAAATGTGGATATCAATAAAAAACGTGAGCACCATGGACGAAATTATGGACATTTTGTAAACGGAATGCATATTAACGAGTGCGAGAGAATATATACCGTCAGCAATATATATACATGAAATAAATGTGCATGAAACTGATTAGAACATATAAAATCCTTGACTCAGTGTCTTGAAGTGCTCCTTCTATATATCAGAGTAGAAATCCAATCCCTGGGGCCTGTGAATAAGTTTCAAACGCCAGTCATTATCTCCTTGGTCGCTAAACTGCTTTTGCTCCAATCACTCTCGTAGTTCCATGTGTGTGAGAAGGTGAAGTAAGAAGCGGCCACAGCAGATTCCTCTGTTCTCTTACTTTCCGAACAACCATCTTTGAACGTTGCCTTAAAACCCCATTCACAGCCTTCAGATAGTTGCTTGAGTCATGGTCTCTGCAGATTGTACCTTCTGAACCATAGGCTGTTGGATCGCCTAGGGTCTCTAGTGGATGTGGACAATTGAGGAAGGCTCTTAGGGCACTTGTAGAGTACCCAATCTGGGTCTTTTCCAATATATATAGAGCACTGTCTGGTGGGAGTAATGGATGTGCAGGTGATGACTTCTCATCAGGTTGAAGAATGAATAGTTTGCCCAAAGGAGAGTATAATAATTTCTGCATAAAAGATCGCCATAAGAAAAAGTGAGTGAAAAATCTTGTTAGAATATTGGTTAAATGATTAAATTTATTATTTCCTAATAGTTTAAGTTTTGGGGACAAATGGTAATTTATCATGATATTTGACACCATTTCCTAATGACTTAAGCTATGCTTCAAATTTATTAAATAGCATCAAATTTTCAAAATCCAGGTGTTTTTCCATGCCTGGAAAGTAATATGAATTTAAGCAATGTGGAGGGTTTAAGATAAGAAAGGATCAATCAAGGCTACAGAAACACTAAATGATGAATAAAAAGATGATACTTACATTTTTTATTAAACAAGAATGTGAGCGAAAGGATCCATTTAAACGCTTCAACAGTGAGGCAACATGATCAGGGTAGTTGCAAGAGAAGGCTCTAGGGACAATATCTCTATGCATCATCACACAATGAATGTTGCTCTCATCCAAACCCAACTCATCAAGCAAGTTCTGACCTCCACAGAACACAAATGGCGAGCCGAAAGTGACAACTGGCCGTAGATGGGAGGGCTTGACAACCTTTCTGGTCAGTAGCATCAAGTTGACTAAAAGAGAGAGACTACCCCCAAGAGAGTGTCCAGTAAATTGAAGTTTTGCACGATCCCCATATTTGTTCATATGTTCAATTATTTCTGGCATGTATTGCTCATATATTCCCTTTGCAGCTTCATAAATTCCTCTATGAACAAGCACATCTGTACCCTGCAATCAAGGCAGGTAAATCAATGGTTCTGTTTCATTGTATGGTACATGTATTCACTAAATGGAGAAGATCGTTACCTCAGATTTAGTTGGTTCAAAGAAAAGGTTTGCTTGCCAAGATGCTAAAGAGTCTGATCCCTGCAACTCAAAAAACTAGTCTTCTTCCTCAGATCCTAAGCAAGACACATATATAAATGGAAAATCCATGGCCTACAGATCATCATGTGATCAACGGCTAAAGTCGGAATTACCTGAATCACAAAGCAGCGAGTATAAGTGCTTAAATCATCACAGACAAACCATTCACAAGGTGATGAATGGAGTGACTGAAGGACCCTTGCTGCCTCCAGCTTTTCCCTCTCTCCGGCAGCAACCACTACAGTCATTGTTGAAGCTGCCATGTAAGCGGCCACCTCTGACTTATATAATCGGGTTGAACTCTCTCCCTCCTCTTGTGGTTGGCCTTCGGTTTCGAATGAAGCCTCACCATTACCCTCCTTCGATTCAGGGCCTGGGCACAAAAGGCCCTTGGGGCTAAATTGGACATAAGATGCAGCTGAGGCAGCAATCTCGTAAGCAACAGATGGGTGGATGGGACATTTCTTCTCAAAATCCACAGCTTTCTGTGAACTGGCATCAATATTTATTGAGGCAATTTCGGGTACTCTAGTGGAGTCCTCATCCAGCTTGGCTTTAATAACAGCGGCCTCTGCTTTCTTCTCTGGTGACGATGTTACAAATTATAGGCCATAATATTTTTTCAAATCCTTGGCCTGCATATTAGTAGGATGCTCTTATTTGTACTCAAAATATATTTGATTGATCAATCTAAAAATTTGGTTAAGAAACAGAATTATAAGTAATTAAAATATCAAGGACATTTTTTAAAAGGATGCAGAATAACATACCTCGATCTCTGGTATCACATAAGCCATGTTGCTCAAAAACGCCAATTTAGAGAATAGCTTGGTATCAGACCATGGTACTCGGACCAAAAGTCATGAGAATGATTCACGATTATGTCTCACTTATACTTCTTCTTCTTCTGCACTATAATCAACTGTCCAATAATCACAATCACCAATGTCATCTCCTTCACAAGCCTCATCTTTATCCACACTCTCCTTCTGCTGCCTATCTCTCCAATGACTTCTTAATTCCAACAGCCTCTCCACCCAATTCAATCTCTTTCTTTCCTCTCCTTCGCTACTATTCACCGAGTTCTCCTTTATATTCATATCTTTCTCAACTACATTCATGCCCTTACTAGTCTCCGGGTCAAACAAGAATGATCGAACTGAATTTGGAATAATGGAGCCAGATAATTGAAATGGGAAAATTCCCATTGAACGACTGTTCTTTTGTTCTGGTTGTGTTGCTGTGGCTTGAATATGGTTTACAGAATAACAAAGGTGGTTATCAGAGTAGGACCTCCGGATACCAGTGGCTCTATTATGAAGGTCCTTGCTAGAGAGTGAGCGGTGAAGACCATTGTGCTCCTTGAAGATGTCTTTTGTTGTTGTGGCAACTGGAGATGTTGGAATGGACACCGTTGTGCATACCATGACTTGCACGCTATTGGTTTTGCAGAATCCTAGCAAAATTCTTATTAATGAAGGGTCTTCTTACGCTTGGGATGGCCTGAAATATTATCAAAATCTATTATTGAAGAATGAAAGAGTCTAGAACTCAAAACATTGGGTTTTTGGTGGAGTTATTGAAACAAATTAACATAGAGCATGGACCTTGTAGGACACTATAGGGAACCATCACCCCTTTTTAACAACGAGAATGCCTTTGTCCCTATTGGGCCAAAACAATGAGCACATTAGATGAAAACATTTGCTTGTGTCAACTTTGCCAACAAAGTTAAACGCTGTCTCTAGGCTACAGATAAGGGTTTTTCAATTATTTTATTTTATAATTAGCTCAGATATGGAGTGGTCATGTTTTTCCCAAAATAAGACAGTTATATTTGATATCATAATCCATTACCTCAGTTCTTTACCATGGACTTATCACCAAAAAACATAAATGCCAATGTTTGACGATTATAACAAATGTTCTTACTTTTTCATCAAACAAAAAAAATGTTCTTACTTTGACATTTGACCCATAGAACTAAAAAATGTGTGAACAGTGAACACCACATGCCATGGATATCAACGTTGGTAAATTCAATACAACCACCTTCAAAGACTCTAAACTGATTATTCATTAATTTAATCCACCTGGTTACAATAGGGAGAAAACAGTAATGAGCGACGAAATTACAAAAATTTAATTTATCCCCGCTGTTTCAAATTACAATAATAATAATATAATAGTACCTTAATTTCTGTTCTTTTATTTTTCCATCTCTTATCAAATACATATGAAGTAAAACAAAAATATTTTATTTCGTCCCATTTTTCTATCATTTTCTATTTTCCATCCACATTTTTCCATCTTCAAAATCTTAGTTCGATATTGTTAACTCAATGAAAATTTGGGTAAAATTTCTATTCTATACTCTTCCATTTTTCTATCTCTCATCAAACACAAAGAAAAACAAAAATATTTTCTTTTCCCCCACTATTCTATTCATTCTTTATTTTCCATCCACATTTTTCCATTTCAAATTCTTTACTCTATACTCTACTCAATAAAAATTGTGTAAAATTCTATTTTGTACTCTTCCATTTTTTCCATCCCTTATCAAAAAGAAAAACAATAATATTAAATTTTCTCCCACTTTTCTATCGTTCTATATTTTCAATCCACTTCAAAATCTCAATTTCCACGGGTGAAAATGCACTTTTGGTCCCTACATTTTGGGCTTATTTACAATTTGGTTCCTAAATTGATTTAGCTCCTAGGCCAGTCCCTGATTTTCAAAAATCGTTTTTAAAATAGTCTCTATCGTCAACCCAGTAACAGAAAATGCTGAGATGACAAACAGAAATGCCAGGTGGCATGTTAGATCTGACATGGCTAATAAAATAACATTAATAAATACCACGTCAGCATCCATGTCAGCATTTTAATGACAAGTCAGCATTTTAATTAATAAAAAAATAAAAATAATTTTAAAAATATTAAACTGAAAAAATTCAAAATCAAAAACAAAAAAATAAAAAACTTTTTCAGAAGAACATTGTTCTTCTTCTTCCCCAGGACATGAACTTCATATGCTTCATGTTCTTCCCCAAATCAAACCTAATAAATCCAAGAAATCAAACCCATAAACATCCAGTAAATCAAACCCATGGCTTATAATTTCTCTTCTCCACACATAACCTCTCTTCTCTTCAACCCTCACTCTCTCTCTCTAGCTCTCATGCACTTCGACTCTTCTCTCTCTCTACCCTTCTATTTCCCTTCTCTCACTCCCGTGACTTGCGATTGTTCTTGGAGGTTTCGTGGTTGTGCTCCGGCGGGTCATGGGTTTGATTTCATGGGTTTTTGTTGGCTATGATATGGGTTTGAACTTTGTGGTGGTCAGATTCGTGGGTGAGGACGTGCTCGATGGTGTCACTGTCGGTTTGGCCGCGGGTCGTGGGTGACTATGCTTCGATGGTTCCGATCGGTTCATGGGTTTGACTGGTTTATGGTTTGTGGGTTTTTTTTTTTTTTTTTTTTTTGCCATGGATCGTGGCTAATTTGGCCGTGGGTCGTGGCTGATTTGGTTGATTTGGTTCATGGGTTTTTTTTGGCTGTGGGTTGTGGTTCGTGGGTTTTTTTTTTGTTTGGCTGTGGTTGGTGGTTGCAGATTGAGAAATGGTGGAAGAGGAAGGTTGTTGGGTTGTGTCTACTGTGGTTTGTGGTTGTGGTTGGTGGGGCAACGGTGGAGGTGATTCCGTTGAAGCAAGATGACCCAAACAAAACGCCAACACCGATGGAGCTTCGGTCAATCACGGATCCAGACGAAACCCAGATTTAGACTAAAAAAGCTATGGAGATTCGGGCATGGGTCTTTGTTGAATTTTTTGGGTTTTTTTTTTTTTTTTTTTTTTTGTGTTTGTTTCCCATGAAAATTTCTAGGTTTGGGTTTGTTGGAGATTAGTCTGTTTTTTTTTTTTTTTTTTTTTTTTTTTTTTTTTTTGAGTTTATGGGTTTGATTTGCTGTAGAATTTGGTGTTGATTGTGTTAGAATTTGTTGAGTTTGATTGTGTTAGTTATGTTAGGGAAGAACATGTTCTTATGTTCTTCCAAAAAAAAAATGAAAAGAAATTTAAAAAATACAAATTTAATTATTTAATTTAATGAGATTTAAGGTTTTTTATTTTATTTTATTTTATTTTTAAATTTTCTGACATTGATTTTTTATTTTTAAAATGCTGATGTGTTATTTTTTAAAAGCCAAATAATTTTTTTATTATTATTTTATTAGCCACATCAGATCTAACATGCCACCTGGCACTTCCGTTTGCCACCTCAGCATTTTCTATCACTGGGTTGACGGTAGGGACTATTTTAAAAACGATTTTTAAAAATCAAGGATTGACCTAAGAGCTAAATCAATTTAGGGACCAAATTGTAAATAGGCCCAAAATGTAGGGACCAAAAGTGCATTTTCGCCATTTCCACGAGACAAAACTTTTACTTTTACATGTGTTATTTATATCAGAAATTCTTTAACATATGTAAGGCAGGTAATTGGCTTTTTAATATATATATATATATATATATATGTCTGATAGTAATACCTAGAACCAAATGAAATTTTGTTGATTACTTTCAATGGAAGCTTTTCTCTAGCGTTGCAAATATAAGAATCCATAGTCTCTTTCAAGCTTGAAACTCTCCGCCTTCACTACCTGCCTGCCACGAACTATAAATGGAAGTCATAGTCTACAAAGATGACTGATAGTCTCTGTTAGGGTACTTTCTTTTTATTACACCTAATTTTATTTAAGTACCACCTATTCACTTTCAAATACACACAGTTTATCTATATATATATATATATATATATATAAAACCGAAACTTTTGAAGCTTCCACAATTTTCCACGTCAACACATCATTAAAAAAAAAAAAAACAAATTAAAAAATAATAATAAAAAAAAAAAAAAACCATAACCAAAAATAAAACAAAAAAAACCCGACTGCCTTCTCTTTCCCTTTCACGAATACCTTTCCCCTTCACGAATACCGGACCTTCCTCCCACACGAATACTCTGCCATTACCTTCCTCCCAGCTCCTCCTCTACGAGCTCTTCTCTGCCTTTTCCTTAGCCCGATTCTCTGCCTCTTCCTTTCCACGGCAACACCCAACAGGCCGATTCTCCTTTTCCTTAGCCCGATTCTCTACCTCTTCCTTTCCACGGCAACACCCAACAAGCCGATTCTCTGCCATTTCTTTTCCACGGCAAGACCCAACGATCCGACCCAACAGACCGATCCTCTGCCTCTTCCTTTCCACGGCAAGACCATTTCTTTTCCATGGCAAGACCCAACGATCCGACCCAACAGACCGATCCTTTACCTCTTCCTTTCCACGGCAAGACCCAACGATCCGACCCAACAGACCGATCCTCTGCCTCTCCCTTTCCACGGCAAGACCCAACAGCCCGATACCGATCTGACCCAACAGACCGATCCTCTGCCTCTTCCTTTCCACGTCAAGCCCATGGCCACAGATCCCACCATACCCATATCCACTTCGCTCAGTTTCCACTCTTCCCCAGCCCATGGCCCGACAACTATGTCGGTCGGCAATGCAACCGACCCAGCCCGTCGAGATCGGCCTAAAGGTATTATCTTATAAACCTATAATATATATATTTTTTTTCTGAATCCGAACTCTATATAGATTAGGACTCTATAACTATATATATAAACCTTTCACGATGCTTTTTTTTTTTTTCATGGCTATTCAATTTCTAGGTATGGTTTTTTTTTTTTCATGGCTATTCAATTTTTAGGTATGGTTTTTTTTTTTTTCATGGCTATTCAATTTGTGTGGAAACTGAGCTATAGATTATTTTTTTACCCCAGCCTATTTTGTATTCTATAGTTGATTGAATTGTAGTTTTTGTGCACACACTTAGATAATCAATTTAACTTTTTTTTGAATTTTAGTTATATGTTTTTGTGTGGAAACTGAGCCACGGGTTTGAATTTGTTTAGTGGAAACTAAGCGAGGTGGAGTTATCTGCTTGCTTCCTGATAATCTTAGCGAAATTGGTGTGGAGTACGTTGAGGTTAGTTATTACATTGTTTATACTGAAATTTATTTATTTTTTTACATTGTGTTTAAATCTGCTTTTATGCTTGGAGTTTTAATATCATAGTATATTGTAGTGTTCTGTTCACAAATTTGGATTTTTTGAATCTATAATAGTCTCAAGTAGTACCAAATACGAATCCTTATATTTTTAATAGTCTCAAGTAGTACCAAATATCAATCCTTATATTTTTAATAAAAAAAATCAAATAGTATCATTGTGTGTCAAGAGTTTTTTTTTTTTTTTTTTTGGTTGGCTGTATATATGTGTACATAATAATGATGTTTGTTGGCTGTACATATGTTTTTGTTATTGGCTTCGCACAAGAGTTTGATAGAATTCCTAAATAGTGTTCATATGGTTGCTGTTTTAAATCTGCTTTTATCATTGTGATGAAGAAGTTGCTGTATATATATTTGTCTTCTATTAATGAGTTTTATGGTTGCTATTTATTATGGTCTTTTTTTTGTTTTTGTTTTTTACCCAGTAGATACACATTGCATTAATAGTAAACACAAGGAACATATATAGTACTTACACAGTAACTTCTCAACTAGAATTGTGTTCTCCTTTGTTAAATTATTTAGCTGCATAGAACATATTGTAATTGCAAACATTGAGATGAATGTTCAGTAAGTTTTCTATAACTATTAAAATTTATTTATAAGAAAGAATAAAAAGAACTAAAAAAACTATAAAAAAACCATTCAGGAGCCCCATGGGTTTCTCATGACAAGTGGAACCAACTCCTATTCTATACATTATCAGAAGCTACAGACTCATCATTTAAAATGGATTTAGAGGAACAAATGTGAGCAATCACATTGATAAGGTTTCTCATCCCATGACACATGGCCATTAGGATTTTTATTAGCATCCCTTTTCAGTTACAGACAGAACATAATGGAACAATTCAATGTCCATTGGAAATGCAAAAACACCTTCACCAAATGTAGTCAGTTCAACTTTAAGTGCTGACAACAGAAAGAAAATTAATGAAATGATTATACGAGAATGTTGTACCTGCTTCTGGATGCGCTCCCTTTTAGTGGCTATTGGTCAATTTGAATTGCTTTTGTGTTTTTGAATTTTAGTTATAACTATTAAAATTTATTTATAAGAAAGAATAAAAAGAACTAAAAAACTATAAAAAAACCATTCAGGAGCCCCATGGGTTTCTCATGACAAGTGGAACCAACTCCTATTCTATACATTATCAGAAGCTATAGACTCATCATTTAAAATGGATTTAGAGGAACAAATGTGAGCAATGACGTTGATAAGGTTTCTCATCCTATGACACATGGCCATTAGGATTTTCTACCATTATTTATGAAGGCTGTCAATTTCATTAGCATCCCTTTTCAGTTACAGACAGAACATAATGGAACAATTCAATGTCCATTGGAAATGTAAAAACACCTTCACCAAATGTAGTAAGTTCAACTTTAAGTGCTGACAATAGAAAGAAAATTAATGAAATGACACTTTTGTTTCAGCTTGAGCATAGTATATCTGCTGCATATTTTAGGAAGAATACTTAAAACAAACAAAATAGTTTATTTTTACTAAGATAAAAGAAAAAGAAAAATATATAGTACTTACACAGTAAATTAAGATGAGTATAATACAAATAAAATATATTCAAAATTGAACTAATTAAATCAATTTGCAAAAATGCAACATCACTTATACAACTGCAGAACCAACTTAGTCAGTGCATTAAGAGATTGGTACTCAAAATACTTAGAAAAGGGCCATAGTAAACTTGTGAGCACCTTTTCATAAGCTAAACAATAGTTCCCAAGTTGGGGCCAACATTTTGGTAAGGTACTCAGTTTAGGTTGTTGAAGCACTAGGCAATTACTCGCGACCATGTACCAACACAAATTTTTAAACATTACAATCTATCAATTAAGGCATGGGCACTATTGAGAATGAACCCTAAACCACCCAACATTTATATGCCACACCTGAACCAAAATACTATAACGACTTTTGTCAAGCTTTAGGCAGATGAATCCACATCAAGAGATTTATCAGATTACAAAATTTTTGTTTTGTGATTAGCTTTTCTTCTTCTCTTTGTTATGAATTCAGTGATATGATAGCATAGAGAGAACTAATTTTTACTCAACAGTGAGTGATATTTTATGTTGATATTGCACTTGCAGTAAACAAACCAAGATATAGTTTTGTTAATATTAATTTAGACCAATTATTATGCGTTTCATAAGTTAAAAGAGAAGAGACAGAAAAGATGATTCAGGGTAGTTTTTGGGATGAATCGGAGGATTGTGACTTTTCATGTCCCTTTGACTGACTCTATTATTAAGTCTCCTGATATATATGTTTGCAATTGCCCGTCAATAATGTTTGTGCCACATTCAAAACAGTAGGTGTGTGCTGTTACATAATTAGATATGCAGAAAGTATGGCTTCAATCTGTTTGACTTTTCTACTGCTTTAGGGATGTCAATGGGGTGGTTTTGGATGGGGTGGCACCAAATTGAAGAAAAGATCAGATTACATAATTGCTCTTTCTCTTTATAAAGTCTAATATTTACTTATAAAGAAAAGATCCACTATTATCTCACCTTTAATAGACTTGAATTTAATATTAGGTATATGCAAGTACCTATCCTAGACTGTTACACAAGTTGCGATGAATCTACTAAGCAAGCAAACTCTTAATGTTACTCAAAATTTCAAATAGCCCCCTTGCTGTTCCAATTGCCCTCAAATTAAGAGCAAATCAATGGACATGAGAAGGAGAAAAACCTGAAGAGAGCTTTGGTTGCATCTTTTGTTGTTGTTGTCAACTTTGGTTTGGTGGCACATTTGTGGAATAATCTGCTGTTAATTTGAGGGAAACTGGAACAGTAGAGGGCCATTTTGGAATTTTTGAGCTATAGTAGGGCATTGGTTGCTCAGTTTCAGATATAAGGGGACATTGCAACTTGGGTGATAGTTTTGGTGAATATTTGTAATTTATCCCAAATATTATTTAATCCAAAAATATGCTCATAACCTGATCATATGCCCAAGAGAAGAGAAGTTTTATTAGGGATGGGGTAGGGAAGGTCACCTGACTAACAAAATAACAATGCCCAACAACCTTTTTTACACATTTTTATTCTAAGCTTGCCTTAAGAGAAACTTTTCATGATCCAATGTTCTATTTTCATTTTACTTTTGAATCTATAATAGTCTCAAGTAGTACTAAATACCAATCCTTATTTTTTTAATAAAAAAAATCAAATAGTATCATTGTGTGTCAAGAGTTTTTTTTTTTTTGGCTGTATATATGTATACATAATAATGATGTTGGCTGTACATATGTTTTTGTTATTGGCTTCTCACAAGAGTTTGATAGAATTCCTAAATTTTATATATCTCTAGCATTCATTAATGCAATATTTCAATTAAGAGGGTGATTGAGGAAATTGTTTCAATAAGTTATCTGCTGAATCAACAATAAACAAAAAAAATTGTTTCCCTGTGCACTTTTGTTTCAGCTTGAGCATAGTATATTTGCTGATTTTTTTTTTTCTTTTTCAATTTTTCAAACCAGTGCCCAGCAAACTTTTTTACACGTTTTTATTCTGAATATTATACTTACTCTAACCTCCATGTATCCAAGAATTTTGATCCAGCTCAAATATGCGGTTTAAATTGTGTCCATGATCCAATGCTCTATTTTCATATTACTTTTAAATTGTGTTTGTGATGAAGAAGAACCAGACATTCATGGTGCAATGGATTTTTTCTTCTTTTCATTTTGCATTTGTGATGAAGAAGTTGCTATATATGTCTACAGTGTAATGGGGTGGTAGAATATTGCTTATTGTATTAATTTGTGTATGTGTGTGGTGAGAGTTTTTTTTTTTTTTTTTTTTTTTTTTTTTTTTTTTTTGCGTTTGTGATGAAATGAAAAGTAAAATATCCTTTGTTATCAGGAATTGATCTTTTGTCCTTTGTTATTTTTTTAAGCATAAAAATACACTGGTATAGCAATTGATCTTTTTTTGTGCAACTCCCAAAAAAAAAAAAAAAAACCCAAGTAGTACCAAATACTAATCCTTATTTTTTTAATTAAAAAAAATCAAATAGTATCATTGTGTGTCAAGAGTTTTTTTTTGTTGGCTGTATATATGTGTACATAATAATGATGTTTGTTGGCTGTACATATGTTTTTGTTATTGGCTTCTCACAAGAGTTTGATAGAATTCCTAAATAGTGTTCATATGGTTGCTGTTTTAAATCTGCTTTTATCATTGTCTTCTATTGGTTTTGCAGGTAGGGATTTAGCATTTTGATATCTGGCTTATTTGGTAATACAACTACAAGACTGGGAAAGTCAGGTATTTACCAGTCTTTCTTTTATTCTGTACTGTTTATTGTATATTTATTGGTAATATGTTTGTAGAGAGAATTTGAAAATTTTATCAAATAATCATATCTTTATTTTTTTTTAATTCTAAAGTTAGTATGTGAATGCTATATTTTTCTTCAATTTTTCACCTTTCTATAACATCTAACTGTTAATTTGTAATATATGTTTTTGCTATATAGTTATATTTATGAATTAAAATTTTGTGAATGTTTTGCTTTTAGTTTATTCCCCAAGCATGGACTCTGCTTTCTATGCAAGATTGAGACGAAGATTAATTTTATCTGAAAAGAGAAATAGAAGGGGTATGATATTGACATATTAAAAAAATATTTTTCTTTAAAAAACTCATAATTAGTACGTAACCTAATAATTAGTATGTAACCTAGGCCAAACAAGAACAAGAGATGACGAGCCATTTGAAAGGAGTATTCGATGTAGACAATATAGCATTAACGATGAAAGCAGAAAACAACGTAAGTGTTACATTTTTTAGTTCTCCCAAAAAAGTTCTAAAATTAGGAAGAAAAAGTGAATTTTTTTGTTTTTGTTGTCATAGGAAAATTTACGGAACCATTGGATTTAGGACCTCCAACAATAGTATGTGAACATTGTGGAGCTCAACTTTGGTATGAAGAGAGAACTGTAAAGTCAAAAACGCCTACAAAACCGAAGTTTAGTTTGTGCTGTTCTGAAGGAAGAGTTGAACTCCCTCTATTGAAAGAACCTCCACCCTTTCTTGGAAACTTACTCAATATTAATAGTGATCAGAGATCAATAAACTTTCAACTAGGGATAAGAATCTACAACTCTCTCTTTGCTTTCACTTCTTTGGGGGTTAATGTTGATAGATCAGTGAATAATGGTTCTGGTCCATATGTGTTTTGTGTAAATGGTCAAACTCATCATAGAATTGGATCACTTCTTCCTGTCCATGGCCAAAAACCTAAGTATGCACAGCTTTATATTTATGAAACTGATAATGAAGTTAAAAATAGAATTGATACTGTTATACATGAAGATGATAGAAATTATGTGGATACAGATATTGTTACCGGGTTGATGGAAATGTTAGACCAGTGCAACCAATTGGTTAAATGTTTTAGAATGGTCAGGGACAGATTTGATGAATCAGATATACATAATGTCAGAATTCGTTTAATACGAAGTCGCAATTCTGGTGAAAGGCAATATGACTTACCTGTAACATCTGAGATAGCTGCTCTTATTGTTGGAGATTTTAATATTGAAAGTTCTGATAGAGATATTATTGTTGAGAATCGAAGTTTAGGATTGCAACGTATAAATGGAACTCATCCAAGCTTTATGGCATTGCAATATCCATTACTTTTTCCGTATGTTGAGGATGGGTATATGCTTGGTATACCTTATAGGAATTTGAATGGGAGCAATTCTAGAAAAAGGGAATCAATAACAATTAGAGAATACTATGCTTATAGGCTTCAACAACGCTTTCATGAGGGCAAGACATTGTTGCTTGGTAGGAGGCTTTTTCGACAATTTATAGTGGATGCATACACTTCCATCGAAGAAGAAAGACTACAATGGGTTAGATTCAATCAAAAAAAATTGAGGTCAGAGTTGTACTATGGTTTGAAAGATGTCGTTCTTCGTGGTGATACAGATCCCATTACTGTAGGCAAACGAATAGTCCTACCATCCTCATTTACTGGAAGTCCAAGGTACATGGTTCAAAATTATCAAGATGCAATGGCGATATGTAGATGGGCAGGTTACCCGGATTTATTTCTTACATTTACTTGCAATCCAAAATGGCCAGAAATCAATCATTCCTTAGAATTTATAAAAGGCCTGAAATATGAGGATCGGCTAGATATTGTAGCAAGGGTTTTTAAGATAAAATTAGATGAACTATTACATGATTTGAGGCATAAATCTCATTTTGGAAGAGTTATTGCTATTGTGTATACAATTGAATTCCAAAAAAGAGGACTCCCACATGCACATATTCTTCTATTCTTGGATCCAAAGGATAAGTATCCAAGTCCAACAGACATTAATGGTATCATTATGGCCGAGATACTAGATCCAGATGAGGATCCTGTTGCTAATGAAGCTGTAAAACAATTTATGATGCATGGGCCATGTGGATCTGCAAATCCGAAATCACCGTGCATGATGAATGGTAAATGTACAAAACATTTTCCGAAAAGATTTTATGAAGAAACAACAATTGATGAAGAAGGCTTTCCAGTATATAGAAGGAGAAATGATGGAAAAACAATAGAGAAGAATGGAATTCTTTTGGATAACTGATATGTTGTACCTTATAATGTAGATCTTTTGGTGAAGTACCAATCCCATTTGAATGTAGAATGGTGTAATAGATCTCGATCGATCAAATATTTGTTTAAATATATATAAACAAGGGATCAGATAGAGCAACAGTCGTTGTAGAAGAGAATTTGCCAAATATTGCGAGTGATGGACAAGAGACCGAAATTGTTGTTGAAGAGACAAAAGCATACTTGGATTGTAGATATATTTCAGCTTCTGAATCATGTTGGAGAATATTTGAATTTCCAATTCAGTTTTGATATCCACCTGTTGAAAGATTAAATTTTCATTTGGAAGACGAACATCCCATCATTTATCCAGAAAATACAAGCTTGGATAATGTTTTAAATATGCTTGGTATTGAAGAAACAAAGTTTACAGAATGGATGAAAACAAATCAGGCTTTTGAAGATGCTCGAGAGTTGGCTTATGCTGAATTTCCTACAAAATGGGTATGGCATAGTAATGATAAGCAATGGCAAAGAAAGAAATCTAAATATTGTATTGGAAGAGTGTATTACGCACATCCTTCAAGTGGTGAAAGGTTTTATTTGAGAATGTTGCTTAACATTGTCAAAGGTCCAAGAAACTTTAAAGAATTAAGGACTATAAACGATGTTACTTATCCAACTTATAAGGAAGCCTGTTATGCACTTGGACTTCTTGATGATGACAAAGAATGGCATGATTCCCTAATTGAAGCTTCGAATTGGGCCAGTGAGCAACAATTGCGTCAACTATTTGTTACAATGATATTGTTCTGTGAGGTAGCTGATCCATTAAGTCTTTGGGAATCCAACTGGAAACTGATTACAGAAGATATACTAAATAGGCAAAGGCGTATCCTCCAATTTCAAGAACTAATTTTATCAGATGACCAATTGAGAAATTATGGATTGTATGAAATCGAACAAATCCTCCAACAATATGGAAGATCACTTAGAGATTATCTACAAATGCCCCAGCCAAATATGGATCTTATTCAGAATGGAAATAGACTTATTCAAGAAGAAATGTCGTATGATGTATCAAGTTTGAAAAGAGAACATGAGATCCTAATTTCTGGCCTAAACAATGAACAGAGAATAATCTACAATTCTATAATGGAAGCTGTTGCTACTGAAAGAGGGGGAATGTTTTTTTTCTATGGACATGGTGGAACGGGTAAAACGTATCTTTATAGAACCATCCTGTCTGGTATAAGATCAAAAGGCAAAATTGCTCTTGCTGTTGCGTCTTCAGGAATTGCTGCTTTGTTGCTTCCTGGTGGAAGGACTGCTCACTCAAGATTTCATATCCCAATTAATGTAAATGATGACTCTACCTGTGACATAAATCAAAGAACACAAGCGGCGGAACTTCTCTCAAAAACAAGTATTATACTTTGGGATGAAGCACCGATGGCACATAGGAATTGTTTTGAAGTTGTTGACCGCACGTTACGAGATATACTACAAATCGAAGGTCCTCAAAATGCTGAAAAACCTTTTGGTGGTAAAGTTGTAGTTCTAGGGGGTGATTTTCGACAAATACTTCCAGTTGTGAGAAAGGGAAGATGAGAAGATATAGTCCAATCCTCAATTAGCAAGTCATATCTATGGAATGATTGTAATGTCTTTAAACTCTAAACAAATATGAGGCTTCTACAGAACAGTATGAGTGAATAGAAACATCATTTATAAAGGACTTTAGTGAGTGGATTCTTAAAATAGGTAATGGTGAATTGGGAGAAGGAGATGGGGATTACAACATTTCAATTCCAAGTGATTTGATTATCCAACCTTTAGAGAATCCAATGCAAGATATTATTGACAACACATATCCATGTTTGGAAAATAAATACACAGATCCAAGTTACCTACAGGATAGGGCAATTCTTGCCCCTACAAATGAAGTTGTAGAAGAACTAATATTGTGTCATCCTTAAATGGAGAAGTTCATGAATATCTAAGTTCAGATTCTATATGCAAGGCTTCTTCAAATGTTCCGGACCAAGATCTCCTGTATATTGTTGAATTTTTGAACACGTTGAGATTTCCAGGATTGCCAAACCATAAACTGACATTAAAAATAGGTTTGCCTGTAATGTTGCTTAGAAACTTGAATCAGAATGAAGGTCTTTGTAATGGAACAAGACTCATTATAACAAGATTGGCTACATGGGTGATAGAAGTAGAAATCATAACTGGCACTAATATAGGCAAACGTGTGTTCATTCCAAGAATGACATTATCTCCAAGTGATTCAAAATGGCCATTCGTTTTAAAGAGACGACAATTTCCAATTTCAGTGTGCTTTGCAATGACTATAAATAAAAGCCAAGGACAATCATTGAAACATGTTGGAGTGTATTTGCCAAAACCTGTTTTTAGTCATGGGCAATTGTACGTTGCAGTGTCTAGAGTTACAAGCAGAAATGGCCTAAAATTCCTCATCATTAATGATGACACTGAAAAAAAGTTTGAAACAAAAAATATTGTGTATAAAGAAGTTTTTACTAATCTTTGACTCAAGAAACCAACTAATAAAGGTAACATAATTTTATATATATATATATATATATTTTTTATTTTTTTATTTTTCTGTTTATCTCCTCCAAATTGATTTAGGCACTTCGTATATGCTTACTGTTTTGTTAAATTTCATGTCTATAACATAATTGAATACAAGCTAATTACTATTTTCTATCTTTAACAAGCTAATTACTTTTTGGTGTCTTT
The DNA here is from genome assembly GCF_001633185.2 of Quercus lobata. Taxonomy (NCBI): domain Eukaryota; kingdom Viridiplantae; phylum Streptophyta; class Magnoliopsida; order Fagales; family Fagaceae; genus Quercus; species Quercus lobata. The sequence goes on along the minus strand of NC_044907.1, from coordinate 56,563,489 downwards.
GTTATATTGCTTTGTTTTGTTTTATTCTATGAAGTATCTAAATGAAATATAGAATTTTTATAAAATTTCAAATTTATTAATCTATACAGGTAGGGATCCAAGATGATGCAATATTCTCTCCTTAATCAGCTTTGTATAGACAAACACAAAGAAAATTGGATAGTCAAGATCAGAATATCAAGGATGTGGAATGCAATCAACTCAAAAAATAATGATATTGTTAGTTTAGATATGATTTTAATTGACGAGCAGGTTTGTTTTTCTTCTATAGCTTTTAATATTGTTTGATCATTATATATACCATGAACTCTTATCTATATAAAATTGATGCACTTTACTTGCAGAATAATTCAATACATGCAATCATTCGAAATAATATTGCTAAAAAGTTCAAGCCTCTTCTGCAAGAAGGAAAATTTTATGAACTCTCTTATTTTCAAGTGGTTGATGGCAATGCATTGTATAGACCAATAGACAATGACATCAAGATCATGTTCACATTGAGAACTAGCATTAAGGAAATAAAGGAGGTTGATGTTGATATACCGCGTCATAAATTCGAATTTGTTGACTACAATAAAATACATGAACGCGTTAATAAACATGTCCAGCTATTAGGTATCTCTATATATATTATGCGTTATATTAAATTTATTAATAATTATGCATTATATTATTGTTATATATGAAGATAATTACATCCACATCTTTGTAATGCCTAGATATCATTGCAAATGTGATTGGTATTGGACCGATTGAGCAACCTTGCATCAAAGGATCAAATGTCTCGATGAGAAACATAAATGTCATGACTATAGAGTATGTCTTTTTTTTCAAGAAAAAAGAAATTATTTTCAATACATGAACTTTTTATTTATTTATTTATTTTTGATAAACCAATATATGCACTTATATTATATGAACTTACATGATAACATTGGAAATTTTGAACAGAGGAAATGAAATAAAGCTTACACTTTGGGGATCAGTTGCAAATGAAGTTGAGGAGAGCTTCTTTACTGAAAATCCAGGCCCTTTTATCATAGTTGCTACATGTTTGACTATCAAGACTTTTAAAGGCAAGTTCATTTCTCTTTTCTAATTCTCTTTATAACCATCTTTTGAACTACATAAGAAATCATCCAATTGTTTGAAATACAAAGTATTTTGGCTAAATTATTATTTAAGCATCCAATGAATCAAGATAATTATGTCTCTAAATTATTGAGCAGAGAAAAATCATTTCAATGTATAACAATTAAAAAGGTATTCATCACTTACTGTTGGGGGATTCATTCCCTCCCTTTACAATTTTTCTTTGTTGAGAGAGATTTTTCTTTTCTTTTTTTTTAATCCATTTCAATAGCATGGTTTTTGGGGTCCTTTGGTTTTCAAAATGTGACAAACATTTAATCAAGTGTCATTATCTATAGCATCTATATCTACCATAGCAAAGTTGGATTATTTACCTCTGTATTGTACATGTCTACAAGATACTATGCCCTCTAATCTAGACCTCTCACTGTTACAGTAATCATTTCATTGAAACTTCAATGTACTTTTTTTCCTAATGAATCCTGTGCATTCCAGGAGAGTATAACTTGTCGTCAACAAGTGGAACAAGAGTTTATATTGATTTGGACATTCCTGAGACTGCTGAATTCAAAGATCAGTAAGTGCTTTGTTTTGGATACACATTTTTAATATATTTACAATCTCTACAATACTATGTCTAATATCTTTATGTAATATAATAGGCTGGTGGAAAATAACCAACCAATAGTACAAATGCCCAAGCAATTCAAACCACAAGTAACAATCGAAGAAGAGATGAACATCAACAGAAGAACCATAAGTGAAATCAAAAAAGTTATGTGGGACTCTGATAATAAGGTAAGAAAAAAATATACCTTCAACATTAACATTGTGTCCTTAACATTGCTTTATGTACTTTAGACTTGCTTTTACAAAATTTAACTATAAAATTATAAATTGATTGATATTAAATTCAATTTCTAGGAAATGATCTTTACCTGTGAAAGAAAGATTATAAACACTGACATAGATCGTTCTGGCTGGTACTTTATCTCTTGCAAAGTATGTCGTAAAAAGGTAAACTCAAAAGATGAATTTTTATGGTGCGACAATTGCAACAAAAAGGCATGCTTCCCAATCTCAAGGTACACAAAATGAAAATATTTACTTTTTATATTAAAATACACAACAAATAATATGATATTAACATTATATATGTCATTTCTTTTATCAGGTATAGAATTCAATTAAAGGTTAAAGATAGCTTAGGAATGGCCACATTCATTTTATTTGATTCAGAAGCAGAAAAATTACTTAACATATAAGCCAAAGACCTTTTGAATAAATCTTTAGAGGTGAGAAAGTCGAAGATAAAATTAGTATTTAATATTTACTACTTTACTTCAGTTTACAATTTGAAAAATGTTACTTTTGTTAGGAGCCCGATGAAGTCATCCTTCCTGTGCAAATAGAAAATCTGAAAGGAAAACCATTTGTTTTCCAAATACAACTAAATAACTATAATCTCAACTATGGATGAGAATTCTACACTGTCAAGAAACTTTTTGACTCTTTTGAAGAAACTGACAAAGCAATTCAGCTTGATAAAATGACAGAAGTAAGTATTATTTAATTTAGCAAAATTACAAATATGATATTTAAGATGTATATATTGTAATACATTCCTCATCCTGTTCTATTGCTAGGTTTACATCAGTGATACTTCAAATGAATGTAGCAACAACTTATCAATTGAAGAAGATGGTGATTGTACAAAATTTCAAAAACTTGATGTTCAAACCAATGTGAAACTCACACCAACATTTGTACTCAAGGAAAACAAAAGGGCATATTCAGGGACTACTACAAAGCAACAAAGGAAGAAGATACAAAAAACACTTTAAAGTTGTCTTTCAATCTCTAAGATTTTCTATGCACAATTTGGTTTTAATGACTTTGTGATTTTGATACTAAAGACGTATTGGAACAAAGGAATTTTTTTTTGCTTTTATGCACAATTTGGTTTAAATTGAAACATAGAGGAATTAAACTCTTATATTTAGTTATTTGAGGATTTCTTTTAGTATAGCGTTAACTGTTTGTCTATATACATTTAATTTCTAAATATTGTAATATTCTCTTTACATTTAAAAAACTCATGAGACTCAATTTCAATTGTAACTTATCATGTTTAAATAATTTATTTTGAATTTTAAGTAATTAATATTTGCATTGGTATGTTGTTGAGATTCAATAGTTATGTCTTTATAATCAAGACGAATTGAAAAACAATATCTAAACTTCAACATTTTTTATATATAATGAATGCATTGAATATTGAGTGGAAGACATCAAATAAATGAAATTGAAAAATAAGAATGTGCTACTAGAGAATCGATGCTGAATTCCAATAGCTAATGTCACATCATTTGGGAAAATTGGTAGCTTTCCCGTGCATCGCACGGGTTAGCGACTAGTTATATTTAAAGCCCAAGAATACTTATGCTTGGCAATATTTGAAAAGCCCATGATTCAAGTCTATGGCAAAACAATTTTATCAATGGAATTCAAATCCATAATCAAAGCCCATGATTCAAACCCATGGCAATTCATTCATCCAAAGTCCAATTCTTATTGGCAATATCAAAACCCAATTCTCATTGGCAACATCAAAGCCCAATTCTTATTGGCAACATTAAAACCCAATTTTCATTGGCAAAATCAAAGCTCAATTCTTATAGGCAATATCAAAGCCCAATTTTTCATTAACTACTTTATCAAAAAGAAAAGAGCCCAAGATTATCAACGCTTGGCAAAGAAAAAATATCATGCTACTGTAGCAAGAAAGGCCCATTGCAAGTATTTATGAAGAAACCCAAAAAAAAAATGTTTACTAATAAAAGTCCATGAGGAATAAAAACCCATGACAACATGCGCACACAACTCAGCCCATGTGAGCAAGAAACACCGGCAGAAGGCAAAGGAGAACAGCCCCTGTTCAGTCCTAACCAAAAAGAGCAACTAGAGACTCATACAAAGGAACCAAGCCTTTGAGAATGGACTAAAGGCTGTTCCCTCAATTTTTTGTCACCCCCCACCTGGCGTGAATAGTGCCCAAGGGCTGTCACATCAGCTGAAGCCTAAGGAATGATGAAACTCCATCATCTTCCCCAAAACTGCACCTCTAGTGGAAGGGGAGCTTAAACCAAATTGTTCAAACTCCAACAAATTGATGTTAAAAATGCTAAAAATGTTTAAAACGTGATTCATGTGCCAAGCCCATGAATCCTAAAGGGGGAAAATTGGGAACATGTGGTTTGGAGGGCATAAAGGGATCTCCAGCGGAACCCCCTTGAAGTAGACTAGAACTTGACACCTGGCTTGGGGTGTTAAATCTTACTTCTCAGGGGTCCGAATCTCAGTTGTAGCATTAGGATTCACTCATGATACATGCCTTAAATCACAATAATCAAGCTCAGCCCCAAGAATCCTGGCATTTAATGCAAAAAGCTCTAAAATCCCATCATTACCCAAAAAAGCAAAGCAACCCCCTAAATGGATTTTCCTACTTCTGAGCAAAAATCCCAGGGAAGCTTGTCTCTAATTCATCACCTCTGAGTGGTCACATGTTTTTTGGAGCTTTGTCAATAAATGCTTCTCTAAAAACTCCATTATAAAAGCACAAGCAAGCTAACCAAAAAACCAACTAAGCCACCCCTTTGAGATTCTGAAATTCGTTGGCCATTTTTACTAGTGGTTCAACTCTCTTCTAGCTCACCATCCATCACCTTCAACCCATACCCATCTGATCCCAGACATTCTTCTCCTCCCTTTACACTACCACAGCTCATAAGTGTCTTCCAGCTAGCCACAAACAGCCCATTACCCACAAAAGTCTTCAGTCTCAGTATCAACCCCATCTCACTCACTCAAAAATAGCCCACATTCATCTTATTCATGTCTTATAAGTTTACACCCACTAAAGTCTTAATTTAGATACTTGCTGCACTGAGCTGGGGATCTTTCTCTCCCTTCACACCATGCCGATTAATCCTCCATTTTTTCTTTCTAGGGAACCTTTAATCTTTACCTTTTACATTTCTGTTGAAGGATATGATGTATTTGTAACAATTGAGCTTTTCCCTCACATTGATGTAATGATGGCTGAAAGCAACATAAATTCCTCTTGAATGAGACACATAAGGACCTAAAATTTGCTTAAATACTATCTAATTATTGATGGCTGGATCGTGTAATTCCACCCCTACTGTTGGACAATTTATCTTTTGGACTTAAGAACAACTTCACCCTTACCGCTAGAGAATTTGTTTTCCCTTGAACTATCAAAACAGGACCACTAATATACTAATTAAGTATTGTAACGTATTTTTTATTGGGCCTTTGTTGCCGTTTTGTTAATTGTAGTTCTTGTTTCTTCTTGCTTGGATAGGATTGTCATCACACCGAAAGCCTATGGGTGTCATCTCAAGAGCCCATAGTTGAGTCTCGGTTTGGTTTCCCAACATTTCATTCAGGGGCAACAATTTCTTTCCTCAACAGTCTCCACACTCCAATCTGAAATATATGACACTTTAAAAAATGTGGCTAAGCGTAAAAATAGTGACAACTAAAAGATAAAGACTAAGGAGAAAAACCATGTTACTCTTAATTTAGTTTCCTGTAATTTATCTTCCTTCCCATATTTTTCTTTAGATTGATTATGTTTTTATTTATTTGTTATACTTGAGTTGTTCAATTGTTACAAATTCAAAATATTTTTATAGTAGTTGAGGTATTAGACTATTAGTCCATTATAGGTTAAACTAACATAAAATAAAATAATAAAATATTATCATGTTGAGATTAACCACAATTAAAAAAAAAATGTTATTACAAATTTTTTTTAATATTTTGTTCCATTCTTAGTTAAATATAATATTTAGAGCTCGTTTATTATCGTTGTTTAAATAACAGTTTTCAATGTTTAAACAACATTATACGTATTTTCATACACTATTTCACCCATACGTATTTTCAAAAATTACAAACAATATTACTAGAATAGCATTATCAAATTGGTCCTTAGTTTTTGAAGTCTCAAACATCTTGAATTTTTTAACCTATTTAAGTAAGAATGGACAGTGCACCCAACCATATGAGATTCCTTTAATAAAAAAAAAAAAAAAAAAAATCATATGAGATTGAACAATTGGCCATGGGATCAAGATGTTGGAAAACTTTTATGATTTAGATTAAATTTCATAAATTTATATTTTAAAAAAAAAAAAAAAATTGTTAGTCATATTTGAAAAGTGTTTCACACGCGCTAAGGTGGCTTAGTTTTAGTTGTTCCTCTCTGGGGATTGCCGTGATTTCATAGAGTTTACCGTGGAATTGCAGCCGACATTGTTGGACATGAAAATTGGAACATAAAACTCTCTAAAGCTGAAAAGAGTAGTATTACATTCACAATATTTTTATAATGTTTTCACACAAATCACAGGTAGTTAATTGTTATTGGTCCAAATTTAAATTTAGCACTGAGATTACTTTTTTAACCCAACAATAACAACCAATAACAACTTACCACTTAAGATTTATTATAAAAATATTGTGGACATATCACGTATCATTTCTCAATTGGAAATAAAAATTTGATAAGGAGGAGGATTACGTGGGATTGAGTTGTTGCAACTTGGAATTACGGTTAATTCTAATGCCACACTTCTTCACAACTAATAATGTGGCATGCTATACATGATTGGTTAGCTGTTGCTATTATATGGATTTACAATTGTTTTTTCATCGCTCACAATCTGATACATAAGACAATTGTGGCAAAATATGTGTTGTGGAGTATGTTAGTAGAATTATTCAAATTGCAAATGAGGTGGCACAGCAGAATCTGCCCCGAATTGTGTTTCATTCAGCAGTATTTGAGTTTAAGTTGTTTTTGTGTTCCCAGTATTTGAGTTTAAAAGTTGTTTTAATGTTACCATATTTTGTTGTGTCTTTACTCTCTAAACTTTCTCTTTATTCATTCTCAAAAAAAAAAAAAAAAAAAAAAAAAAAAAAAAAAATTAAATAAATAAACTTTCTCTTTATTCTAACCAATATTTAATTGTTGGGTCCTTTATTTCAGCTTTAGTCCTTTATTTTAGCATTTGATTTTTGTTAATTCCTACATTTTTGCTTGTGAACCTTTTTAGTATTTGTATGAAACTAGTCTATAGGGTGTTATCAAAATAAATTATCAGAATTATTATTTAAATTTAATTTTCTCTTAAGGAGGTCTGAATTACCTCAAATCAATCCAGTTATTTTCTTATTTTCTTGCACTAAAAAAAAGTCTTTTTAAATTTTTTTTTTTTTTTTTTAATGTATTCCTTTCAAATGCAAACATCATAGATATGGACAATGTTATACATACCAAAACTTCTAATAGAAACGGAAGTTACAATGTACAAACATGGCGTAGGATTAATTTGATGAATGATTAAATAATGATTAGATTATTAGAGTCTATCTACTGTGCACCTTTAACGCAATGATTACTCCACAAGTATGAATGTATATTTAGTAGATTGTAATAGACACTGTAATATAATAGTTATTTCTATGGTTTAGCTATTCAATAGTTTAGTTATGCTTTTATTACCGAAAATAGTCATTACTTATGAATAGCTATCTTTAAACTAAGGAATAAGTATTCATCTCTAAAAGGGATGTAATAGTTATTCCTTAGCAGGTGTATTAATTTTTACAATTAATATATTTTTAAATAAACAAACTTTCTATAAGCACATAACAATTATGAAAATAAAAAATAAAAATAAAAACTAATCTATCTTTTGAATTTAAAAAAATATTATTTTTTAATAAATATAATTATATGAGTAAGATATTTCTTAAATATATCTTAATTTTGATTTAAAATGATTTCATTCTATTATTTTCAGGATTCTATAATTGTGTTGTTACTAAACAAATGAATAGTAATAAAAATTACATTACAACATTTTGTATTTTTTGTAATATCTTTTCCTATTCCTAATTTCCTATGGAATCACTGTTACAAATGTGTCCTAAGTGTTTGTAGAGTGTGGCATGCAATGGTCAAAATTCAAATTTTTAAGAATAAATTTTATATATATACACACTTAAATTAGATTAAAGTAAAATTTCTATTTTGTATAAAAAAAATTTATTTTTTAGTCCATTAAAAATGGCCCCCCTTGCATGTGTGCCAGGAGGAATGAGAAAGGAATTTTTTTTTTTTTTCGAAATAACCTTAAATATCAAACCATTTAATTAGTTGTCACGTTTCAAAATAATGTGGAAAACTAGCATCTCGAGTGTCTAAAACTCGAGTTCCAAGATAAAACTCGAGTTTATAAGTCTCAATTTGTAAGTGGTGAGTGGTGGTGTGGGAGAAAAAATCCATGTGGAACTCGAGTTTTTAAGACTCGAGTTCCACCATTTTATTTCTCTTCTTTTTCCTTGCATCTGTTCATGTTCTATGTTCTTCTTCGTCGCTCCACCCAGCGTTCTTCTCCAGCTAGATCGCCCAGCGTCGCTAGTGTTCTTCTTCATCGCTTCACCCAGTGTTCTTCTCCAGCCAGATCGCCTACCTAGCGTCTTTCGTTCTTTCTTCAGATCTTCTGTGGGTTCTTCTCTTCTTCTTAGATCTTCGTTTTTTTTTGGGTTCTTTCTTTTTTTTCTGGGTTCTTTCTTCTTTTTCTGAGTTTGTACATTTTTTGCTCTTTGTTTGAAATTGAGTGTAAAAAACTCGAGATTCATTTTCTTTGAACTCGACTATTAAAAACTCGAGATCTATGTGAAATAATTATGTCCAATTCAGCAAACTCACAAGCGGGAAGCAAGTCTTTGAGACTCGAGATTGATATAGAACTCGAGTTTCTAAAACTCGAGATACTAGTCTGCAACTTTCTTTCAAACCCGTATTAACTTACTATATTCTATCCCTTCACAACGTTAGTATGCAAATATCCCCAATGAGAGGCTTTTAAAAAACTTTAACTCCTTCCCCCTTTTCATCTTCTTTTTCAAAATAATACTACTGGAACAACTTTTTCTGTCAGAACATTTAAGTTTAGTTTAGACTTTGGAGCCTGTACATGTGTGTGCCCTAGTGCTAGCTGAACCATAGCATAATTAATGACAATATACCTATTTTCCTAAAGAATATTCTAAATCTGAATCGTCCTCTTTTCTTTTAGTTGTTTTTTGGGGGGGAAAAACCACCTTCCTTTCTTCTCAAACTGAATCTTGGAGCGTCAATGCAAGGAGATTTGAAAGGAATTTATTTGTCCAAGGAAAAACAAAATTAGAAAAGAAAAGCCAAAACTTGCTATTACGAGACAGAAAATTATTGCACAACTATACTTATTAGAGCATTTACAACATTGGAGCTAAAAATTTAGTTTTAGCTCCACCAAAAGTTACTTTATCTATTTTAGCTTTCAACACAAAAAAATAATATAAATATCACAATAAAATAATATAACCACTACAATAAAATAATATAACTACTACAATAAAATAATATACCCCACTACCAAAAAAACATACGCAGCACTGGTCACAACCATCTCTACCATCCGCCACAATCACAGCCACAACCACAGCCACAACCACTACCAACACCACCACCACCACCAGTAGCAGCAATCCACAGCAAGCAAAAAAAAAAAAAAAACCCAAATCTCCAATTTTTTTTCCTCAACCCAGACCAAACAAAATAAAAAATCACTAGAAACCCACCTGATTGGCGAGTAAGCACTCTGATCAGCGGCGTGGGTCTTAGGCTGATCGGCAACAACACCCACACCCACCACCACGAAACCCACCCGAGCCACCCACTTATGTCGATGAACCCAGCCACTACCCACTGATGCCAACGAACCTAGCCATCCACTGACGCCGATCTACCCACACAACCACAACCACCACCACACCACAGCCCACAGTAGGAAAAAAAAAAAAAAAAAAAAAACCTATTTAGGGTGAGATGGGTTAGCGGCGTGGATCGGCGGTGCTGGGGTTTGGGGCGTGAGCTGGTGGCACGGATCGGGAGTGTGGTGGTGGGCTGGCAGCGGTGAGAGGAAGTTGAGAGAGAGCTGAGAGAGAGAGAGAGAGAGAGAGAGAGAGAGAGAGAGAGAGGGGTAATATTTTAATGGGGGCAGGAATAAAAATTAAATTTTTTTTTTAGCTCTAAGCTATAGTGTACATCTATTTATAGATGTGTACTGTAGCAAGTCATCTAAAAAAAATAAGTATAGCTTTATTGCTGGAGCAAGTTTTTTATGTGTGAGGAGCTAAAATATACCAATATGGCTTTTTAGCACCACTACTGTGAGTCTTTAGAAAAAGAGTTGCGTTAAGGAATGCTTAAAGAAAATTGTTTAATTAAGAAATATTATAGTCAGCTAAACCTGTCGTACTTTTCAATGACAAAAAAAAAAAAAAAAAAAACTTATAATCACTATTCTGTCATGCATGTCACCAGTTTGAGCGTGCAAAACACTAACTTTAATCTTTCTACAAAAAAAAAAAAAAAAAAAAAAAATGTTTTTACGATTCTAAAAAAAAAAAAAAAAAATCTTCTTTAAATAAAAAAAAGATAAAAAATAAAATCATATACTAAATGTTAAAAAAATTATTTAGATAATATGTAAAATACATGTTAAACATTGTTCTAGCTAAGAGCACTAATAGGAACTGTTTGGTATGAATTCATCGAAACTGAGATAAAATGTACGTACCTTTTGTTAGAGATATATTAAATATGAGTATATATAGCTGAACCACGTAACCCTTGTGTTCTCGGTGTTCCTATTCTATACTTCCCCTTTTCGCATTCACTCTAGCATATACAATATGGTATAACACATTGCGTTAATAATAATACATTTAACATGGTATCAGAGCATGCAAAGAAGATTCTCACGTGCTCAGATCTGTGCAAATCCAAGCTTCACCTGATGAAACCAACCACACAGACGTGCCCCACAGCCTCCGGCGAGAAAAACCTAGAAGTCCGATCTCCACTGAACGTTGCATGCGCCCACATGCACTGACGCAGTTTCTACCAACTTCTCCACGCGCTACCGCGAATTTCACAGGTTCAGATCCTCTTATGGTTACACATGCCACCCTAATGGCCTTGTAGCCCACCGATTTGCAAACCTGAGAAATCTAGAGCTCATAGGATGTTACACGCGCCTCCACACGTCGAAAGTTTTCCTAAACTCTCCTCCACGTGCCGATTACCTACTCTCATGCGCCTCACGCGCCAACAAACTGTTGCTGATGTCATCACTCCACGTCAATAGCCACGCAAGCACGTCCACATCAGCCATAGTTCATCTCAACGACACATCATAGGATGACGTCAGTGACTCTGTTGCTTAATCCGTGACCTGACCCGAAAAACCCAAAACCGACCCGGATCGGTATCCGTTGACTTTGACCTTGGACCAGTTGACTTTGACTTTTGCGTTGACCTTTGACCAAAAGTCAAGGTTTTCCGAAAGGGCCTATCTTGCTCAGTTTTTCACGTAGATTCTGATTTTGGACTCTGTTGTTCATTTGAAGCTCCGAAATTGGTCAATTGGCACATTCTTCATTATGGTTTCTTCAAAGGCATCTTCAAGTGATCTTCTCATACTTATCCAACTTCAAACTTTCATCAAGCTTCCGCCTTGAGTTTAAGGAAGGGTGTTAGAGATATATTAAACATATTAGCCCAATGTAATAGGCTTAAGCCCACTCCTGCTTGTACTAGTGGTCTAAGGTTTAGTCACCTATATATACTCATGTTAGGGTTTATTGTAACACAGGTTATTGTACTATACTCTTATACATTATAAAGATGTAGCCCTTAAGGGATTCTTCTGTGGATGTAGGCCGTTAAGACCAAACCACGTAACCCTCGTGTTCTCGGTGTTCCTATTCTATGCTTCCCCTTTCCGCATTCACTTTAGTATATACAATATGGTATAACATATCGCGTTAATAATGATACATTTAACACCTTTTATATATGTAAGGTGAGGACATTGAACAAAATGAGAGACTGGAAGCTGTATAAGTAAAATCACACACTAATTCTCAGATGAGAATATCAAAAGCAATATGTATGAGAATGTAGGTCCCAGCTGCAACTGCAAGCTACAGGTAAAATGTCTGAGTTTCAGAGTAAATATCATATGAAATGAATTTCAGACAAGATTCTGAACTATGTTGGGAATTTCATTTGTTTGTTTACTTTATAAGGTAACAGAGGAGTACGTTGCTTATCTTTCTCTCTCTCTTTCAGATTCTGGGTGTGTGTAAATGTGAGATCTTGTACTATATATACGAGTGGAAGCAATCAAAGAATGACAAAAGATACTGCCGTAGAAGAATCTGTTCACGTGGTTGTTGAGGATTTCCACTGCCACTGTTGTTTTCCATATTACCTTACAAGTCCACAATTTAAGCTATGTAAAAAAAAGTAAAATTATGGAATGATGGAGTTTTCAAGAAGATTCCCTCCCCCTCCCCCTCCCCCAACTTATATTACATGACATCTTAAAAAAAAAAATTAGGAACATTTATTTTTAGTTACATGATTTATTTAATATTCATTTGATTTGTTTAAGTGATTTAATGATAATGTTATTTAATTCATGTAAATGAGTTTGTCTATACATTCTTCAATTTGAATTGGATTTTTATATAGTTCAAAAATACCCTTATTTATTAAAGACAATTTCTCTTAAAAATAGAGTAAAAAATGTTAAATAACAAATTTTATTTTGAATTTAAAAAGAAAACTCCTAAAATTTATGATTTTTTTTTATTACATTCATTTTTTTATTCCATAAAATTTATTTATTTATTTAATTTTTTTTTCATTCGAATAAAAGTAAAACACCCATCACCGCACACCCTTGATGCAATAGTCACTCCACAAGTATAAGTGATTGTGGGGTGTGGGAGGCAAGAGCCGGGGTTCAAGTCTCTAGGAGAAAGCTTTACACATATATACATTTAGATTATGCTAGAATAGAATTCTATCTTGTATTAAAAAATAAAAGAGGTAAAACACCCCAATTTAAAAAATAAAAACTAAGAAAACTCCTAAAATATAGTCTTCTTTCACCTTAGATTCATCTCATTGTTCTACCCAAACTTTTTTCTATATCACACATTCAAAAAAGAAATAATAGTTACTGGTTATCTTTAAAGTTTATCATTTTTATTTGTTTGAAAAATAAAAATATATAAGATAAATTGCAAATTACACCCTTGAAGTTTGGGGTTGACTGGATTTTACACCCCAAAGTTTCAGAAACTTGATTTTACACCCTGAAGTTTGGTTCCGTTAGCAATTCACCCCCCATTGTTAGTTTTTGCTGTTAAGTGACACATTATCATACTGATGTGTTTTATTTTGCAAAATCAACCCCAAAACTATGTCGTTTCAGTGATGACCAAGTGAATAGCTGGCAAAATCAAAACTACATAATTTCAAGCCTAAACGTAAAACATATTACTCTAGCTTTAACAACAACGTTCAAGCCAAACTAAAAAAAAAAAAAAAAAAATAGATGCAAATTATTAATCTTTACCCAAAAAAATAGAAGAGCCGCTAAGCATGTACATCGTGCTTGCTTAGAGGCTAGTGTGTATATATATATATACACACACACACACTCTGATAGTTAGAGGAGGAAGAAAAAATTTGAACGATGAATACTGATGAGTCAAAAAATAACCTAGGATCATCATTCCCATTAATGACGATCAAAGAAAGCGTTACACATTTATTGCACGCATTGATGATGAAACGTAATGGACGGAGCAACGGTAACAAGTGAGCTATGCACATCAGAACTCCCATCGGTAACGCAATAGCTGTTGTACATAAATACAAAGATTCACTGTCCATTAAGGCGAAGAACAACCATAATAGAAAGGAGAAACAGAATCCAAAGGTATACACCAATACTCAACCAAAAAATCACTCCAAGTCAATTTCTCTCTAAACAACTTTCTCCCTTTCTGACTTAAGCATTGGAGTGTTTTTGGCAAATACCACATCGGTGTATTCCATTTCTTTCCAAAGCTTTATCGTAGGTTTACCTAAGAGACACGACCAACCATAGGATCGTCCATCGACTGAGATGAGGAGCTCAACTAATGATTTTTCGCATTATCAATTTGGTGCTGTCTGTGGGGAACGCTAATCATTCAAGCCGTCTTCCCTAAGTGACAAAAGAGAACCACTGTCATGACCCAAATCCATGGAACAGGAATTTAGATGCATGACTAACTTGCTAAACTTATATAACTCCATAGATTGAATTAATCCAAAATAAATTAATACTCTAAAGAAACAATACTCTTAAAAATCTCTTACAAAAATCTAAACTCCACAAATAGGAAATAATATCCACTGTATAAAACATGAATTACAAAATAAAAGTAGCTAAAATTCTATAAGTCTTCAAGTAATACTGAAATCGCCTACGACTCCATGCTCTACCTTGCACCTTGTACATGAGGTCTTGTGACCATTTCTAGACATACATTGTACTTATCTCTTTATTTATATTGATGTATGTTTTTCTTTCACCTACCCCTTCATGTGTTGTTTCTTTTCGCTCTTTATACACATGTTTCTTATACTTGTATGCAATCTATTATTTCTGTTTCACACAAAGATGCCTTGATGAGTTTTGTTTAAAGTGTTTCAGAAATACAGGTTGTCAAAGTCTACTTGCCATAAACTCTCTTCTTGCAAAGTTTTTCAAGAGTTTGTGTTAGGATAGATTTTATTGTATTCAACAAGTGAATATGAGTTGAGTTTTTTATGACTTCTCTCATATGTTCATTTGTTTGTTGTGGTTTTGTCACGGATTGCCAAAGGGGGAGATTGTTAGGACATATGTGTTTCACTTGTTAAGAACATATGTCATGATTTTATGTAATTGGCTTATCCTTTGACAAAACGCACTTTACTTGTATTTGGTAGATTTAGGATGTTTTAAATACTTCAAGAAACCTTATTTCAAGATCACGTATTGAAGCTTTCAAGTCTGTTCAAGAAAACAAGTTCAGAGTGCAAAATCATTAAAGCTCGACAGCTGGTAGCTTTCAAGTCTGTTCAAGAAAACAAGTTCAGAGTGCAAAATCATTAAAGCTCGATAGCTGGTCGACAGCTGCATCTATCGAGCTTAAGGAAGCTGTTTTTCATTCGGTGTGCTCGACACCTGCTATCTGTCGAGATTTAAGATTTTCATAATTTCAATATGATTTTCTTGGGATCCGTGAATATGTCTTTGGGCTTTCTTTTCTCCTAAACCTAGACATATAAAAGGATCAGTTTAAGGGCTGTCAAACTGTTCACAAGTTGCACAAGCTTTGAGCAAACTCTGTTCGAGCAAATTGTGACTGGAGACGAAGTTCTTGCCCTAGTTTATCTCTTTCTCTTTGAAGAAGTTGCTGTGTATGTATACCATAGGGTTTTGTGACCAATCATCTTCTTGATCTTCATCGTTTGGATGAACTGAAGAACTTTGCAACCAACAACCTTCTTAGTTGGTGATTGAAGTCGCGTACTGGGATCCGCACAATTGGTTAGTCACGTACTGGGAGTCGTGCATCTGAAAGGGGAACTGTCACTACAGAACAAGTCCAATTGGGTATTGGGGTAAGGGTTCAACTTTAAGTTGGTAAGGTACTTGGATTCCTTTACTTGTAACCGCTTGTTGTGATAATAGTGGAGTTTCGGGAGTAGTGACCTAAAAATTACCTAATGGGGTTTTTGCCGTTAGGTTTTCCCCATTCGTAAACAAATCACCGTGTTATTTATTTTCCGTTGCATATTTAGTTTATTGGTGATTTGTTTGTGCTACCACGTGTTTGCATGATAAATTAATTAATTAATAACTTGGCTAATTAATTAATTAATTTCTATCACAAGAGGTCATTCAGTTTGTGGCCTATCAAAAGGTACTTTTTCATCATTGTCCTTTCTTCTGAATTCAAAGTTGTCTTCATCGAGTTTTTCTTGGTTGTCTTTGAGGAATTTTTTTCTCATAGCAACCATCTCAACTTCCTTGTTAACAATCTTGTTCACCAACCAGTTAGAGTATTTGTAGACATCTTGTGAAAGTGAACCTTGACAAAAGATTGGTCCATTCGGTCAGCGATTTCTAAACCTAATAGCATGTTCTTTACAAAAGTAGGAATTGTGTCCACAGGAGAGAAAGGTCTTCTTCTTTTGCCATAAGGCATTCCTTGCTCATATTTGAATTGCCTTAAGAGTCTATCTCCCTTGTAGAAAGTTGCCCTCCGCAATCCAACAAGGAAGATGGGGTCTGATCTTGGAGACCTCAGTAGAGGGGGTGGGCACTTCCACCAATAACAGTCCCATTGAATTGAGGTACTGGATATCTTGTTTAAGAACCTCACCCAGTCACTCTTAGTTTGGCACTTAGTCTTGATTACAGCCCTATTAAGAAAACTGCTAGGCCCATAATTACTAGTTGTGGGCTTGGCAATCATGTCTAATCACTCCATCAGCTATATCTGCAAAGTCAAAGGACTCCCTAAGAAGTTCTGAGTTTCTCCACCCGAAATACGGCATCTAGTCCTAGAAGAGTTTCTGCCAAGATCAAAGAAACAAGGTTATCACCATCCTTAATCTGATTCACAACACTTATGGCTCTAGCATCCACAAAACCGCGCCTTCCAGAACAAAGCAAAAGTTCTCCCACCATGCATAAAGCCAAACCGAAGTTTTTCTACATATTATTGGTCACTCCATAGGTGCGTTTGTCAATCAGCCGAGAGATAATTGCATGAAGATTCACCATATGACCTTCAATCATACTATCGGTAATGGAAGTAGGAAGACCGAGAGCATCAGAAAAAGATTCCTTATGCCGGGGATCATAAGAAACTACTACAGATTTTTTGTTGGGATCATAGCCCAGAATAGTAGAAAATTCTTCAATTGTCAAACAGAGTTTAGCAGTATTAAATTGAAACACATGATGTTCAGGATCCCAAAATTTCGCAGTAGCACGAAGGAAGTCCCACTTGATTTTGACATTCCTTAGAGCCTGATTCCCTTTAATTTGAAGGCTGTAAAATTGGTTTTGGTACTGAAATTAAAGCTATGAACCCATCTGTTGATATCATGAATTATTGAATGAGAAAAATTATGATTGCTACCTATGGATGACTTTTGCTTATGATTATTATGTTTTACTAACCTTTATGCAGAGATTTGTCACATGAGAATTCGTTCAAATAAGATGCATCAGTTCCTAATTAGGTTTGAAATAGGTTTTAGAGAGTTTGTAGCTGATAAGGAGAGTGTTTCATGATCACAAACAAAGTAAATGTTTTTCAAAAAACGCAAAAACGCAAGATGTGCATTAGAAAGGCATGAGGAGTCGGCCCACCATGGCGTGAGCATCATGGTATGGCCAAGTGCAATTCGGCACTCTAAAAGTGCTGAACGACACTCCAAAAGTGCCGAATGGCACTCCTCATTTTCCAAGTGGCATGCAGCCCCTCGGTCCTACACTCATGCAATTCCATGCAGTTTTACGTTCTTGTGTAATTTTTTAAGACCGTTTGACACTCAAAAAGATTTTTTTTAATCAAACTGGGACATTTTGACATGTCTAACTCACTTGTTTTCAAAAATCATTACTGGCATCATTGTTTTCAAAATTGATCAAATCTAGTTTTTTTCAAGACTCATGGATTTATGTTCCAAACTAAGGGCATTCACCCATGCCTCATTCATTTTCAAAGAACCAAAAATCATCATCTCAAAAAAAAAAAAAAAATCATCATTGTCAAGATTTCCAAAAATCATGCATTCATTTTAAACTAGGGGCATTCGGCTCCACCTCATTCAAGTAAGTGCAGATTCCAACAGAGCCAAGCAAGATAAGTTTAAATTAGTACTACAAGATCTCATCAGGTGAAATCTAAACTTGTCCTAGTTAAAGTTTCTACATGATCCGAGGTGATGCCAAGGACAAAGAGCTAAACATGGGAAATAATACAAGATTGTCTAAGGAAGACTTCCTTTTGTTTTGCAGGAAAAATGAAAATACAAGTCATACATCATTGGGACTCTGAGTCCGCCTACGTGAGGATCTCCTTAATCCACTTCTAGAGGAGCCACCTTCAGTATTTCCTTCCTGACTTGCGAAAAAGTGAGGATTGTATTGACAATTTTCAAATTCAAGGCTCCTGATCCTTTCCTCTAAAGCTCTTTTGGCAGCATCAACAGTTTCCATTCGATGTGCCTGAAAATTCTGCAAAATCAAGTGTTAATTTCACCATCAAGCATAGTTCAAGCCAAAGATGCTTAGAAAGCAACATGGCATACCCAGTTCGAATCATTAAGCACATATTGGGAGGACTGAGTGTGAGCCAATGATTGCAAGCCTCCAATCATCCGCATGCTTTCTTCCACTAGATCCACATCAACCTGAAGCAACTCTACCAGATTAAGAGCCATTCATCTATTTAAGAAGAAAATAAGGACAAAGAACTGAACATTCAAGAACATACTGGATCGGGCCAAGGAACATTTAGTACGTGCTCTAGCCTAGTCAAAGGCATGGAACTATACGTTCCATCAGGATTCATCACATCGTACTGCCATGCCAGAAAATGAGGATAAGTCTCCATGAAGAAACTAGAAGAACTACCAACATGATGAGGATCTCTTCCTCCTCCTCTCCCCCTTTCTCCCCTTCAGAAGTAGGAGGCTGAAGTCCAACATCCAAATACGGTTACTAAGTAGAAATATGGAAAATGAATTTGCAGAACGAAAGTTTGATCTTAGAAGGGAAGAGAAATACCATTCTGCCAACCAAGCAACCTTGCAGATGATCCCGGACAAATTCAGAATAATTTCCTTCTACTCCTGCAACAATATAGCCATCATGGGCTCGAGCAATCTCTTTATCAGCTAGAAGGTTAGCCAACCGAACAGTGTGATAAGGAGGAGTTAGAAATGTGGTAGGAGGATACACATGTTCAACTTGGGGCAAGACCCGATCAACAAGATACTAGTACTTTCCATGCCCACATTCAAACAATACTTGGCGGCCATTCAGTTCTAGAGCCTGCTCACACTCAGCATACCCCTCAAATCCAGCCCAAGGATTTATGTTCATCTAAAAAATCACAAAAAGGAACTCAGAAAGAGAAGAGACTAAATCTTAACCAAGTGCCAAAGATTTAAAAAGGAGAAGAAAGAAAGAACTCATATCATCAATTGTTAGGTTGTCAATCACCAAGCGCCAAATCTCCAAAGAATGCCTGGAGGGTGTAGACAAATGATGTTCGGGCAACCAATGGAGAAATCTAGGAAAAATGCCAGCAACTTCCTCTTGATTTCAGAACCAACTCTAAAACACTCATACATCTAGACCTGAAAAATTCACAATACCATTGCCACATAGCCAAAATAACCCATACATAACCAAAATAATTTTCACCACCCACACATAGCCAAAATAAATACCAAACCTTACCTGCCAAACAAATGGAGCCCCACCTAAGCTTGAAAGGCTTTGCCTAGAGAGTTGGGTCATGAAATGTATCAGAGTAGTATAGGCCTTGCCACCCCAGTCATAATTCCAGATTTGTTCAATTTTTCTCAAGCTCCCTAAGTAGCACAGATTCACAGTACTGCCTAAATCCGGACACAGAAAGGTCCCAATAAAAAGAAGCTTTCACATTGGGGAATATTCTCATATAGCCAAGATAAAGGGATATTGTTACTCCTCATTCTAGAAGGCACTACATCTAGAAGTTTCTTGAGCTCAGTTGAAGTTAAGGAATCATTGACAAGAATTCATTTACCACCCAACCTCAGGCCGGTGATAACATAAAAGTCATAAGGTGTCAACATTATCTCCCCAATGCTTGGAAAATGGAAGGTACAGGTAGTGTCCTAGAAACGCTCTACCAAGGCAAGAAGTAACTGAAGATCTTTGTACTCATGTATCTCATGATTTAACAAAGCTTCGAAGAAAGTGCCAAAACCAGCTTCATTGATGATATTTTTAATGGTAGGAGACAATGCTGCCCATGCACTTTTCAACATTTGGAGACTAACTCGACTCTTGAGACTCTGCAACATAAAAAGTTCAGCTCATCAATTTCCATAACCAAAACCCACATGACCAAAAATTTCCATAAAAAATATTCTCACAACCAATGCCCCACCACCACAAAATCAAATCAATGACCCACCAAAATTTCACCACAATCAAACTTTTTCACATATCTATTCACAACTACCAAATTTTTCCATAGCCATGCAAAAAGAAAAAAAATTCCCACATGACCAAGATAAAAATTCCCACAAACTCATGCAGATATAAATTCTCACATAGCCAAAATCATAACCACACAAATTTTCCAAGAATCAAACATCACATATCCAACAAATTTTTTCACAGGTCAAAATTTCATACCCATAAAATTTGCCCATCTCCACAAATATATCCATGCACATACCCACAAAAGTTTGCCATGTCTCTAAAACAAAGTTTACATATACCAATAAACTTTTCCCACATACATCATGAAAATATTCATATAAGCCTAACACAAAATTTTCACAATGCCAATACTCCCAAAATCCAAACCAAAATTCATTCAACAATATCACAATTTACCTACATTGTCAAAATTCCATAAGCCACCAACATTGTCTAAGTTGCACCATAAAAAAAAAAAAAAAAAAAAGAATGCTTCAAAACTAACATTTCCAAACATGATCAATCACACAATTCCTCAAAATTTCAAAAATGACAATATATCATTTTGGAACTTTCATTAAAACATGCAGCAACATTTTTCCAAGCAAAGAAACCAAAGAAAAACTCACCTTGGTGTCTACATGACAATATGGAGCATGTGTCCTAGGGTCTTTGGTGTCTACGTGACAATATGGAGCATGAGAAGCTAGAAAAGAAGATCCCTTGGTGGAAGAAGCCATTTTGATGCAAAGAAAATGAGTTTTGGAAAATGGGTTTCACCAAAAATGGGTGGTGGATGAAAAATGTTCAAAACACGAAGTTCTAAATAAATATTGATAGAAATGGATGAGGGAGAGTTAAGAAGCCTAGAAAAGTGTTTTTTGTGAGAATAGATGGTGAGATGAATAAGAAAAATTAAGGGGAAGAAGAAGGTGAATAGTGTCAATGGAGGAAGAGAAGTTGATGGAAGATAAAGTAAAAAAGGAAAAGAGAAGAGACAAAGAAGTGGGGGGACCAAAATTTCGGCCCTTACACTTAAACTCAATCAACCCAAAAAAAAAAAAAATCTTATTTTTCAAAGTTTTCAAATATCTTTCAAAATCCAAATTTTCAATTCAAACTTTTGATTCCCAAATTTTCAATTTCACACTCTCAATGCCCAACTTTTAAACTCAAATCTGTAGTTTTCAAAATAATTCAAACTTCAGATTTCATGATCAAAATTTCAAGCCATAATTTTCAAAATTCTAAGTCTCAAAATTTCAGATTTTAAGTTCCAGATTTCAAGTAAAAAATTTCTAGGTTCCAAAGTTTGAAAATTTGAAATAAGAATTACAAAACTTCCAAGTTTCAAAAATCAAATGTTTCTCAAAAGAAAAATCTTTTGTCTATTAAACTTTTCTTGATAAAGTTCAAACCAAGAATGAGCAAATGAAAACCGCACATCTCAGAAATAGTGGGACCGCGAAGCACTTATCAGTTAAAGTCTAACTCTAAATTTTGACTTTTTGCAGACAATACTAGATCAAAGTAGAAGATGACCTTTGATCGACATTTCAATTCCAGATCGAAGTAGAAGAAGACCTTTGATTAGCATTATAAATCCAAGTCAAAGTTGAAGAAGACATTTGATCAACATTATAACTCCAGATCAAAGTAGAAGAAGAAGACCTTTGATCGTCATTCCAGCAATTCTAGATCAAAGTAGAAGAAGACCTTTGATTGTCATTCCAGCAACTCCAAATCAAAGTAGAAGAAGACCTTTGATTGACATTACAATTCCAGATCGAAATAAAAGAAGACCTTTGATCGACAGTACAATTTCAAATCGAAATAAAAGGAGACCTTTGATCACCCTTTCAACAATTCCAGATTGAAGTAGAAGAAGACCTTTAATTGCCCTTTCAGCAATTCCAGATCAAAGTAGAAGAAGACCTTTGATTGTCATTCCAGAAATTCCAGATCAAAGTAGAAGAAGACCTTTGATCGTTACTCCATCAATTCCAGATCGAAGTAGAAGAAGACCATTGATCTACATTCCAACAATTCCAAATCAAAGTAGAAGAAGACCTTTAATCGACACTCCAACAATTCCAAATCAAAGTAGAAGATGACCTTTGATCAACATTTTAGAATTCCAAGATCAGGATTGAAAAGTCCTTTGGTCACCCTAATTGCCAAAAATCATGTCCAGAATTATCAACTACCAGCAAAGTCCAGTATTTTCAATTTTTTTTTTTTTTTTTGGTCAAAAGATAAGGCTAGTTCTATGTTCCAAGATTTTAGGTTCGAGGGCAAGGTAATCTTTGAAAATTCAACCTTAATTAAATCATTGTCGCTAAAATCAATGTCTTCATTTTACATTGACATTCGCTTTTCAAGCCCTGTCAATGAAAGGCATTCTGTAGACACTCAATTTTGCACCCATAATTTAATCAAGGAGAATGACCTGAATGACCATCCATGTACCTCAAAAATCATGATTGCATTACATACATTAATTGGTTCTTACATTACATGCATCAACTTGTCTTTGCATTACATGCATTAATTCATTCATTGCATATCATAAAACTGATCTTAAGATTCTAACGATTGCAACGGTGCTTTCGGTTTTCAAATCGAACCATTGGATCGAAAGATATCGCATGATCATGTTTGCATAGTCAACATGCATTGTGATTGGTTGATAATTAGTGTTTAAAATAGGATTGCATGCATAAGAATAAAAAGGGATGATTGGATAACAATAAAAATGTTGATAATCTGAACTTTATCAAGATTTATTTTAAGATAATTATCTACAAGATAATTGCTCTTAAATAGCTTGAATTATCCAAAAAAGAGATGGAAAATCATAAACAGAGGATGAAAACACGTCTAGGTACAAGGACTAGCCAAAAAACCTTAGAAGAGGAGTCCAAACGGCACCCAAACGCGAAAGAACGTTCAGAGTCCGAAGGCCAATCCGGCATTTTTGGAGTGCCAAACGGCACTTTAAAAGGCCTAATTTTCATGTATTGGGCTTTGGCCCAACGGCTTTCGGGTGACGATAATGCATACCCTTTTTGATCTTTTCGCAAATGGATGCGTCCAGATTCACACCCTAATCGTCCGTGACTATTTTTTTGAGCCTTATAACCTTTATAAATAGAGACTGAACCTCATAATTCAGAACTTTTTTTTGACGCTTTGGGAGGCAAACGTTTTAGGCTCTCAAATTGCTCATATTTTCTGATCCCCTCTTTGAGTGTTGCTGCTTAAATTAGGGTTTTTAGGTTTCAAAGAGAATTGCCTAAATTTCTTTGAACCCTAAAACACCCTCTCAAGAAGAAGAGTGCTCATGCAAGAGGTTGCTTTCTAACCCCCTTATTTTTATGCTTCTCTTATTATGATGATATATGCTTAATTGTCTTAAATATCCATATTCTACTTTGTTAATTTAGTTTATGAAAATATGTTCATTGGTATAATCTGTTTCTTAGTTTTAAAGATCTGCATGTAATCAACTCTTTTTCTTAAAAAAAACATATCTGCATCTTCCTTAGATGCAAATTTGAATTTTTCTTCAAAATAAAACGGATCTGCATCTTCCTTAGATGCAAATCTGAATTTTTCTTCAAAATAAAACGGATCTCATCTTCCTTAGATGTATATCTGAATTTTTAATCAAAACTGATTTGTATCTTCCTTAGATGCAGATCTGATTTTTTAATACATGCAGATTTTTGAACTAAAGAAAAAGATTAAACATGATTGTGTTTGTGTTTGTTTTATGTAAATCATGTTTCATAAATTTAAATTATGAGTGAAACTCTCTTCTTAAGAAATCTTTTTCATTCTTTTAAAACATATAAAAACAGATCTGGTTTTTTTGTCATTAAAGATCATTTTTTTACCATTACAACACAGATCTGAATTTTTATCATCAAAAACCACTTTTTCTAAATACTACAAAACAGATTTGGTATTTTGACAAATCAAAATAATTTTTTTTTACCAATCAAAACAGATCTGAATTTTAAAAAAAAAAAACAAAAGAAGAGACTTCATTCCTAAATAAATTTGTGTGATTTGATATTTGTTTCACATATTCAACATATCATTCATGACATGCATAAAATGGTACATTGGTCACAAGTGTCTAGAAGACTAGACTTTGTCTGGGTGGAATAGGTGCCTAACATCTTCCCATTCCATAACCTAGCCTCCAAATTTAGGTTTTTGGTTAAGTAGATTTAGCCTTGTCTTTGTTTATTTTGGGTAGAATGTATCTAGGACAAAAAGCCATGTATTTTGGTAGTTTGTAACTAGGACCCAAAGCCATGTAATCTTTCAATTTTTCCAATTATGTATTTTATTTTTATTCAATTAATGAAGAGAAAAATTGAGTCATGTTTTTATTCTTTCTTATTATTATTTTTTTTTATAAAAAAATAACTGGCGACTTCATACCACTTACCCAAAAGAGAGGTGCCCTAAAAGGTACCCGAATCTCTTTTTTGAGGGACACTTTTTTCGAGGTCTCTCATAGTTATGTTTATGTGCCTCCTACATTGTTGTGTTCAACCTTTTTTGTTAGATTTTTTGATCACATGTTTGGTTGATGTTTTATGTGAGTATTGTGTATTTGTTTGTTCTTTTTCTTATGTGAGTCATGTGTATTTATGTTTTGTATTCTTGAATGTTTGCATGAATCTTGTGTGTTTTTTTTTGTAGGCCTTGTGTGGTTATGTGTTTGTGTGAGTCATATATGACTATTTGTGTCTCTGGCATAAATGCTCATTTTTGAGTGGCCTGTTTGTGTTTGGATGTAAATTGCTCGATCGAGTGATCCCTTTGGCGTAAATTTCTCATACTTGAGTGATCTATTTGTGTTTGGACGTAAAATGCTCACTTCAAGTGGTCCCTTTGGAGTAAATTTCTCATTTTTGAGTGGCCTGTTTGTGTTTGGATGTAAATTTCTTGGCCAAGTGGTCCCCTTTGGCATAAATTTCTCGTTTTTGAGTGGCCTATTTGTGTTTGGACATAAATTGCTTGATCGAGTGGTGTCCCTTGGTGTAAATTTCTCATTTTTGAGTAGCTTGTTTGTGTTTGAATGTAAATTGCTCACTCTGCGAGTGGTCCCCCTAACTTTAGGTAGAGTCCTTAAAACTCGAAAGCATCCTAGATTTTTCTTATGATACATTTCTTGTTTGCATGATTGCTTGCATGTATGTGTGTCATGAAGGTTGAGTCTTTAAAACACGAAGGTAGAATCCTTAAAACTTGAAAACATCTCAGTTTTTTCCTTTTATGTGGTTTTTCACACTTCTTGTTGGAAGTGCCCCAATCAACTTTTTTGAGCATGCCCCCATGTTTGCATGTTTGCTTGCATGTTTGTCTGTAGTGCATGGACTCAAAATTTAATTACTTACAAAATGATGTCTCTTCAATCTTTTAACTATATTTGTAGTGAAAGCAAAGTTAAAAGAAGGGCACTTGTAGACACCGCATTTTGTACCCATTAATAAATTTTGGTCTCTGACCCCAATGATGAGCTTGAAATATGTCAACAAAGGGCAATTAAAGAGTTCACAATAGTTTGGAAGTAATCACAACTCAAAAGTGCTCAAATCACTTTGAAATCAATACTCAAAAATAACCTTTGCTCATTATTTTGACCATAACTTTTAATTCGCAAAGAATTTTGTGTCAAGTTTGTTTCATTGGAAAGTAGACATCCTAGGCATCAATTTGAACACAAATTTTGCCTAATTTGGAATTATATTGAGTAAGTCATGACCAATTCAAGTTGGGCTAATTGGGAAAATTTTTTCTTCCCCTTCATGACTCACCAGGGAACTTGTGTTGAATCCACTCATAAGGGGGTTTTATCAACTCCATGGGGAAATTTCTTCACAACTCTCAAGGGGGTTGCCTCTTTGCCTTGGACCCGCAAGGGAGCCTTTCCATGATATTGTACTTCATTGGCGATTTGATTGATGGTCTTAAGTTACGAGGGAGTTTCCTTGGTGATTTTTGATCAGCTAAGTGATGTCTTTGATGCTTTAAATCCACTAGGCATGTTTTGAGGGTCCTTGTGTCTTTAACCCAACTGAGGGTATTTTCGTCATTTTGAATGCATTCTTGAATTTGCTTTTACACTTTCTACCTTCTGGGAACCCATTGGGGTTATTTGGATTTTTTTTTAATTGACTAAACTACACATAGTTTAGTGGGTAAGCCTAAACTACATGTAGTATAGCCATCAGATGCGCTCTCGCCTCTTCAAATTTTTCCAGTAGTTACCAACAGTTTCTTTTCTTTTCTTCTTATTTCACTTCATCTCTCTCATCTCTTCACTTTCTTTCTATCTCTCTAACTCCTTGCCTTTCTCTCATTCTCTAATAATCTGATCTTTCCCTCTCACAATCTCTCATCCGAAATTCTCTTCCTTTTCCACACTCCCTCATCTTCTCCATGGCACCCATGTCTAGGACCAAAAAAACCTCCTATGTGCTTTCTAGTGATACCTTTAATCTCATGTGTTGGAACGGGGCTATGAGTCTGAATGAACCTCCTCCATTGACCTACAGGCCATAAGATCATCTCTCGGCAAATGCAAGGGCCAGATTGGTGAGTTTTTCAAAATTTTCTCATTTCCAAGTTTTGCTTTGATCTTCATTTTGATATGTTTTTAGAAATGTAAATGCTTGAGTTTTTCTGTGGGATGGGTTTAGATGAAAAATTGACACCTTAGGAGGGGTTGGAACATGTTTAGGATGATTTTTGATTAGAATGTGCTTATAACTGTCGAAGAAAAACTTTCTGCTTGGGTTTGTGCGTATGTGGCTATCGGCTTGCTTACGCAGCTTGTGCTCATGCGTATGTAGCTAGTCTTTATGCGTACATGGACATGTTCATGTGTACGTGTCTTTGTTCTTCAGTTCATATGGATGTAGGTTCCAATTTGCGTACGCATGCCTAGTGCCTGTGTACGTAGATGTGGGCCTACGTATGTAGGTTGACAGTTAGAAACCCTAATTTAACTCCTTTTTTATTTGTTTCTCATCCTAATGTAAATCTAACATCCTTTATTCATCTTTTTGTAGATCTTACCCCCATTCTCAGGTAGGGGAAGCACTAATAGTCAAAATGAAAGTTAGAGTCAAAATGGACAAGGAAAAATGGATCAAAAAGAAGAAAACAATGCAAGCACGAGATGAGTAGTAATCATTGGCAATTAGGATGCATTGAGAATAAAATTGAATTTGAGCCTTAAATACCTTTTCTTTTTTAAGCCTTAGAACCTCAGCCTCATTACAGCCCAAAAACAAGTCCCCTCTGATTAGTTGAGATTGTTTAGCCCTACAAACTATGGAAAGCCTAGCCTTGGTTGTGAAAAGAAGGGGAAAAAAAGTAAGAAAAGAAATAAGAGAGGCCTACTAGGTTGAAAACCTGAAAGGGTAGCCTAGGCAAAAGTTAGGGCACTTTGAAAATAAGCGAAGAAGAGCAACAAGGAAAATGGTGGACTTATCCCGAGCTAGGGGCAATCCATGAATGGAAAGGAAAAAGGAATGAATATATCATGGATGATGAGACTAGCTCCAAGCTAAGGCAACCATGTTGAGGAGAAAAGTGACCATACATAAGAGATGAGTTGATTTAGGAGAATACAAGAAGAGGGAAATGAGAGAAGTAAGGTGTGCATTGTCAAACAAGGACAATGAACGAGTTGACTAGAGATGATTGAATTTTAAATTCATGTTTGGACTAATCAATGAAGATGGCAGGTAATTTATGCAAAACTAGTTCAAAGAGAATATGCATTGATATGCAAAATCATCTGGATCCATGATCCCTTGTTTCTTTACCTCTTTTCTTCAACTCCTTCAAATTTTCTTCAAGGTCCTTTTTATATTCAAATCATGTTGTGCTCTATTATCTCTAAACTCTCGTCGTGCTTGAAACTTCTTTGGTCTAGAGTCTTTTCCAACTTGTTGTGCCCACAAATACTTATTTGTCTCAAACTTGTGTCGTGTTTAGAACTTCATTTATCTAGAGTCTCTTTCAACTATCTTTTACCTTCATTTAGAGGTGTAATTCTAGGAAATTGATGGTCATTGTCAATACCTTGCCTCGTAGCACACCCTTCGACCGCCTATTTTGGTGATACTCGCTTGAGCCCGTCGGCAAGCTTAGGGAGCTCGGGTGCTTTCTTTTTCGTGTGAAGGAGGGTCATTTTACCCCTGGTACTTGACTGGAATTTGGGTCAATTTTAAGGGATCACCAAAGGTAAGTGAAGTCACCACCAATCATTGGACTTTTCTAAGGTGTGATTGGTCACCTGACTCTATTTGATTTTATTACTGAGTTCGAAAGTCTAGTTACATGTGGGGAATGTGTTAGGCACCCCACAACGCCTGTCTAAGGACAATCCTTTGTTTTGTTAAAACCTTAATTTTCAAAGATTGGCAATTGAAAATAAGACATTGGGCAAGAAACTCTACCCTTTTTTTCTTTGGACAACCGGTCAACACTGCCTGGCGGCCAGTGTATGTGCACCAGGCAGACCCGGCAGCCACACAATGTGCGCCGGGCTGCCTAGGCCATACAATGGCCTATAAATGGCTCATTTCAGCCATATTCACTCCATTTCTCTGTTTTCTCACTTCTGAAAATTTCTCTGGAGAGAGTTGTGAACTAGTGGGTCAGGCTTCCAGCTTCAACTTTCTATTTCAATCTTTTTCTACACTTAGGGTTAGTGTCTACTTTCTTTTTCTCTTTTGATTTTCTGCAAAAGTGTTAGTAGAAAAGTGAATGCTCAAAAATGTGTTAAAACATAAGAGCTATATAGACCCCCAAATTAAAGTTACGGCTCGATTGATTTTACTCTAACTTATACTAAGTGTGGAATAGAGTAAATGCAAGTTGATAAACAAGTAAACTACTCTAACCCATAATCATTATAACACAGTAGTAAAATGAAAAGTAAAAGAGTAGGGAAGAAGAATGCAAACACAAGATAACATGCCAATGTGTTATCGAAGAGGAAACCGAAGAACTCGGCGAAAAACCTCTCCGTCGCCCTCCAAGCGGTAATCGATCCACTAGACAATCAGTTGGGATACATGGGTTAGCAAGAGATCCTCCTAGCCTAATCTACCCGATGCACCTAAGCGCTCCAAGCTCCTACGCCAACAAGGTTTCTCGGAACCATGTCTTGTCTAGCTCTCCGGATCCTGCAATACGCCTGATTGCATCCGCCAAAACTTGGCTTCTTCCAATGCTTCCCAGCAACACCAAAACCTCACTGAACACTCTGAAAGGGTGTGGTAAGTGTTTAGGCTATCAACCTCTCAATGGTATGGAAATGGAGAGGTAGGAGTAGAGGAAAATCCATAAGCAAATGTGTATAGAATTGTGAGTATAACAATCTCTAACTCTCAAGGTTTGTGGCTAGGGTTTTCTCTCTGAAGCACTCCTCAACAACTATAGGTAATGAGGGTATATATAGTGTAGGTACAGAAAGTGTGTAGTGGAAATGACAGTCTGGCAAAATAGAATGTTTCGTGGGTATCTCATAGGAAGGCCTTACCTGCGAGACACTCGCAAAACACAGTTGTTTCCATCCTATCCTGACTCTTCTCATTCCAGTCATGTGTAGGACACATGCATCACTTCGCGGGATGCTTACTCTCGAGCTACCCGCGAAAAAGTCTTCAATGCCTTGTGTCTTCACACATTCTCTCTCTCTCTCTCTCTCTCTCACACACACACACACACACACACACACATACAACCCTTACAAATAAATCTCACATGAAATACAGGGTACAAAATATTGAACATAATTACAATCAAATTTGAAACGGAATAAAAGCCAACAAAACACATAGTTGTAAATTACAACTTTACAACTAGGAATGCATGCTAGTATTTATTTTATTCTTGGTATTTTGAAAATATATGTTTTTTGTTTTTATTATTCATGCCATGATGTTGTTGGGAGAATATTTTTTGTTCACATGCTTGGGTATTTACACCACACGCTTGCATGTATTCACATGTACATGCGTAATTATGTTCATACCCGTTTATGCGAGGGAAATTTAATTTTTATTCATACCCGTTTATGCGAGGGAAATTTAATTTTTATGCCACATAGATGCACATGAAAATTTTGGATGCTATAGATGCTAAAAATAAAATAATGAGCAAAATAAGGGAAAATACTTGATAATTGGGAACTTGGGAATCTTTAAAAATCTGATAATTGTGCGATTGTGAGACGTACGGGCATTGCTGCTAGTTAGCCTCAGATAGGACTCAGGTAGAGACGGAGGGCACCTGAATAGCATTCCTAACAACTAGGAGCTTGAGAATCTTTAGGAACTTGATGATTTTATGATTGTGAGACGTACAGACACTACCGCTAGTTAGCCTTAAATAGGACTCAGGTAGAGACAGAGGGCATCCAAATAGCATTCCTGACAACTAAGAACTTGGAAATCTTTAGGAATTTGGTGATCATGAGATTGTGAGACGTATGGACGCTAACGCTAGTTAGCCTTAGATAGGACTCAGGTAGAGATCGAGGGCATTCGAATAGCATTCTTGGTGAGACGTACAGTCACTGCCGCTAGTTAGCCTCAAATAGGGTTTCAGATAGAGATGGAGGGCATCTAAGTAACATTCCTAGTGAGATGCACGGTCACTGCCGCTAGTTAGCCTCGAATTAGGATTCAGGTATAAATGCTTTGACATTCTTAAAGATGTGAGTTCTTGGTATGAACCTACATGACATGTGTTAGGAAGTAGGGTTAGGCATACTTACCTATTTTTT
Source organism: Quercus lobata (assembly GCF_001633185.2). Lineage (NCBI taxonomy): Eukaryota > Viridiplantae > Streptophyta > Magnoliopsida > Fagales > Fagaceae > Quercus > Quercus lobata. Next base: position 56,532,307 of record NC_044907.1, on the reverse strand, counting down.
TGCATTGCCACTTGACTTAGGGCATACAAATCAGGTTTGAATTTATTGTTCTTTTGTAGTTCATGTCTTGGCGGCTAAGATTTAGGGCACATTTGGTAGACTGTAATAGACACTGTAATATAATAGCTATTCATATGGCATAACTATTCGGTTGTTTGGTTATGTTTTTATTACAATGAATAGTTATTCCTTATGAATAGCTATTCTTCAAAATGAGGAATAACTATTCCTTATCAAAGTATTGAATATCTATTCCTTCACCTTATGTAATAACCTTTTTAAAAAATTTCCTAAAAAGTTATTCGTTGCCACATTTTCAAAAGGAAAGAAAATAAATTTTCCTTGTTGTTAATTATTAACTCCATTTTGAACACCTTAAAATAAGTGTATTTTAGGAAATTTGACTTAAAAATGATTTAATTACACATTCTTTTTATACTCTACTAAATTGTGGATGCATATTCAGAATTTTATTCCTAAATGGTCACCAAACTAATGAATAGTAATACTTATTACATTCCAACTTAATGTATTCCTTGTAATACTTATTCGTATTCCCATGTAATAATCATTACAGTGTACCAAACGTACCCTTAGTAGAGACTGGGGGAAGGCCCTCGCTTATGACTCATCCCAGGGGGATTTGTCTAGCAGTGATAATGACACCATTTCTGCTGGCGTGTAGGTTGCTCGGATTCTTTAGAGTCATTTTGATTGTGGGGGCGATGATATTGCACCCATCGGCGGTGTGCCTATTGCGAGTTGTATTAGGAGTCGGCGTTTTGTGGAGACAGACAGTACTTTATTTTAGTCCCGCATTGGTTATGCCGGTGGTTCTTCACGATATCCTAGGACTGTCAACTCTTGACAAGTCCAAAGTTACCATTAATTATATTTAATGCAACTATATAAATATAATTGTACTCTAGGCTTTATTAATAAATTATATCCCAAGATTCTAATGATATCATTTGACCCCTCCATGAAATATCCATAGTGAACAAAATCATAATGAAATGTCACTTTGTAAACAACTATTTTATCATTGAGAACCCGGTTTAATCTTTTAGCTATTCATATTTATTGAAATTTGATTTCAATAAATTTAAACTTTAGTAACTCCTTACTAAAGTGGCCACCTTGAATAACCAGTTCCAATTAAACTTATCTCAAAGGGATATTTCGTGCCTCTATAAAAAGAGATTATAGATTCCAACTTGAGAATATGTGTACCCTCAACACTACGTTTGGTTACCCAACTTACTGAGATTTTGACGATCAATATTAGATCTCACTCTTGATATATCAAAGTAACCTACATTTCATGACCGAGTTCACTATCCTCTCAAGATTGAGAGTCTATGAAATTAGAAGTCATAAGATTAATCATTCAGGTGACAGTTGTTGATTGAATAATTAATCTCATAGCAGTCCAGTTTAATATGTCTTAACACTTAAGACACATCAACACATCAACTAGAAGTCTCCACTTCCACGATCAAGACAAACCATCTTAGTTGATGCGTTATAGTCTTCGCAGATGAAATGTCCAATTTCATCACCAACTACGAACTATGTTTTGAGTTTACAAGGAACTTGTGATTTATATATTCTGTGACTAAATCACATAAATCACATACAATGCATCTCAAGGACTATGATAATGTCCCATTAGTTCATTTACAAATAGTCTCATATAATTAAACAATTTAATTGTTTATGACATGCCAATAAATTGGATTTTAGGACATAAACCCTAATAAAAGGAATGGTGAGAAAGTGATATTGGATGCACAATAGGATGAAATGTGACATGGGACATACAATTGAGTGCAAAAAATGGTGAAGGATGATGTTAGAGTTGCAAACAAATGAAAAACTGGTGAAAAAGGAGCTAAAATGCCTAAACTAGGGTTTCTGCTTGGAGCCATGTGTATGCATGAACAAGCTTGCGTATGCAAAATTCTGCATGCGTACGTAGGATGGAACTTGCGTGCGCATAAACTAAAGAATAGATACATGCACGCAAGAACAAGCCTGCGTACGCATGAATCTAGGCTACGCAGGCAAGAACAAGTCTGCTTGCATAGGCCCGAATTTGCACACGCAAGAATGAACACAGAAGGTTGTTCTTCGACATTTTCAAGCTTTTCTTAACTAAAATTCAACCTAAACATGTTTCTACCCCACCTAAAGTGTCAGGTTTTCATCTAAACCCATATCAGTGCAAAACCTAAGCATTTATAGGCCTAAAAACATATTAAAATGGAAGATTGAAGGAAAACTTAAAAAATGAGAAAAGTTTGAAAAACTTACTGATCCGGCCCTTGCACCCTCTGAAAGGTGTTGTTGTGATCTATAGGTCAAGGGAGGAGTTGTTGTTAGCCTTGGAAATCATCGATGGAGAGGATGTAAGAACTCTTTTTGGACTTGGGTGCAATTGAAGGAGATGAGAGAGTTTGAGAGAGAAGTAGAGATTGAAGAAGAAGATGAGAGTCAAATTGTGAGGGAATGAGAGAGAGGTAGAAGGCTTTTGTAGAGAGAGTTAGAGAATGTGAAGAGATGAAGGAAGATGGAGAGAATGAAGAAAAATAATTGGTTAGTAACCGTTGGAAAAAAAAAAAAAAAAAAAAAAGATGAAGAGGCGAGAACATACCTGATGGCTAAATTACATGTAGTTTAGGCCTCCCTGCTAAACTACGTGTAGTTTAGCAAAATAAAAAATAATTGTCTTTTTTTAAAAATATCCCTATGGAGTTCCCAAGAGACTAGAAGTGCAAAGGAAGTTTCAAAAATACACCCAAAAATAACAGGAATGCCCTCAGTAGGCAAAGAGCATAAAGACCCTTAAAAGCATCCCTAGTGGATCGAAAGCATCGAAAGTATCCCTAGTGGATCGAAACCATAAAAAATATCGCCAGTGGATCAAAAGCATCAAACATCCCTCAGTGGACCAAACATCATCATGAAAACTCCTTTGTGAGTCAAGACCATAAACTAAATCCCAAGTAAATCTAGTATCATAGATGGACTCCCCCTTGAGTCTAAGGCACATAATCAGCTCCCTCGAGAGATGCAAAGAGAAATTTCCCCAGTAAGAGTTTGGTAAAACCCCCTCGAGGGTGGAGTCAATATCAATCCTCAGTGAATCACAAGAAAGAGGAAGATAGTTATTCCCTAGTGGAAGAAAGTTCCCAAGTAAACAACACACCATCAGAAAATCCCCAGTAAGCTACTCTCTTCTTTAGTGGGCCGTACACCATCAAGACTTCGTGGTAAGTCAGAATCATTACCAAAACACTTTCCAATAGAATTATACTCCCCAGTGAGTCCTCCAACATCCCCTGTGGATCTTTCATCCAAAAATAGTCAAGCAAGTCAGAACACAAAATTCGTGCACATATCCTCTGGGAATTGAACATGTAGGCACAAAACCCCATAGAAATAAGATTTTGTGCACATATCCTTTGGGAATTGAATGTACAGGCATGAAACCCCACATATCTTCTAGACTCTAATTACCAATAGACCATTTTTTGCATGATGTGAATGATATGTTGAGTATACATGACAAACACTTGACCAGAACTAACTCAAGTAAATTTATCTTATGAATGTATCCTCTTTTTTTTTTAGAAAAAATCATATTTGTTTTGTGAATCAAAAAATTAAGATTTGTAAGGAAAAATTAGATTTGTTTTTATGAAAATAAAAAATTAGATTTGTAAAGAAAAATTAGATCTGTTTTACTGTAAATAAAAAGAAAAAGACTTCTATTAAAAAAAATGTCAGATCTATTTTTGTGTAAATTAAATAAAAGAATGATTTTATCAAGAAAAATCAAATCTATTGTTAAAAAATTATAAAAATGATTTTTGGTTTGTATAAAAAAATCAGATCTGTTGTTGGGCATAACATAAAAAAAGACTTTTTGAAAGAGAATTCACACTCATGAGATAAATTTATTCTACTTGCATCGCATATTAAAAAAAGATTTCAACGTAATTTTTAATTTCTTAATTCCAAAATCTACAATTGTGTCATAAAGAAAACTTTTCTAAAAAAATCTGATCAATATTTAATGAAAATACAGATCAGTTTTATGTGTTAAAAAAATTAGAATTGTATTTAATAAAAAAACAAATCAGTTTTTTATGTTAAAAAAATTAGATCTGTATTTAATGAAAATATAAATCAATTTTATATGTTAAAAAAAAAAAAAATCAAATCTGTATTTAATGAAAATACAGATCAGTTTTATGTGTTAAAAAAATGAGATCTGTATTTAATGAAAATACATATCAGTTTTATGTGTTAAAAATCAGATTTGAAAATTTTAGATAAGTTTTTAGTTTGAAGAGATCTTTGACAATTAACAGATTTTGAGATTCAAGAGAAAGATCACAAAAAAAAAAAAAAATCATCTAAGAACATATTTAAAGAAAAATTTTAAACAAAACATGGCAATTATATCAAGAATAAAAAATAACCAAACATGCATCATCAACAAAATTAATAGAGAAGACTAGAAAAAGAAAAGAAATAGACTACCTCTTGCATGAGCGTGCTCTTCTTAGTGATAGAATATTTTAGGATTCAAAGAAATTTATTCAACTCTTTGAAGCCTAAAATACTTTGCTTACAGAAAATAAATTATTTAATTAATTCTAAGGCAACAACCTCCAGAACATCTTTGACGTAAGGGGGAATTGAAAAGAAGAGAAGAAAGCGTGAAAAAGTGTACTGAATTTTAAGAAGCATCCTCTATTTGTAGAGGTTGGAATGCTTCAAAAAATTAGCTGAATGATCAGAATACGAATTGGGACGCGTCCTTATCTCTAAAAAATTGAAAAAGGTAAGCTTTATCTCAACCTAGAAGCCCATGGGAAGATCCTTTCATTTGTGCCAATCGGCACTCCAAGAGTGCTGAATGGCCCTTTTGGGTGTCAGACCTACATTCGAGGTTTGGTCCACTTTGTACTCCTTTTTTGAGGTTTTTTGAGCAGGGACTTGCACTTAGACACGTTTTTAATTTGTATTCTAAAAATTAAACCCCTTTTTTGATGATTCAAGTCTTTACAGTAATGATTATCTTGTTCAAGTCATTACAGTAATGGGCATGAAGTCTTCCTTAGGCTCATCCTTGTGAAATAACTCATCTTCCTCATCATTGCTACCACATTGTTGTTGCTGTAGGGATCGAAGTAAATAGGGATCTTTTCAACCTCTTCTACCCTTCTTTCAAAACTAGGCTTCTCAATCTTGAAGCCATCTAGGGTTATTGGGTCCTTCTTAGAATCGATACCAAAAATGGGCTTTGGTATGGTTAAAGTGTCACCATATATAGTAACTATAGCTCCTTTATGTGGAAACTGAACCTTTTGGTATAGTGATGAAGGCACAGCCTCTATATCATGAAACTATGGTTGCCTAAGAAGCATGTTAAAGCATAAAGCTATGTTCAGTACTTGAAATTCCACTTTTGTGATCATGGACCCTATGGTAAGCTCTAGCATCACTGTCCCTAAAACCTCCCTTTTGTTGTGGTCATATGCTTTCACATGCTGATCAGATGGCATAAAATCTTCAATACTCAAGCCTAGGTAACTTGCGGTTTTTAAAGGACACACATTCAGAGCATTTCCATCATCAATTAAGACCATTGGTATCCTCTTGCCTTTGGCATCTTCAGTAATGTGCAATGGGTCATTATGATGCTTCCCCTTCTTAGTTAAATCTTTGTCGGAATAGGAAATAGTAAGCTCTCTACTTATAGACCTAATCATAACATTCAAATCTTAAGAAGTAGTGGTTGTAGAGACTTGGATTTGATTGAGAAGGGCCACCAGATTCTAGTGGTGTTTGTGTGAGGCCATAAGGATATGTTGGCTTGCGTCTTCTGCAGTTGCTTAAGGACCTCATCCTCCTTATTGGGTGTTTGTTGGGTTTCCTTGTTCAAGGCTTCTATCGAGTTGTTTGTTTCTAAATGTAGGGGTTTGAAGTGTCTCTCTCCCCCCCTCCCCCCCTTATGATGTGGGCGATTTTTAATGGGTCACTTAATTCAATGTCTTAGGGTTTGAAGTGTCTTCCCCTGTAGGCGGGTTTTGGGTCATTTGAGTGGGGTTCGAAGTGTCTCCTTTCATATGTTGTTGTTGGGTTATCTAAGTAGGGTTTGAAGTATCTCCGCCCATATGTAGGTATTGGGTAATTTGGGATTTTTGCAATATCCTCACTCCATATATCGTATCCTGTTGTAGACTTCATGCCCATTAGTTCTTCCTAAGTCATCATAAAGCATTCGGGTAGGTCATAGATTAACTCAGATGGATCCTCTTCTCCTTCCTCCTCAGAAATCAAACAGTTGATCCTGGGTCCTCTACCAAAATTATGGTTGGGCAAGGGATTGTTGGTGATATTAGGCTTTGTAGGCAATGCAATCACCTTGGTGTCTATTAAATCTTGAATTGCATGACGAAGATTATAACACCTGTTAGTGTCATGGCCTAGGCCTTGATGGTAGGCACACCTTTTACTCACATCAAACTTTGCAGGTAATGGGTTTGGAACTGGTTTTGGGTCTAAGGGTATTAGTAACCCCCTTGCTTTCAACTTTTTAAACACTTCGCTCGTTGGCATATAAATTTCATGAAATTCCCTTCTAGGCCTTAGAGCAGTCCTTATGATATTTGCACTGGGGCAATAAGTTGGTATGGGTCAAAATTGTATATATTAGATACTTCTGCAGTTTTAGAGCTAGAAGGCCCAAAATTCCTTTTCCATTTAGGTGCATCCTCATTATTTATGGTCTCATTATTTATTGCGTCCTTAATTTAAGTACCATCAACTATTAAAATTTTAAAATTTCGAAAGTACTGAGCAAACAAATATTTATGTTATATAGGTAACAAGATTTTTTTCAACCATGGTTGATAGCTCTTCTTCATTCGGCCTATCATCATTTGAGCGGCTTTGGACCTCCATTTGGTATTGAAGGTGGATAAGGACTCCTTCAGCTCTTGCTTGGTGGTCTCCAAGTCTCTTCTTGTCACTTCCACCTCTATATTGTACTTGTACTGGTTATGGAACTCTCTACAAATGTCTTCCCAGTTTCAAGCTCTATTATCTTCTAGGTTGAGAAACCACCTGACCATGGCACCTATCAAGGTATTTTGGAACATTTGTGCCAACGTTTCCTCAGTTGCTCCCAAAGGCTACATAGCCCTCATGTACAACTTTAGGTGGGATTTGGGGCAACCGGTGCCATTAAACTTGTCCAAAACTGGCATCTTGAACTTTGGGGGTAATCTTGCATCTGGGAAAAGAGAGAGTGACTAATAATCCATGAGGTCTTCCATCCTGTGCGCCCTTTTGATCATCTCCTCCATCTTACTTATCTTCTCATTAATCTTCTTCTCACTCTTTGAGATAGGGGAATTCTAATCAGTCTTGTTTTCCTTTTGACTACCCTTTAGATTCTAGAACTGCTACACCATGAGGTTTATGTCTTCCCTTAATTGGATTTGGCTTGCCTCCATAGTGTTTAGTAGCTTCGGAGTACTCATTTGTTCTTTAGTGTTTTGGTGTTCCTCTCCCTCTGCCATGGTGATAGAGTCTTCAGATTTCTTGTGGCTTGGGCTGTCTTGCAAGTCGAACATGGTGTTGAGGTGTTGTAATTGTGGGGTGCCTTCTATACACAAGGGCTTCAGTACTATGATAGGCTTGGAACTGGAATTGTTGGCTTGGCTATCGTTCTTGGTTTCTCTTTGGAGTCTTCCCTCTGATCTTGACCAAATTCTCCCCTAAGAAAAGGCTTCGTTGGGTTAAACAAAGCTAGGTCCCCATCTATGTCAATCCACTTAACCAAAACAACACACACAAGATGCAATGAAATTTTAACATGGAACGACCTATGGATAGGCTCTAAGTTATTACATTGTAGGGTAAACATTAACAAGAAATAGATGTAATGTAATGAATATTACGTTGGTCCAAACGTCATGGTCTATCCTTTTTAGTTAAAAAGAAATGATCTAGTGACTTTGGGCTATGAGCTAGTGAGTTCACCACTGGGTACCCGAATCTAATGAAGACTGGTGATCCATGGTTACTACCACCATATGTTGAGATGGGTACATGCATATTTGTCGTTTGATGGCACACACCATGACAGTTAGGGAAAGCTTTTAACAACCAACATGGCAATTTCAAATAAAATATTGTACAAACAATACACAAATATAAGCAATACCAAACAAACAAACAAAATATCATACAAATACAAGGATATTTAATTGGTCATTGAAATTTTAATGTGAAGCTTAGCCCTTGACATCCTTAGTGGAGTTGCCACTATGAGAGATTGGGATATTTGGTTGCTCTCAGAAAAGGGTGTAGGCATCGGCACCTTCCCTTTTCAGGATCACATGGAGTCACAACTTAATTTATAAGTAAAATAAGAAAACTGTACAAATTACAACACATCTTGAATAATACACATTCTCATTAATTGGAAACCATTACATCTTGAGAGAAATAACTTTACATGACTTTTTTTCCTAGTTACAATCTAGTAAAGAAATACAAGGCCTTGTTTTCTAGTTACATTCTACCAAAAAAATAAAATAAAATAAATAAGACACTAAATCTACTAACCTAAGATTCTAAGATTCGGAGGCTAGGTTACAGAATGGGAAGATGTTAGGCACCCACCCTTGCCCATACAGAGTTTGGTCTTCTAGACTTTAAATGACCATTAAATACCCATATTTAGAATGTCAAATGATGTACAACAAGTGCCATGTCAATTCCTAAACCTAGGGTTAAAATGCTATTTAAGAACCTTAGATCAGCAACTTTATTTTATGTAAAAAAATGTTTGATGAGAATGTTTGGTGAAAAATTTAAATCTAAGTTTCCATAAAAGAAAAAGAATGAATTTTTAATAAAAATTCAGATCTAGTTTGGATTTTTAAATGTGAAAAAAAAAAGATTTTTTATGAAAATACAAATTTTATAAGGAAAATGCAAATCTAGTTTTATTTTAAGAAAACAGGTCAGATTTTTATTTTGAAGAATGTAGAGCAGATTTTATGAAAAAATACAAATCAGATTTTTATAAAATAAAAAAAATACAGATCAGATTTTGTTTTGAAAACTGCAGAACAGATTTTATAAAAAATACAAATCATATTTTTTATTAATAAAACAGACCATATTTTATAAACAAAATACAGATTAGATTTTATAAACAAAATATAGATAAGTTTTTATAAACAAAATACAGATCAGATTTTGTAAAAAAAATACAGATCAATTTTTATAAACAAAATACAGATCAATTTTTATAAACAAAATCATGGAGAAAAAAAAATCTGGTTTTAGTTTAAAAAACATGGAGAAAAATGCAAATTTGATTTTAGTTTTCAAAAAAACATGGAGCTTTTATGATGGGTTCTCTTGCAGATCTAAAATCTTAAGAAGAAATTCAACCCTAGATCTAGGCATGTTCATCGACTAATCATGTGAATTTTTCAAAAGCAAGAAGAGAGAATACATTACATATGACAAACATGGTTATATAAACACAAAAAGCAGCATCACATTCGTAGAAAAAAAAGCATAGATGAGAGCATCTTTTTGAAATTAAAATAAAAACAAAATCATGTTATGTAAAGTAAAGTAAGAATCATACCTGCGTGAATGTATTCCACAAGCAGAGAACTATCCTAGAGATCAAAGAGAATGAATTTTTAAGGATCTAAGTAAGGCCATTAAACAGAAAAGAAATTCCTAAAGCAAAGCTTCTAGAATTTCTTTAACGTAAGGGGAGAGAGAGCTAAGAAAAAGGGTCCTGATTTCTTATTTTGATTCCCTATTTAAAGAGGTTTGGTGCTTAGAAAATAAGATAGGTTTGATAAGATAAATTTGGTCAAACTCTTATCCCTAAAAAATCAAAATAGATGTGTTTTATCTTGATCTAACGATTTCTAGGCTGGGCTTCGAAACTGTGCCAATCGGCACTAGGGAAGTGTCGATCGACACTTGCCATGTGCAAAACGGCACTCTAAGAGTGCCGATTGGCACTCTCAAGTGCCTAGCCCAATCCTCTCTTTTGGTTTGATCTGGACTCTTTTTAGGGCTTTTTTGAGCCGAAATTGTACCTGGACGTATTTTTAACTCATGCTTCCAAATAAATCCCTTTTGCTTTGATAATCAAGTCCTTAAAATAATAATTATATGATAGATAAATATTCTAAAAAGAATTAAATATCAGCAATTCCCTCATTATCTAATTATTCATTTTATTCCTATTCAACCATGCTTATTTCTGATAAGAATGACCAACCAATCACACAAATCATTTAATTGATTTGAATTGTTCGATCAATAAAAATTAATTTCAATTAATCACACTTGATTAGCTTCACCTTCATACAATGCATGCAGACCATGAAAACTCGATCTTGTGATACCTTTCAATCCGACGGTCCGATTTGGGAATCGGGCATATCGTCACGACTATTAGAATCTCCAAATCATTTTTACGATATGTGATGAATAACTTAATGCATGAAATGCAACTATGATTTTTGGGTATCTGAAAATTTCATTTTAGTCATCTTCCAAAACTAAATTATGGGTGCGAAATCAAGTGTCTACAAATATCATGGTATAATATTATTCTATACCGTTCTCAATCTTCTCAACAAAAAAAATGAAAAAAAAAAAAAAAAACCATTCTCAATCAATTTAAATTTATTTGATAATTTACAAGATTACTGAATGATAAGACTACACTTTTATATATTGCTAAAAGTATAATCAAACTTAGCTAATCAGAGTTGTTAGATTGCTGAATAAATTATATAACTTGAAGTTCATACAAATTGTCAGATTGCTCGCTGCTCATTCTCTCTCCATCATGTGCCGTTGTCCGCTTCTTCAATCTTTGCAGTTTATCAATGCCACCACCAAGGTTTGATACTTTCTTCTACTTTTTTATTTTTATTTTGTTAATCTCTGCCCATTCACTAGGGTTTCTAATTTCTGTACTGTTGTTTATCTCTGAGTTATGGACTTCTTTCATTTTAATTTTGGATGGTTCTTACTTCATTTTGAATGAAATATCTTGAATTTGTTGCAAACCTTTATAGGTATTGCTTAATGAAAAGTTATGTCTCCTATATGTGGTCAGCTGCAACTATCATGCCCATCACTCTTGCACATGGAGGGGTAGGTCCATATGACTTCGACTTTTTTCTTTTTCTTTTTTTATCTATATTTTATAGCAAGGTTAGCAATTTGATGCTGACCCACAAAAAACGAAATAAATATGACTCCAGGCTTACTTTGTTGTGAAGATTTTCATTTTTTTTTTTTTTTAAGTGTAGCTATTGGTGAATCTTGAAGTTATTAATTTGTTTTTGCATTAGTCATCACTCAGATGAAGTTGAAGTGACATTTTGAAATTTCGTAATTAGTCAAATTCAATTTTTCAGTAAAAGTGTTTGGGGAAATTTTTGAAATTTTATATATTTATGCGGAATAAGAGTTTAGATTATCGTGACTTTTTTGGCATCTTGATCTTTTAAATAATTAGAACAATACTGGCAATGCAGCAACTACTCTTGTGGTCTGGTTGGCCCCAAAAGCCAAGGTCTTCTTTTCAGATGGAACGGTAGTGTTATTTATACTGTTCATGGTTATGTAGTTTATTCTGGTGCTGGAAGTTCTCTTTCTAATTCAATTTTAGAATTTTGGGCATAGTTAGTTTCACTTTATGATTTTTAGTACTTGCGTTGAATGCCATATAATGTGTTGTTTTGCATGTCACATAAGTAATAAAGAAAAAGTAAATAATGGGCTTCATTACATGCTTGTAGCATTTTCATGCATATTTCGTAGAGGGATTTTTGTGTCTTAGATCCAAATTTGATATCAGTAAGATCTTAGAAGGCATATCATGTAGTTTGAATATATATATACACAAATTTGCATGCATATATTGGAGATGAAATTTTGTGTCTTATATCCTAACTTGATATCGCTAAGATCTTAAAAGCATATCATTTAATTTGAATATCTATATATATATTTATGTGTATTTTTTGGTGAGTCTCAAAGCTAGAACCAAAGAAAGTGTATGTAGGAATTTCCATCTTCGATAGAGGATCAATTGAAGTTTTTAATTTAGATGATGACCAATCAAAGGGGAAAGTGAATGGTTCAAATGGAAGCACCAAAACCCAAGGGAGAATACAAAGAGAAATTTCCTCAACAGGTTGCAATGTACTATACACTATGATTAAGATGTGAGAAAGTTTCAAGTTATCTACCTAGTTAAGAATTTAAATATGTGATTCTCTTTTGAAGATCATTTTATATTTTCTAATTATTTGCTTTGTGTTATTTTACAAGGTGAAAATGTACCATCAACTTATGTTTAAAATGAAATACCAGCTTTCTAATTATTTGTTCACGAGAGTAAACTACAAACATAGATGTTCTAACTATGTATTGGTTTGAACCACATTACATGTTTGAGTGTTTTAGTTATTTAATGTTTCTTACTAGCAATTTTATGGATGCTATTTCTACCTAGAAAAAAAAAATTATGGACACTAAAACGTTCTAGAAGTTTGAACTCACGTTTATAGCAAAAACTACTCAAAGAAGAGATAATTCATAAACCCATGCTATATATATATATAACCGAAGCCTCTGACCTCTCCACAATTTTCAACATCAGCATTACTTAAATAAATATTATAAACTTTTTTCATTTATAAAAACAACAATCAATTATCATTTTTGGTAACGTTGTTTTAGTAACATTGTTTGTATTTTTTGGAAATACGTGTGGGTGAAAAAGTGTGTGGAAATACATGTAATGCTATTTAAAAATTAAAAAGTGTTGCTTAAAATGCCACCAAATGGCCCCTTAATTTCTACAACTACATCCTGATGTCTTTTAAAACCCAATTACTTGCTATATTTTAAACCTCCCAAAACCCAATTTCCTTCTCTCTCCCACGTCCCACCCATGCCACACCATCAATGGCTCTGCCATTGCCATAACTACCATCACCCACCATAACCATGACAAGATCTCAGCCCAAGTCACCGAAGCATTAAGCTCCAGCCCCAATTCACATAAGTGAGGTGCTTTAATCATATTATAGCCTTTTGATTTCTGTAGATTAAAACTATTGGGTTTTGATTCAAAAGACCCATTTTTCTATTGAAATTGAATGGTGTTGTGGCAATTCAAACTGGAAATTTCAATTTTGTGTTTGAGTTTTTTTTTTTTTTTTTTTCAAATTTAATTTTTTGAGTTCAAAATTAGGGTTTTTGAAATATGACTTTTTGTTATTCAATTATTGGAGACTATTGCCCGTGAAGTGTTTGATGTTGAGTCTTAGTGAGGATTCTACGTATGATTGTTTGGTTAATAATTGTGATTTTCCTCAAAGTATTTTTAACATCACTCTTTAAATGCCCTTATGGATTTTCACAAGTATTATTAAAAGATCAATGCTCTGCTTACATACCTTTTACTTTTAAACCTATATGGAACCCAAGGAAATAGGTGGAACACTGTGGTACTCTGATTAACATGCTAAGTCCGGATCAATTAAACTAAATGTAGAAGCAGCTTTGTTACAACAATTCGCTTTCACATTTTTTTTTTTTTTTGCGGATAGTAATCCACTATTAGATTTTTTGTTTGGTTTTTTTTTTCCCTATGTATTTATGATTATTTGTGGCTAATTTGAAGTCTGTTTGGGGTGAATTTGTTTGAGCTTGATGTAGTTTTAGACGTTATTGGATTTTAAACTGATGAGAAGCTTTGTAAGCTTAGAATGCTTTTCTTAAAGCACACAAGCATGTTCTTACATAGAGTCCCAGGTAGAGTAGTGATACAATTATGAACTCATATCAGTTCACTGAGTATGGTCATAAATTAGCAGAACTAATGTCTGAAGCTAGTTCCACATCCTGAATTTGATGTTGTAGAACATTTGAAACAGATGCTAGGATATAGCACTTAGCCATCTCATTAGATTTCTGTCAACGATCATATCGCTGGTTTTCCTCGAAAGGAGCATATAATGAAGAAAAGTTTGGAAATGTTCACTAAGCACAAATTTGTGTTCTTCAGCAGTAAGAACAATGTCTATGTTTCTTTTCCAGTCAACATAGTTGGATCCAGTTAGTTTGTTTTGATTAAGAATAGTAACAAGTGGGCTAAAGAATGCCATGATTAATCTGAAAACAATAAACATGAATATAATAAGTAAACTGGACATTATCAATTTAGCAAATAAACATATAGTATGGAACCATAATATAAAATATGAAACGACAACCCAATACCATGTTTAAAATTCCTTGGTAGCAAGTAAATTATAAACACTATGATTGATTGAGAACTATTCTCATTATTAGTGTTGTCATGATAACTCTTATCAAGCACTAATAATATGTCGTTTTCCCTTTAGCCTCTAAGTATTAATGGCATAGCTCCATAGGGAGGTTAACATTAAACTCAGTCTAGTGTACATCATTGCCTAAAATCTATGTGAGTTATCAAGTAACTCCACGGTAGCGTGGCCGTTTTTAAAGTAAAAACACATATCATCCATCATTAAAAGGTTTAATCTATAGTACCATGAATTAAACACCTTCCGTTGGGAGCAAGGCATATACGTCAAGGCGAGGTGCTTAACCACACTACTATAAACTAGCAATGAAGGTTGTGAGGTTCAACCTTTGAATCTTTCTCCCACTAGAAATTTTAAAAGAAAGGTTTTCATTTGGAAAGCATGTGTAATCTCATCACACATAGCTTTGCACTTTATCTATGTTTTAACACTTAGTGAAATTTCAAAAAACAATTCCTTCGATCGGTCGAAGGTAGTTCTCGATTGATCGAAATATTCAATAAATCCATTTCGAAGTTTCTGGATGACTCGATCGACTCTCGATTCCTATTTGATTGATCAAAAGGAAAATCCGATCGATCGAAAATCATGAAACTGAATTTTTTAAGTTTTTTCTGGTAACTATTTTTTAACATTTCCTTGAACAAAACATAGTTTCTTGATCACATCAAAATGAGATTGAGATCAAAACTGAATTTCATTAATGCTATAGTCTTAAAGTTCAATATGGCATGGTTGAAATCAAACTTAAACAACATCATAGCATTAATATTAGTTTTATCAAACCAGAGTTATAAAACTAAAATGGAGAAAAATCTACTGCAGAGTTTTCAAAATCATGAAACCAGTTTTCTTTGATTCTAAAACTCACTAAACACGTTATGCAAACATGAGATTGAAGACCGCTCTAATACCATTTAATGGAAGAACACATGGAAAATACAGTTTTTTATCTCATACAGAAATACACAGCGGAATATGAAAGGATCTACTTCATTCATGTAAGATAGAATGTAACATTTGAGTTTTGGAAACAAAGAACGAAAGAGCATACCTTGATGTAGTGAAATTCAAAACAAATGAAGATTGGTCTTAAGATGCCTTTCAATCTTCACTCCAATTCCATAGTGTGCCCAAGATGTATGGTTTCTCAATCAGTTCTATATGTGACCTTTCAAGAGAATAATCAAGTGTCTCCCTTGAGAAGAACTCTTATTCTTTCTCCTTTTCAATTACACACATATTTCTGCACTTAGGCAGTTACATTTATTTTAATAACTCTTATTAAATAAATAATTGATTATCTAATTGGGTTAGCCTTTTGGGCCAGCCCAATTGGGCTTTAGTGTGTGGCTTGGAGTGGGACCAAAAAGGGCAAATAAAGCTCTAGCTCCAATGGGTTTTGGACTTATCTGTCAACTCTTGACAAGCCCAAAGTTACCATTAATTATATTTAATACCACTATATAAATATAATTGCACTCTAGGCCTTATTAATAAATTATATTCCAAGACTTTATTAAACATTTAACCCCTTTATGAAAATATTCGTAGTAATACAAAGTCATAATGTGTTACTGTCACTTTGTAAATTACTACCTCTTGATCCTTGAGTACTAGTTTAATCCTTTAAGTTATTCATGTATATTTTATGAAATCTAATTTCATAAAATATAAACTTTAGTAACTCTTTACTAAAGTGATTAGGCCTAACACTCTAAATAACCAATTCCATTATGCTTATCTCAAGGGAATATTTTATATCTCCATAAAGAGATTATGAATTCCATCTTGAGAATATGTGTTCCTTTAACATTACATGTGGCTGCCCAACATATTGAGGTTTTAACCGTTTGTCTAGATCTCACTCTTAAAATATTAAAGCAACTCACATTTTATGATCAGGTTCACTATTCCCTCAGGATTGAGAGTTTATGTAAATGAGAAGTCGTGAGATTTATTATTCGTTTGACAGTTGTTAATAGAATGATAAATCTCATAGCAGTCTTGTTCAACATGTTTTATACACTTAAAACATATTAACATATTAACTAGAAGACTTCACTTCCATGATCAAGACAAATCATCTTAATTGGTATGTTATAGTCTTCGCAAATGAAATGCCCAATTTCATCACCGATTACGAACTAAAATTTTGAGTTTACAATGAACTTGTGATTTATATCTTCTGCGACTAAATCTCATAAACCACATACTACGCATCTCAAGGAATATATGACAATGCCCAAACATTCATGCTACCATTATTTGGATAATAACAAAATAAGTTTATTACATAGAATATAATGTCATACATGATATCATACATGGCATACAATAGGATTTTAGGGCACTAATCCTAATAACCGTAACCAAACTCTGAGGTATTATCCTTAGAAGGATCCACTTCTTGGTTGTTCCCTCATGGGGTGAATGGTGGTGTAGTTTGGTCCTAATTTGGCTTTAGGGGTGGCCAGTTCTCGCTATCAGAATGAGGTGCGAAGCCCTCTAGAGTGGGACTAGATGATTCTCGGTTCCCTCCTACAACCAGTTGTTACATCATGCGCATCTTTTCTACCATCTACTCTTTCAGGAGAGCCATTTCATAAGTGTTTTCCTCGATAGGGGAAGGACCACTAGTAGATATTTCTTTAGCACGAGACCTAGTGATGGTATCTTGGACTATTTCCTTTGAGCAATCTTTCCTTCTTAGGATCCTGGAAGGGAAAAGAACTGGATGGGAGCAAAATGGGGTACATTTGAAAATTTGACAATGTGGAAACACAAAACAAGCCTGAAGCTAGTTTTGGTTCTTGCTTATTTAAAATGCACCTATCATTTTCGAAATATTGGCTTGAACCCTTGATCAGGTATTTATTATGGTGAGTTTTTATATTGATGCAGAATTAATGCACAAGCTTGGCATGTAACTATAACTTTTATATCATGCTCGAAATTACAGGATGGACCCTTCTCTTTTGATTACATGGAAAAGTAATGCTTTTACAAAGTTTTGACTTTTTACAATGTCCCAAGATCATGGGCTGTAGACAATGGCTCCAACAATGGGCCCTTTAAAATACAAGGAAATTAAAATTTACAATGAAAAGCTTC
Source organism: Quercus lobata (assembly GCF_001633185.2). Classification (NCBI taxonomy): domain Eukaryota; kingdom Viridiplantae; phylum Streptophyta; class Magnoliopsida; order Fagales; family Fagaceae; genus Quercus; species Quercus lobata. Next base: position 56,514,749 of record NC_044907.1, on the reverse strand, counting down.
ATTATGGATAGCTTGGCCTTCTCGGGGAAGATCTTGAACTCTAGGCAATATCCTCCTTGGCGTAGAGTTCCGGCTACATGCCACAAATTTAATCTGTACATATTTACATGACAAGGCCATTAGTGTATGCATGCATGCCCTTGTAGGGTTGGAAAACCTTAGGAACTGGGTATGATCTAAGGTGTGAGCAATGGGGTTGTTTTTCCCTAGGGGTTAATCACAGATGTTGTGCAAACAGGATGGATAGAACTTGGAGTAGAGCATGACTTTTTGATGCAAGCGAAAAGGACAAACCTACAAACGGAAACTGGACACTTTCCCTTTGACTCATTTTGAAAACAATCCTACAAAAGATATCCTACCCTAGCCTAGGATGCTCACTCGAATTTGGCTCTTCCTAGTTCTCATAGGTTTGACATAGTCTAGGCCAACTATATAAGACACGACTTACTGGTAAGTTGGTCCTATTCTTAAGGGGGACCTCAATCATCTAATCCTTCCCTACATAGAAGTTGTGGGATAGAGTGGATCAAGAGGGCCTTTTTAGCATAATCCTATCTGCCCATGAACCCATGAAAAGCCTATGATTCCGCATCCAGTAACAATTTAAGGTATACACATTCAGCATTAGCCTTCGATGCTGAGCCCGAGTTCAACTCAATATGAGGGGTGATGTCATGCATTTTGAAATAGAGGGGAAAGACTTTCCAAGCACAAAAGATATAAGCACAGATAAAGGTGTAGAAGAAATTAAATCTTACTATCCTAGGTTCGCACATGTGAAGGAAAGTAGTAAAGCTTCACACATACGAAAATACCTCAAAGCTGGTTTTCGGAAAACCATTTTGAAAAAAATTTTTGGAAAATATTTTATGAGTTTTGAAAATAGTTTACTAGGATATAGTAAAAGCAATTTTCAAAGGAAAGCCCTAGAGGCCAATGCCAATTTCAATGTTTTTAAAAGCCAATGTCCAAAGATTAGGATCCTATCAAAAGCTCTATAGGCTAAACTCTCTAAGGATCCCCAGTGGAGTTGCTAGTCTATCGACACCTCGCGGCTACATGTCGACCACCCATCGTGGCGACGCTCAATGCACCAATTCTCTCAATGTGAGAGTTGTTATGGAGGTGGGTCATACCTCGGGTGTGTGACTAGACTCTAAGTTGATTTTAAGAAAATTACCAAGGGTAAGTGAAGTCGCCACCAATCATTGGGTTTTTTCTAAGTTGTGATTGGTCACTTGACTCTATTTGGTTTTATTACCTATCTTAGGTTACGAAAAATGATTCTTGAGTTTGGATGTCTGGTTACGTATGGGGAAGGTGTTAAGCACCTCAAAACGCCTGTCCATAGACAGTCCTTTATTTTGGTAAAATCATAATTTTTAGACATGGGTAGTTGAAAACAAGCTATCAACATTAGCTTTGGGGGCTTTAAATGTGTTTGGCTCTAAGGTTTGGTTTCGAAATAGATGTGGTCTCGATCAATGCTTTCCAAGCATGTTTGAAGTTATTACCCAATTTCTACGGCGAAAATTTGACAGCATGTCACCTTATTTTTGTGGTGGAAATCCAGCAGCACTTCGCCTCAGATGCGTCATTGCATGCCAAATGCTATTCTCACCAAGACTTTGATGTGAGAATATGGCAATGGGGATGCCCCATTTTCATGGCAAAAATCTAGCAGAGTTTTGCGTTCGGTGTGTTATGGTGCATTGGCAGGGTTTTGCGTCTATGTATACAGTGCGTATCGACATGCTCTCACTGTGACGAGCCAAAGCCCTCCTAAGTGTTATGCATCTTGATGCGTGTCGCATACACAGGGAAACCAATGTCAATTGGTGACATGGATCCAAACAATCACACCGCGTTGATCGTGCACACAACATAGAATGAATACACACCTATAGCAATCACCTTAAGCGCATACCCACACTACAGGGTCAAGAGCTCTCGTGACTAGAGAGGGTCGCTCACGTAGCCATGAGAGTCCATCATACAAAGTGCATAATCACCCACACACAGTCACATATATATACATACATCATGCACAATGCTATCACATAGAGCGAGAAAGTAAACCAGACATTTCAACGTTCCAAGGGTATGGCCCAACAAGGTACAAGAAATGTAAAATAGACACTGCCATATCCAAGGTGTTAGGATTAATGCGCTTAAAACCTATTATATGATGTTATGTATCACATTATGTATGACTTAATGTTGTAATTAATAAAGTTGTTTTATTATTTTCTAAAATATTGATAACATTAGACATTATCATATAGTCCATGAGATGCATAGTATGTGATTTAGTCACAGAAGATATAAGTCACAGGTTTTTTGTAAACTCAAAATTTTAGTTTGTAGTCAGTGGGGGCATTTCATTTGCGAAGACTATAACATATCAACTAAGATTATTTGTCTTGATCATGGAAGTGGAGACTTCTAGTTGGTATGTTGATATGTTTTAAGAGTTAAGATATATTAAACTGGACCGCTGTGAGATTTATTATTCTCCTAATGACTGTCAAATGAATAATAAATCTCACGACTTCTATTTACATCAACGCTTAATCCTGAGAAAATAATGGACCTAATCATGAAGTTTAGGTTGCTTTGATATATCAGGAGTGAGATCTAAAGTAATGGTCAAAAACTCAGTATGTTGGGCAGTCACATTTAGTGTTGATGGAACATATATTCTTAAGATGGAATTCATAATTTCTTAACGGAGATATTATGCTTGAGATAAGTTTAATGGGTTCGGTTATTCAGAGTGTTAGGACTAACCACTTTAGTAAGGAGTTACTAAAGTATATATTTATGAAATTGGATTTCATAAATATATAACAAATAACTTAAAGGATTAAACTAGGTACTCAAGGATTAAAATGTAGTAATCTTCAATGTGGCAGTCTACATTTATGACTTTTTATTACTACGAATATTTTATGAAGGGGTTGCATGTACAATAAAATCTTGGGATATAATTTATTAATAAGGTCTAGAGTGCAATTATATTTATATAGTGGTATTAAATATAACTAATGGTAACTTTGGACTTATCAAGAGTTGACAGAAAAGCCCAAGGCCCATTGGAGCTAGTGTCTTATTTGTTCCCTTTTGGTCCCACTCCAAGCCACATACTAAAGCCCAATTGGATTGGCCCATGAGGCTAGCCCAATTAGATAATCAGTTATAAGGAGAGAAACATATAGAATTTTGTGAAAGAATGAAATGGTTTTGTATGTGAGTTTTGGACACTCTCTAATTCTCCCTTGAACATATTCATAGAAACTAATTGAGAGACCACACTTCTTAGGCATAAGTGGAATTGGAGTGAAGATTAAAAGTGTTCTTGAGTACTTCTAATCTTTTGTATTGAATTTCACTGCACCAAGGTATACTCTCTTATTCTTATATTCTGAAATTTACATAGTAGACGTTATCAATTACGAATGAAGTAGATCCATTAATTTTCCGCTGCATATGTTTTGTACAAACATGTATTTTTCCAACAAATGGTATCAGAGCGGTCTTCAATTTCAAATCTGTATAACATGTTTTGTGAGTTTTAGAATTAGAGATAATAATTTCATTTTGTTAGAAGATTATATATTTAATTTTCTGCATGGTTGTTGAAATTATTGTTTGATGAAAACTAATATTAATGTTATGATGTTCATATGACGGTTGTTTGTTCATGAAAAATCTTTGAAAACTGCCTTAGAAAAATTATGGAAAATTCAAGTTTCATGAGATTCGATCGATCGAAAATTACATTCGATCGATGGAGTGAAACAGTGACCAATCTGTTTGGTTCAATCAATATTCAATTGCTAGTTGATTGATCAAATTTTCTTTTTCGATCGATCGAGAAGCGATCGAGTACCGATCAAGCTAGGCAGATTGTTGAGTTTAGTTCAATTGATATTCAATTGCTAGTCGATCGATCGAATGTTCTTTTTTGATTGATCGAGAAGCGATTAAGCACCGATCGAGCTAGGCAGATTGTCAAGTATGAATTTTTTAATTTTTTTGATCGACTGAGATACACATTCGATCGATTGAAACTTGAGAATTTAGAATCTTTTCTAAGTGTTTTCACATATAAAGAGAAAGGCTATGTGTGATTAGATTACATATGTTTTCTAATTAAAAAACCTTTATTTTAAAACATCTAGTGGGAGAGGGTTGGATCTCACGGCCTCCATTGTCAGTTTATAGTAGTATAATTAAGCACCTCACCTTGGCGTATATGCCTTGCTCCCTTCGAAGGGTGTTTAATTTATGGTACCACAAATTAAACTTCATAATGATGGATGATATTTGTTTTTACATTAAGAACGACCACGCTACCGTGGAGTTACTTAATGACTCACATGGAATTCAAGCAATGATGTACACTAGACTAAGTTTAATGTTAACCTCCCTTCGGAGCTATGTCATTATTACTTAGAGGCTAAAGGAAATACGACATGTTATTAGTGTTTGATAAGAGTTATCATGATAGCACTAATAATGAGAATAGTTCTCAATCAGTCATAGTGTTTAAAATTCACTTGCTACCAAGGAATTTTAAACATGGGATTGGGTTATCGTTGCATATTTTATGTTATGGTTTTATTAAGGTTCCATACTATATGTTTATGTGCTAAATTGATAATGTCCAGTTTACTTATTATATTCATGTTTATTGTTTTTAGATTTGATCATTACATCATTTAGCCCACTCGTTACTATTCTTAATCAAAACAAACTGATTGGAAAAGAAATTTGAATATTGTTCTACTGTTGAAGAGTACAAATATGTGCTTACTCAACCTTGTCCTAGCTTTCCATCATTAGATGCTCCTCTTGATGAAAAACAGTGATATGATCGTTGGCAGAAATCTAATGAGATGGCCAAGTGCTATATCCTAGCATTTATCTCAAATGTTCTACAGCATCAAATGCAGGATGTAGAACTAGCTTCAGACATTATGCTAAGTTTGAAGGAGATGTTTGGTGAGTAAGGCCATTCTGCATGGCAAGAAACTATGAGGCAAATTTATAATACCAACATGGTTAATGGCACTTGATAGGCTAAAAACGAATCGACCCCTTGTGATAAATTAATTGATTAATTAGCCAAGTTTGTTAATTAATCAAATTAACATGCAAGATGTGTGGTAGCACAAACAAATCACCGATTAAACTAAGTATGCAGCAGAAATTAAATTGACACGGTAATTTGTTTACGAATGGGGAAAACCAACATGACAAAAACTCCACCGGGTGATTTTAAGGTCACCACTCCTGAGAATCCACTATTATCAAAACAAGCGGTTACAAGTAAAAGAATCCCAGTACCTTATACCAACCTACAGTTGAACCCTTACCCCAATACCCAATTGGACTTGTTCTGCAGTGACAATCTCTCCTTGTAATGCACGGCTCCCAGTACGTGACTAACCAATTACGTGAATCCTAGTATGTGACTTCAATCACCAACTAGAGAAGGTTGTTGGCTACAAAGTTCTTCAATTCATCACACGATGAAGATCAAGAAGCTCTTTGGTTACAAAACCCTACGGTGCACAAACATAACAACTTCTTCACAAGAAAGATGAACTAGGGCAAATTTTGTCTCTAGTCACAATTTGCTTGAACAAACTTTGCTTAACACTTGTGCAACTTGTGTCACCTTTGACGGCCTTTAAAATAATCCTTTTATATGTCTAGGGTTATGAGAAAAGAAAGCCCAAACATACAATTACAGATTGAATGAAAAACAGTCCTGAAAAGCTGAACTTCATAAACCTTGACAGATACCTATCTATTGATCTGCTGTCGAGGCACGGGCTGGAACAGCTCTTTAAGACTCGATAGATTGCTAGCTGTCGAGCTTTAATAAACAGTACTTTTTTCACTTGTATCTTGGATAGACTTGCATGGCTTTAACACTTGATCTTGAAACAAGGTTTCTTGAAGCATCAAACACATCCTAGATCTACCCAAATACAAGTGTGTTTTGTCAAAGGATTAGCCAATTATATAAAATAGTGACATATGTTCCTAACAAGTGACTCACATATGTCCTAACAGCACTTCAGTGAGGGAGCATTGTCTTAAGATGATCTCTAATCTGAATACACTGGAAGTTTTAGGTGTCGATATTGATGGAGAATTCCAAGTGGATATGATATTCCAATCACTACCAAAATCATTCAAGGAATTCGAACTTAATTATAATATGAACAAAAAAATTTATTCATTGTCTGAATTAATGAATGAATTGGTAGTGGCGGAAGGCATTCTTGGTACATCCAGTGTTGATGCCAATATGACTGAAGCTTTTACTTCTCAACCTAAGTCAAAAGGCAAGGGTAAAAAGAAGAAGAAGAAGGACTTCATCAAGTAAGATGGTAAACAAATTGCCTTAGGAGTTGCCAACAAAGGAAAGAAAATCAAAGGAAAGTGTTTTCATTGTGATGAGAAAGGACATTGGAAGAGGAATTGTCCAAAATTCAGAGCTGCCAATAATAAGGGTATGAAAAGTACATTCTTTCTTCAAATATGTTTAGTACAAAATCCCACAGATTCCTGGTATGGGGATTCAGGTTATACTAATCATATCTACAATTCTTTGCAGGGGTTCCAGGAGACCAGAAAGTTGAATGAAGGGGAATTGTTTCTTACCTTGGCTGATGGGAGTAGAATACCAGTTGTAACTGTTGGAGCGTTTAATTTATGCTTTGAGTCTAGGTTTTTAATATTGGAAGACTGTTTGTATGTACCTAATGTTCATAGGAATTTAATTTCTACAACTTATTAGGTAAACATGGATATTGTATTATCCTAAAAGACAATGTTCTAATAAAGAAGGATAAAGTGTTTATCTGTTCTGGCAATATTGTGGATGGTTTTTATATTTTAACCATTGATAAGCATGAATTATATAATTTTGAATTAGATAATGACTTTCATGTAAAATCATTAAAGAGAAAGTTTCCTTCTACTAATGATGCATATCTTTGGCACTTGCATTTGGGTCATATTAATCCAAACAGAATTCAAAGACTGATCAAAGATGGACTCTTGAGCCATTGGACTTTGATGAATTTCCAATTTGTGAATCTTGTTTGGAAGGCAAAATGACCAAGCGACCTTTTAATGTAAAAGGTATAAGAACCCAAGAGTTGCTTGAATTAGTTCATACCGATGTATGTGGTCCTATGTCAACCCAAGCAAAAGGAGGTTATGAGTACTTCATCACTTTTACCAATGATTACTCAAGATATGGTTATGTGTATCGAATGAAACGAAAGTCTGAAGCTTTTGATAAATTCAAAGAGTTTAGGGCTGAAGTTGAGAATCAATTGGGTAAACACATAAAGGCCATTCAATATGATCATGGTGGCGAATACCTTCTTGGGGATTTCAAGGATTACTTAACTCAAAATGGGATTGTATCCCAATTGACTGCGCTTGGAACTCTCTAACAAAATGGTGTAGCAGAAAGAAGGAATCAGACTATTTTAGAAATGGTTAGGTCCGTGATGAGTTACTCAACTTTACCAATTTCTTTTTGGGGGGTATGCCTTAAATACAACAATACATCTTTTGAATTTAGTTCCATCAAAATCTGTTCCCAAAACACCCATGGAATTGTGGAGTGGGTGTAAGCCTAGTTTGAGATACCTCCACATTTGGGGTTGTCTAGCACATGTGTTAAAAGGGAAGCCTAATAAATTGGAACAAAAATCAGAAGTGTGTTTGCTTGTGGGCTATCTAAAAGAAACTAGGGGTATTTATTCTATAGTCATAAAGATAACAAAGTTTTTGTTAGTATAAATGCTAAATTCTTGGAAAATGACTATATGAATAATTTTGCTCCTAGAAGTAGAGTTGTTTTGGCTGAAATGAATGAACCTGTAATTGAACAACCAATGGATGAAACTAGGAATGATGTGGTTGTATCGAACACACCACAAGATATTACACATGAGATGACTAGTACACAGGAACCTCGTCGTAGTGGGATGATTGTAAGACCATCTATAAGATTTATAGGTTTGGGAGAAACTTATGAAGTTATCTTAGAAGAGGCCAAAACTGATCCTTGCACTTATGAAGAGGCAATAAATGATATAAATGCACATCATTGGGTCAAAGCTATGAAATCTAAATTAGATTCAATGTATTCCAATCAAGTTTGGGATCTTGCAAAGGTGCTTAACGGCATTAAACCTGTTGGTTGCGAATGGGTTTACAAAAGGAAGAGAGGAATAGATGGAAAGGTTGAAACCTTTAAAGTAAGGCTAGTGCGAAAGGGTATACACAAAAAGAATGTATTGATTATGAAGAAACCTTTTCACCAGTGGCAATGCTTAAATCTATCAGAATTCTCTTATCCATTGCTGCTCATTATGATTATGAGATTTGGCAAATGGATGTCAAGACCTCTTTTCTAAATGGCAATCTTGAAGAAGAAATGTATATGATGCAACCAGAAGGTTTTGTAGTAAAGAACCAAGAGCATATGGTATGTAAGTTGAAAAGATCCATTTATGGACTTAAGCAAGCATCTAGGTCATGGAACATCAGATTTGATCAAGCAATCAAGTCATTTGGTTTTGAACAAAATCTTAATGAACCATGTGTGTACAAAAGACATCGAGATAAAGTAGTAATGTTCCTAGTGCTTTATGTTGATGACATTCTACTAATTGGAAATGATGTAGGGGTAATGTCATCAGTAATTGAATTCAAAAAGTCCACTTCAGGTTGTGTGTTCACCTTGGGAGGTGGAGCCATAAGTTGGAGGAGTGTTAAGCAATCTTGTATTGTTGACTCCACCATGGAAGTTGAATATGTTGCTGCTTTTGAAGCCGAAAGCTCGAAAATGTGTTAAAAAACACAAGTGCTGTTTAGACCCCCAAATAAAAGTTGATAGAGAAGTGGAAAATAATCCATCTCTAGATCGTCCAAATGGATCGTCCAGAGCCTACAGCGCAGGTTGATTCAAGAGTTTATCCAGAAGAAGGAGAAACATCCATGAATAATAGCACCACTCCATACGTTTAAGTCTCCCATGGACGACATGATCGTCCATTAGGTTTGTCCATAAGAAATCGTTAGATATCCTTGGACGACTAAACCGTCCTACACCAGACGGACGAAAGCTTAACACTTAGACTTTCGACTAAACCCGCAATTATCTCAACAAACCCTTCGAATAAGTTAACTTCCATTAGCGGTTACAGTTTTATATCCGTTGAGGTAGTTAACTCCGGAGTTGTTGGTTTCCACAAATCCTGGGGAGGTTATTGGACAAATAACCGTCCCAGGCTCCCTATATAAGGGACCGGTCTGAACCCGACATCGGTAAGATTTTCTCTCAGACAATTTTCCAAAATACTTGGAACTTCTTTCTCTACGAGACTAACTTCTCCATCGGAGGGGGTTCGACCGGTCTTCTCCGGTCTCCTCTTTGATCGTGTTTTCTTCCTTGCAGGCCATCAACCGTTTCGATAGCCCACCGAAGCCAGGCCATCCACCTCACTGATTCGGAGCGATATCAGTTGGCGCCGTCTGTGGGAATCGAAGGTTGTTTTGCGACTTTCTTTTCCGTGACAAAGGGTTAGGATGATCAGGACCAGGTCGAGGGCTACTAGCCCTGGCCGTCAGGGAAGCAGAGGCGCTTCAAGTGATCCCCAGCGTGATCGCCAATCTGCACTAGTCATGCAGACGTCATCCGTTCAGAATATGCAATCCATGGCGGCTGCAATGGCGGAATTGACTCGCCAAAACCAGGAGTTAAGGATGGAGATCAGTCAGAGAAGACAGACACGTGAGGAACACGCAGGACAGACACAAGGCCATGGTGACAGAGAGAATACTGAAGTTGGAAGCCAGTTTAGAGGCACCACTTCACGGGCAGTGCCACACTTGAAAGAGGAGATGGACCAAATGAAGAAAGTCATGGAGGAGATGAAGGAGAACATGAGGAGAACAAATCCTATAGAAGATTTGGTCCACAGGACTGACTCTCCTTTTACGGCTTCCATTAATGGCCACCCTCTACCATCAAAGTTCAAACTACCTTCCCTGGACTCGTATGATGGGACGCGTGACCCCTTTGATCACATTGCAACATTCAAGACAACAATGCACCTTCAAGGGGTCCCTGATGAAATCATGTGTCGAGCCTTCCCTACTACCCTTAAAGGCCCGGCACGAGTTTGGTTCAGTGAAATCCCCCCAAGTTCCGTAAGTTCTTTCGAAGAGTTAAGCAAATTGTTTGTTAACAATTTCATCGGGGGACAGAGGCACAAGCGCTCTTCGTCCAGCTTACTGACCATAGAACAATGGGAGAACGAAAGCCTGCGGTCATTCATCACTCGCTTCAACAGAGAAGCCCTTAATGTGGACGAGGTGGACGACAAGCTACTACTGGCAGCCTTCCACAACGGGATTAATTCGGATTTATTTATCCACAAGCTATATGAGAAGGAGCCTCAAACCATGGCCGAGCTCGTCCATTCGGCTCAGAACTTTATGAATGCAGAAGATGCAATCATAGCCAAGAAGAGGAAAAGAGCTGAGAGGATGGAAGCGCACCCAGCTTGACACTCAGAACAAGCCCCTCGTCCAAAGAAGGGACGGATGGAAGATAGGAAGGAACGAGATAACAGGAAGACAGGTCCCTTGGGAAGAAGCCAGAATTATACGCCCCTGAACGCTCCACTCGATCAGGTGCTCATGCAAATCAAAGACGATCCTTCTTTAAAATGGCCAGAGAAGATGAAAGGGGATCCCAATAAGCGCAATAAGAACAAATATTGTCGCTTTCACAGGGACCATGGGCATGACACGGATGAGTGTTACGACCTAAAACAGCAAATTAAGAACCTTATCAGACAAGGAAAGTTGAGGCACTTCGTTGGAAGGGATCGTAAAGATGAGAAGTTGAAAGGCAAAATAGAGGAATCATCCCGGCCCCCACTAGGAGAGATAAGGATTATCGTCGGAGGGAACTCGATGGGGCAATCTTCCAAGTCGAAGAAGACGTATCTCAAAGCGGTACAAAACGTCCAGCTCTCTGGACGATCACCAAGGACGAGATCAATGGACGAGCCAACCGTTTCCTTCACCGACGAAGATGCTGAGAGGATCCATCACCCGCATGACGATGCGATCGTCATTACACTGCTTATTGCAGATTATACAACCAGGAGAGTGTTAGTTGACAATGGAAGTTCAGCAGACATATTGTACTACCTTGCCTTCCAACAGATGAGGCTTGGACGAGATCAACTTCGTCCAGTATGCTCGCCACTGATAGGATTTGGAGGAATGAAGGTGCAGCCCGTGGGTACCATTACATTATCAGTTGTGGTAGGGTCATACCCGCAACAGATAACCAAGGAAGTCAATTTCCTCGTGGTAGACTGTACCTCTTCATACAATGCCATTATTGGAAGACCCACTCTTAATAGTTGGAAGGCGATAACCTCGACCTACCATCTATCAGTCAAATTTCCTACGGAGTACGGGATAGGACAAGCACAAGGAGATCAGTTGGCAGCTAGAGAATGCTACTTAGCCATGATAAGGTATACACAACCTTCATTTGATCCTAAAATACACAATAACTATAAAGCTAAACGTCAGAATGCTAATTTAGGATCTATACAAATCAAACTAAAACCAGCTCCTTCCAAAACTCGACTAAGGCTCCCTCTGCTCCAAAATAAAACCTGTTAACTGAAAGAGTGGAAGGGGTGAGCTACACAGCTCAGTAAAGGTAAGATATATGAGAATTCAATAAGGATGCATGTAAATCAGATCATTTCATTCTATGAATATTCGAATAGGAGAACATCTTTTCATGCATAGTATTTAATACTATTCATAATAATAGTATACGCTCTTCATAGAAAATAATTGTTCTCCTTTTTCTTATCAGTTTAATATTACCAAAAACCTTTCAGATTAAACTTCTTTCACTTCCTACAAAGTCGTCATACATATTTTCTCATTACAAGATAATTATTTTAACTTAAATCAAATAATCGGCAACTTTGTATTAAGTTAGAAACAACTTGACTAATAAGAAAACTTTTCTTTATAAACTTCTTCTCATAGAATACTATAACTTTCATGATAATAAAACTTAACGTTTCATAAAAACAGATATCTGATAACTTTTAAACATAACCCGCACTTTCATCAGAAACTTTATCTTTAATGAACAGCTTTCTTTTCATCAGAAACTTCTTATTTTCATGAGAGCTTTTAACTTTTCATAATGCATTTAAACAAAATAATTCTCTCATGATTAATAACATAACATAGCTGTTCATATCATATTAGTTAGTCCATATCTGATAAGCTGTACAGAGAAGGCCTCATCACATTTGGGTGCCCCGTGTGTATGATATTGTCCTTTTTGGGAGGCCTGATGGCACATCCCCTCCAGGTTTTGTTCCTCCCCGCCGTCCGTACACATTGGGGAGAAGGCCTTAATCAAATTAGAGTTACGGGCAACCCCATTTCCTCTACTTTAAATGGCCTAGAGTTACGGGCAGCCCCATTTCCTCTACTTTAAATGGCCAAACAGATAACATATTTCCATGGAAAGCCAGTAATTAACCCCTACTAGCCGAGTTCAGATTACCAGAGGACATAACCCGAAAACATTTCATACTTTACATCATACTGAAATTTCTTCTTTTGCATAACATTTCATAATCATAGCACTTCCATTCTTTTCATTAAACATTATGTTCGTGAAATCAATAATAGCATCAATATGCAGAAATCATATACATGGGGTTTTGAAAGCTCACGAACATATCTTTGTCAGAATAATGATTACATGCCATATCTCTAATCAAAAAACATTTTAATGCATAATATACTTTAAAATAACCTCATGACTTACCGAATGCCCATATAACTTATCCCTTACCTGAAAGCAGAGGAACCGAGAGCCTAAAGTCGAAGGAGCTTAGACTTGGATACTGGTAACACCTAAACCATAAATCAAAGCTTATTACTATCCATAATTCTTTACCATAAACTTCACATTCATCTCAAAGCCTATTTCTTAGAATTAAGGAAATCCTAATCTCACCTCAACGAGGTTCCCACAAACAAAAATACATTCATCAACAACAAGTACAAAATCCTAGAGAAACCAACATTCTTATATTAATCTCATATCTCTAAAAGAGCTAACTTTATTTCAAAAAGTGCTTTAAGGTTAGGGCAATAATGCATGCATAAATATAAAATCTTTTAAGCATGATCATGTAACTATATAGATTCATATGATAACATACAACACGTCGGGCAAAACAGCTTCATACATACAACCATCTCATGGTTTACAACCCCTTCCTTTGGGTACTAAACCTCAAAACAAGTTACACAAAATTAATCTATGATCGAAACATACCAAAAGATAAGCATATCAAATTATAGCTCAAAACATTCACCCTAACTTAATAATTAAATCCACAAAGTTAGGCATGTCCCTTACTATTCACTGTTCTATTCCAGCAGCATAGGCTCCATTTGTAAAATACAAACGGGCTACTCAAACACATCCAATTGTCATGAAATTTTACATAACTACTCCCCTATATGTCCAGTATATACCCTAAAAATTTCGGAGTCAAAGCATAAACCCATGATTTACTAAAAATCACGAAAGACAGCATACTCAAATCTGTCCTGTCAGAAATTCATGCAACTTATAAATTAAACCATTAATTTTATGTTCATCCAAATGCTATGAGACCAATTCAATAACAACCAAAAGTGTCTTAAGTTTCATAGGAATTATCCCTAGCATCCAAATTCACTATATAAAATTTAATACATAATTTAACATGCATGAACACAGAATCTGTCACAGTGACAGCTTCAGAACATATTCTTACAAAATCATCAACAAATAGCAATAAGCCTTAATTTCATTTGGGTATTTTTATACCTATAATTAACATACTAAATTATGTTATTAAACATTAAATAAACCATAATATCATTAAACCTTCAAATCACTAAAACAGAATCACCAATTCAACTTCCAAAAACAGAGCAGAGAACAAAGAGGGAAAGTAAGCAAACAATTATACTATCCAAATACACAAAATCAGATGAGGTTTAATTACTTACCCACAAAAATTTGAAGCTGAAACCTTAGGGTTAATTGTTTAATTTCATCTTTAGAGAAGAATATATTGTGTTGGTGAGAATGGGAGGGCTGCCGTGTAGAAGCAACAGAAGAAGAGAGAAAGAAGAACAAAGAAAGAGGAAGAGTAGAGAGAGAGGGGCTGGACTTCTGATCTGATGCAGCCAAGAAAATGAGAAAAGTGTGAAGACTTTTGGGGCAGCAAAATCAGATAAGAGAGGTGGAAAATTGGGGTGGATACGTGTATGGCTAGGGAAAGAAATATCCCACCCACTTTCAACTTTTCTTGCCTTCACACTTATAATATATATATATATATATATATATATATAATCTTTGCATTCACACTTACCTACAAGAATAATATTATTTTACACACACACATATATATATATATATATATTTATATATATCCTTACCTTTATACATTAATTAAACACCAACAATTATATATCTAATAACTTAAACTACTTAATATAATTTTACACATACTTAGTATATATTTAAAATACCGATAGCAATTCAATTATGTATAATCTTTACAATTCTCATTCAATGGCATTATAAAATAATATGCTTATTAAATACTCTTCTATTATTTTTTGTAAGTAAGTGGCTTAAAAATACTAATAATACTTAACCACTTAAACACATAGTTTAATTATAAAAATTGGGTCGGGGTGTTACAGTGATGGTGAAGAAAGTTAATGGAAAGTGGAGAATGTGCGTAGACTTCACTGACTTGAACAAAGCATGTCCCAAGGATAGTTATCCTCTGCCACGCATTGATCAATTGGTGGACTCTACTACTGGCCATCAGTTGCTGAGCTTCATGGATGCCTTCTCAGGATATAATCAGATCAAGATGGATGAAGCTGATCAGGAAAAAACTTCCTTCATTACTAGCCAAGGCTTGTTTTGCTACAAAGTGATGCCCTTCGGCTTGAAAAACGCAGGAGCGACTTATCAAAGGTTAGTGAATGACATGTTTCGTCCACAAATAGGACGGAATGTGGAGGTTTATGTCGATGACATGCTTGTGAAGAGCATAGACGAGGGAAGCCATCTAGACGACCTACAGGAAACCTTTGAAACACTTCGGTGATATAAGATGAAGTTGAACCCAAGCAAGTGTGCATTCGGAGTATCGTCGGGAAAGTTTCTGGGGTTCATGGTCTCGCAAAGAGGAATTGAGGCAAATCCGGACAAGATCCAGGCTATATTGAACATGGAGCCACCGAGGAGTATCAAGGAAGTCCAATCCCTCACAGGACGAGTTGTCGCTTTGAACAGGTTTGTTTCGAAAGCCACAGATAAGGGTTTACCTTTCTTTAAAGTCCTTAGGAAGGCATTTGAATGGACGGACGAATGCCAAAGGGCCTTCCAAGACCTGAAAGACTATCTCACAACTGCCCCATTATTAAGTCCATCCGTGTAAGGAGAAGAACTGTACCTATACTTAGCAGTGTCCCCACACGCCGTAAGTTCAGCTTTAATCAGAGAAGAGGGGAAAATACAAAAACCG
Source organism: Quercus lobata (assembly GCF_001633185.2). NCBI lineage: Eukaryota > Viridiplantae > Streptophyta > Magnoliopsida > Fagales > Fagaceae > Quercus > Quercus lobata. Next base: position 56,499,033 of record NC_044907.1, on the reverse strand, counting down.
GTGTACTACACTAGCCGGGCACTCAGAGGAGCAGAGGGAAGGTATCCGCTCATGGAGAAATTGGCTTTTGCACTGATAACGGCTTCTAGGAAGTTAAGACATTACTTCCAAGTTCATGTCATCAATGTCATGACGGACCATCCGCTTAAGAAGGCAATGAACAAGCTGGAAGCCGCAGGACGACTGATTCAGTGGGCAGTTGAACTTAGTGAATTCGACATTCGGTATCAACCGAGAAATGCAATAAAGGCTCAAGCCCTAGCAGATTTCATCGCAGAGTTCACTCCTAGTTACGAAGACCTGGGGGAAGGAGAGTACAACAACAAATGGGTCGTCTATGTAGATGGATCATCTACATTATATGCTGGAGGAATAGGAGTTGTTTTGCAGTCGCCAGAAGGGTACAAATTGAAATACAAGGCCCGTCTGCAATACCAGACTACTAACAATGAAGTGGAGTATGAAACCCTTTTAAAGGGGTTGGAACTGGCCAAATCCGTAGAAGCAGACTCAATACTTGTCCTGGGAGACTCTCAATTGGTCATAGGCCAAGTAAATGGGACATGTGAAGCCAAGGAAGACAGAATGAAGAAATATCTAAGGAAGGTAGTACGCCTTGTGAAGAAATTCAAAAAAGCAGATTTTGTTCAAATCCCAAGGGAAGAGAACGTGGAGGCAGATACTCTGGCGAAGGAAGCATCTGCGAATGAGGCGTTGGACGAAATGGATGATGTACACTACATGCCAAGTATAGACCTTCCAGAACTGATGCAGATAGAGGGAGAAGGAAATTGGATGACCCCAATAGTGTCATACTTAAAGGACGGAAGGCTTCCAGAAGAGAAGGACGAAGCTAGGAAGCTCAGGGTCAAGTCAGCCAGGTATGTGCTTATGGACGAGGTGTTATACAAGAGAGGTTTTTCCCAACCTCTCTTAAGATGTTTGGCTCCGGACGAGGCAAATTACATGTTGAGGGAGGTTCACGAAGGAGCATGCGGGAACCATTCGGGAGCCAGATCACTCGTCCATAAAGTCATCAGTAGCGGATTCTATTGGCCAACCATCCAAGCTGATGCTAAAGCATATGTCAAAGTATGTGATCAGTGTCAACGCTTCAGCAACATTCCCAGACAGCTAGCAGAATATCTCACGCCAATGATGGCCCCTTGGCCTTTCGCACAATGGAGACTAGACATTTTGGGGCCCTTTCTAACTGGAACTCGGCAAATGAAGTTTCTGGTGGTGGGAATAAATTACTTCACAAAATGGGTGGAAGCCGAATCCTTAGCCAAAATTACGCAGCAGAATGTCAAGAACTTCGTCTGGAAGAACATTGTATGCAGATTCGGAGTACCTAGAGTACTAGTGTCTGACAATGGACGACAGTTTGACAACACACCTTTCAGGGAATTTTGTGAACAGCTTGGAATGAAGAACCATTACTCCTCACCCTCCCACCCACAGGCCAATGGCCAGGCAGAAGTAGCGAACCGATCCTTGCTGAAGATCATCAAGACTCGGCTCGAAGGGACAAAGGGAATATGGCCGGATGAATTACCAGGTGTTTTATGGGCTTATAGAACGACAGTGAGAACTCCAACAGGAGAAACTCCTTTTAAACTAGCCTACGAAAGTGAGGCAGTTATACTAGCAGAAGTACACATGACGAGCCACAGGGTGAGGAAGTATCAAACTGAAGAAAATGAGGAACAGCTCCGTCTTAACCTTGACCTTATGGACGAGGTCAGGATGGATGCAGAACAGAGGACAGCGAGGTACAAAAATCTCATGGCAAGACAATATAACGCTATGGTGAAGCCTAGGCGTTTCAACATCGGGGATCTCGTCTTGAAGAGGGTTACCTTGGCAACAAGAAACTCGGCCTACGGGAAACTTGGCCCAAATTGGGAAGGACCTTATAGGGTTATCAACTGCAAAAGGCAAGGATCCTACTATTTGGAAGCTTTGGATGGGCGGAGGCTGGAACACCCTTGGAATGTTGAGCACCTCAGGAAGTACCATCAATAAGTGCTGACTCTTCACCAGTGTCCTTGGACGAGATATCTGGACGAGCAGAAGTGTTTACTACTATCAAGTGTTTTTAAGTATTTTAATAATCCCCTAGAAAGTACATTAGTGTTTTCACTTTGTGCTATTCATGGATGAGTTGGTTTGTATTTTTAATTCAATAAGGCACTAGCTCATGAGCATGTGCCATGCCTGTGGACGAATGTTTACATAAGTTTGGATTTTCAAATATATATATTTTATTTTCAAGTATATTATTGGAATCCTTATATGTTCATTCAGATTGATCCGCAAAAAAGAAAGCAAGCATGGACGAATGAAATCCTTGGACGCAAGGATATATCGTCCATAAGCCTTCCTCCAAAGGAAAGATGAAAAGGTACATCCGTCCAAAGCAAGAGACGAGATGAAACCTAAACTGAAAATGAAGCTAAGGTCCATCCGTCCAGAACATAGGACGAGATGAAACCTAACCTAAAAATGAAACTAAGTTTCATCCGTCCAGAACATAGGATGAGATGAAACCTAAGCTAAAAATAAAGCAAATTTTCATCCGTCCAGAACATAGGACGAGATGAAAAGGGCATACTCGTCTAGACCTCAAGACGAGATGAATTCCCAAAAGTGTTCGTCCGAGACACGGACGAGCAAAGACTTCAAAACTAGCTTAACAATCCATTACATTGGACGAGAAATCGCTAAAAAGTCTGATCATCAAGGACGACAAAATGATCGTCCATAATTTTGGAATGATGAAAAATCTAGCCAAAAGGAATCAATTTACTTTACCTTGGTGATGTAATAAAATTCACCCCCATGCTCAAGACGAGGTGAACTGAATTCCTGGATGGACGAACCACACTGATGATATGAAAATAAAAATTTCATACATAAAGCTGGAAACGTATATATTCAAACACAATGGAAGTAAAAATAGAAGTATTCATTTCTTTCATGAAATTCAAAGGGTGGACGACCAACGTCCAAAAACCCCTTTAGTTTTGAATATGAAAATGTATATAAAACTCGTCCACTATCTAGGACGAGACAATTGTACTTATATGGACTGGAATTAAAAAAAAAAAAAAAAAAAAAGCCCAAAACAACAGGCACTTTCAGATAAAAGTAAAACAAATTTTAAATTGCAAATCATTTAGGCAAACTAGCCTTGGGGTCGTCCTGAATGACTTCAGTGTTAGCGTCGTCCATGATGTTGACGTCCTCGGAACTCGTCTGCAACACGGAACTCTCTGTAGCAAGAGGAAGCTTGAAAGAGTTGAAGTCCAAATCAGGATATGCGTCTTTGGCGTCAGCACGGAAGTCTTCATAGCCAGCTACATAATGACTGTCTAGACGATTCTTATACTCGTCAGACTTCTTAAAGGCAGCAATTGCCTCTTCACGTGCCTTCTCCAAAGACGAGGTAAGCTCTGAAACTTGTCCTTTGAGATGGACGATGCGGGTATCCTTCTCTAAGTTGTCAGCTTTGAGCTCCTCCACTTCGTTCTTCGGCTTCGTCTCGCTTCCCAGCAGACAATTAAAGTCTTCGGTCAACCTAATGACCTCCCCCTTCTTGGATAAAATCTCATGGCTCAGCTCCTTAGCCTTATCCTTGGCCTTCTTAGCATCTGAAGCAAGCTCCTTGGCTTGACAGGTTGCTGTATAGAACTTTGACATAGCCTGCATTTGGATGAAAAAGAGTTAGACATTTCATTCAAGATAAAATGTTTATACACAAGGACGAGGAATAAACTTACCTTGAAAAGGTCATGGATGCCAGAGCGTTCAAACTCCTTCATTGACATGTTGTAACATTCGTTAACTTCATGATCAGTGACGATTCCTTTGAACGTCCTCCATGCGTAACCCTCGTCCAGAACCAAATTAGGTGGATGATCAGAGGACTCTGAAGGGCTTGGCTTATGAGAAGCTTTGGGGGGAGGAGGAGGATCAGACTGGACAGGATGAACTGTTTGGAGGGGCTCCACGTCCACCCCAGGTTCGTCCAAGTTCACCGTTGGTGGTACGAACTTAGGAACCTTGGGAAGGGAACTCTTACTTGACTTTTGCTTCTTGTGGCCACGACGACTGGGGAGGTCGTCCAGGTCCACAGTACTTAAGATTGGTTTAGACTTCCTCTTCCCAGCCTGGACGAAAGCCACTTTGACAGTAGGGGCAGCAACATCCTCGTCCCCGCTAGCCACTGTTTTCTCTTTGTTTTCCCTCATCGTGCTTATCCCTATGATGAGGAAAATTAATTAAAAATATATATATATATATATATATATATATAAGTAGATAAATAAAAAAGAAAGGAGAGCTGAAATAACAAAGTATAATGGACGACACTTACTTCGACGAGTGAGCTCTTCGTGACTTAAGTTCTCAGCAGTTGGGACTGGACCAAGTCCCCAAGTAGCTAGACAACTAAGGGTAACTAAGTCGTGGAAAGTCCTTCCTGAAAAGGTGCGAACCACTTCTATCCGGTCCAAGAAAAACTTATCCAAGTGTGGACGAACGACAGCTGCATCACCAAGATAAAGGGTTAGACGAGTGACAGATAAAAAATTGAAAAGGACAAACAGGATAAAATGGAAAGAAAAACATACCCTCAGGACGAAGACGACCTAGAGGGCTGGTAAAAGGTGGGAAGAGGGGAATACCTACATCAGCTGGGTCCCCAGCCCAATTTCCAGAAATAATAAAAAATTCTTTTTTCCAAAGCCGGTTAGACGAACTACGGCCCGTTATTAAACTGTAATATGAACCTCTGGACGAGAACTGGTAGAACCCAGCAGATTTTTTGATCTCTGAGGGCTCATAGAAGTAAAGGAACTCGTCCACTGTAATTGGACGGTCCCCTTCCAATGCCTCACGCCATAATACTTGCATGGCAACAATCGTCCTCCAACCATTGGGATTGAGCTGGTTAGACCCAATACCCAACCTTTGGAAGAGGTCTCTGCAGAAAGAGTTTAGGGGAAACCTAAGGCCAGCTAAAAGATAAGAAGCATATACCCCTAAGCCAGAGGAAGGGGAACAACACCATTCTCCAACCTTGGGTAGACGAGGGTTAAGCTCTTTAGGGATTTGATATCTATCTACAAGAGTTTTTAACTTAGCACTGTCTAAGATGGATGCTACCTCTGGGGCACAACTATAGATTACATCTTCTTCGTCCTCTTCCTCGTCTTGAGGAGAACCAGATGGCTGTCTGGACGAACTAGCCCCAGATCCAGAAGCCGCCCTACGTCGTTGTTCCTGAAATTCCTCTAAGGGAATGCCAGGAACCCCAGACGAGTAATGCTCGTCTGAGGAATCACTACAGGACGAACTATCTACACTACCCTCACTCTCAGAGCCGTCCTGGTAGTCGTCTATCTCTCTCTCTAAACAAGAAGATGAAGACATGTTTGAAATGTAGAGGACTTAAAATGAGAGCCTAAAAAGAAAAAAAAAGAAAAGAGGAAATACCTGATGAAACTAGGACGAGAGCTAGACGAGAATCTTGGATGAGTTGGCAGAAGAGAGAATGAGGAAAAAAGTGAGGGGCATGAAAGAGAATGCGCTATTTATAGGCCCCAGCAACAGGGTCAACGAAACGACACTCGCCACTCAGAGATTGACACGTGGCGATCCCTTTGGGAAACGAGATCGACACGACTGGCCAACCAACAGTTTCGCAACACATGGCGTACGAAAAAGCGAAATTTTGTTAAAATCACGACAATGTCTTGGATGACCCTTTGAACAAAGGGGCAACTGATAGAGAAGTGGAAAATAATCCATCTCCAGATCGTCCAAATGGATCATCCAGAGCCTACAGCGCAGGTTGATTCAAGAGTTTATCCAAAAGAAGGAGAAACGTCCATGAATAATAGCACCACTCCATAAGTTTAAGTCTCCCATGGACGACATGATCGTCCATTAGGTTCGTCCATGAGCAATCGTTAGATATCCTTGGACGACTAAACCGTCCTACACCAGACGGACGAAAGCTTAACACTTAGACTTTCGACTAAACCCGCAATTATCTCAACAAACCCTTCGAATAAGTTAACTTCCATTAGCGGTTACAGTTTTATATCCGTTGAGGTAGTTAACTCCGGAGTTGTTGGTTTCCACAAATCCTGGGGAGGTTATTGGACAAATAACTGTCCCAGGCTCCCTATATAAGGGACCGGTCTGAACCCGACATCGGTAAGATTTTCTCTCAGACAATTTTCCAAAATACTTGGAACTTCTTTCTCTACGAGACTAACTTCTCCATCGGAGGGGGTTCGACCGGTCTTCTCCGGTCTCCTCTTTGATCGCATTTTCTTCCTTGCAGGCCATCAACCGTTTCAATAGCCCACCGAAGCCAGGCCATCCACCTCACTGATTCGGAGCGATATCAAAAGTTACGGCTCGATAGATTTTACACTAACTTAATTCTAAGTGTGGAATAGTGTAAATGCGAGCGGATAAACAAACAAGCTACTCTAACAAATATTCATATAATCACAGTAGTAAAATGAAATGTAAAAGAGTAGGGAAGAAGAATGCAAACACAGATAACACGCCGATGTGTTATTGAGGAGGAAACCGAAGAACTCGGCAAAAAACCTCTCCACCGCCCTCCAAGCGGTAATCGATTCACAAGACAATCAGTTGGGATACATGGGTTAGCAAGAGACCCTCCAAGCCTAATCTACCTGCTGTACCTAAGCCCTCCAAGCTCTTACTCCAACAAGGCTTCTCGGAACCGTGTCTTGTTTAGCTTTTTGAATCTCGCAACAAGTTCCATGTTGCATCTACCATCCTTGGTTTCTTCCAATGCTTCCTAGCAACACCAAAAACACTCACTACACTGAAAAGGTGTGGATTGTATTTGGGTACAAATCTCCTCTCAAGGTATGATAATGAGAGAGGGAAGGAGAAGAGGCTACAATGATTTCTCACTAAGGATGAGTAGCTCTCTCTCAAAAAGATGGGTGTGTGTTATAGAAAACCTATCTAGGGTTTTTCTCTTTGAATGGTCTATTTTACATTTTTGGGTAATAAGGGTATATATAGTATGGGTGAAGGGTAAGGAAGTCACACATAAAAATCCTCCAAGCAAAATGTTTCGCAGTTGTTTCGCGGGAAGGCCTTACCCGCGAGACACTCGCGAAAACGATAGCCTGGTATGACTCTTCAGCTTCCAGTCATGTGCTCCTCACGTGCTCTTTCGCGGCTTAGCTTCTCGCGAAATCCACTGATTCTTCATTTAAGCTTGAGTTTTCACCAACTTAATACTAAACCTAATTCAATAAAATCCCACAAAATACAAGGAACAAAATTAGAGCAATTACAACACTTTTTGTCATAGAATAAAGCCAACATAAAACATAGTTGTAAATCACAACTTTACAATCTCCCCCTTTGGCTATTTCGTGACAAAACACCCTATAATAAACTCCATACTTAAATGTGAGTTTGGGAACAATGGCAAAACTCACTCACACCTAAATCTAGAAGCTGTGTAGCACTTGGAACATATCTACTTGTAGCCTGATACATTTGCATAAAACACATTAGACCCTCAAGGTAAATCAAGTGATAAAAGGACAAGTATAATGTAAAAAGTAAAATGCGATTAAATAAATATGTTGTGAAACATATGAGCAACTTGATCAAACACATGACAGTCATATGGAAATGACCACAATGATCATATAGCAAAGCAAATGATCATCCGAACATGCAATCAATAAGGCACAATAGCATAAGGATAAATGTGTGTCCAACACTCGACCAATGCAAAATACATGAAGTATATGCATCTAGGAACAAGATCCTACTAGGGCATAAGAGCATGATGCGATAAGAGTAGCAAAGCATAGATAATATTAAATATAACTCAAAGCACCAAAAAGCAACGAGAAAACAAGTATAAAGAAAAACAAGGTTTTCTCATAAAAGAATGTCTTCTCCCCCTTGGTATATGCATCTCCCCTATCACTTTCTCCCCCTATGAATGTGCACGAGGTAGAAATACTTCCCCTAAAAGTGTGCACATGAGTCATATAGAAATGACGATACAAACCTGTATACTCTCCGGTATACTTTCCCCCTTTTTGTCACGAATAGACAAAACAAACAAGAGGAAGGAGGGAAAGAAAAGAAGATATGAGCAAGGGTACGATGCATGAGGGGTGCAAAAAGACTGAGAAAATAAAGCTCAAACGAAAAACAAAGACATCTTAAAACTTGCTACAAGCATAAAGTATACATGACATGCTAAGGATGATGGAACATGATGTAAACCTAGGCATGACATAGACACAAGAACATGTTAAGTGCTAAAAGGTCTAAAAAGACTTAACTAGCATGATAAAAGTGCAAAACTTGTCAAGTGTTAGAGTGTGTGCAGCAAAGGTGCATCTAGTGTGCATGTGAGATGCGTGACCAATGCATGAATAAACACTCACGGGGCAAAGTGTATAAAACACACCACCGATGATCAAAACATGATAAACATGAATAATTATGGTGATCCCCAAAATTTGGTACTCAACGGAGTCCAAAATAACAATAAAATGCCATTTGGGCATTTTATCAAACACTTAGAGTGCACACACTACACATGTATGTTAAATAATGCATGAACATATGAAAATCTTGCTTAAATACATGTTATTTTTGCCACAAGGGACCAACAACCAAAGCAAATCATCATTTAAAACAAATCCCAATCAAAAAGACTGACAAAAATTAAGTTTTCCAACTCCCATTTGAGAAAATCCCAACTATGAACATAAAACTCCAAAAAACATAATCTAAGGATCAAAATCAATGAAAAGAGTTAAAGATTACCTTAGAGATGTTAATGGAATGAAAAACACTTGAATTTAGTTGGGTTTTGATGTAGAAACAATAAAACAGGGGTTTGGGAGAAGATGTGAGAAGTTTAAAACAAATGTCCCACGAAATGCCCTTTAAAAGCTGATTTGGAAATTTTCGCTGGTTAAAATCCCGCGAAATTTCGCTGGTAAGCCTTACTCATGAAACAGTTGCGAAACAGCCGCGAAACTCTCTGTGTAAAGCTAAAAAACTTGAGATTGGACCATTTAACTCCTAGCTGAGCTTACATATGAAATGGGTCACGAAAACACCCAAAAAGCATGTTTTTCACACAAAAACAATTTGAAAAACTTTGAAAAACATGGGTGATACAAATCACTTACAAAAGCAAACAAAAAGAACAAAAATCCTTTTGGTTTGATCCACATATGGTTGAGCACACACACATCACATTTGAACATGTACAAACCACACAAATGAAATAGGCATTCATTGAACATTAAACTTGTGTATTGTGTGTGTGGATCAAGTGTGGAATAGTCCTTAGACTAGAGTGAAGTTTTAATGATCAATTCAATCAAGTCATACACAACTGATATGAAATCAAGTAGTCTATCTCAATTATAGAAATGAGCATATATGACCTCCCACAAGTGAATGATTGCAAAATTTAGAAGCTTTTCATTTGGCTTCTGCATAATTCATGACATTTGATCCTTTTTGGATAATACATCTCTTTTTGAGATCGGTGCTTGAAATTTTTGATATTTCAACATTGTGATTTAGCCTTTGGCTTTTTGAGCACCATACGTTTCAATACATAAGTCGCTTTCCCTTTTTTCTAGTCAAATACTAGTATGTGCGATAGGCTTTTGTAGCTCATTATCTTTTTTCATTTGGAGATTTACATTTGGAGAGCTCAATAGCAAAAACATAAAAATAAAAGTGGGAAGATATATGGCACAAGTCTATGTAAGTATCAAGACAAACAAGACTATTGACCAATCATTCATGACAAGCTTGAAGATCTATTTACAACAATTACACATAGATTTCAAGATTTCTCCCACAAAGATATATGTGCATACATAACAAATTAAGCTCCTAAATACACTATGCCATTAGTACGAAGGTACTAGGCAAAACTCACATGAGATATGTGCTTAAACATATACGATCAAACTTTTTGAATTTTTCACTTTTTATGCGGTTTTGGATTTTTTACTCACACAAAACTAAAACAAAAAGTAAGATAAAAACAAAAGTAATGCATACAAGAAAATGCAAGATGCACAAAATGCATGAAGATATGACATTTAATGTATGAAAGATCCTACAAAGATTGAAAGAAATAGATCAAGGACCAAAAGAACAAAAGCTCAACTATAGGAACCCTTCCTTATCCAAACACAATGATTGTTCGGAATGATTGTCTCATGAGAAGTGAGACGAGGGTTGGGAGAATGAGAACCGGAGATGCACATAGACAAGGAGTTAAGAGCATTAAACATTTTCTTTAACAACATGCTATTATCACTCAAATCCGGTTTATCCTTTTTAGCACAACTTTTAAGAAGCTCAAGTTTCTCTTTTCTTTTAATTCTTTTAAGAGCTTGAAACTTAGAGCAATGAGGTCTTAGATGACCAAAGACACCACAATGGTGACAAACAATGTGTTTAGGTCCACTATGCCTTTTGAGAAGGGATCTAGCAACATGAGTTTGTTCTCTCTTTAACTTGGGGCATTGGGGTCTTGTGTGATTGATCACACCACAATGGTGGCAAGTAGGAACAAATTTAGATCCACTCAATTCCCTAGGATGGGACCTAAACAGAGGCTTAGGCTTAAGAGCCTTTCTCTCCATCTTTTGATTTCTTTTATGTGGAGGAATGTACACCGATTTTTCCTTTGAGGTAGAACACACAATAGGCACAAAATTGGGTATCACAACATGATTACAACAAATATTTTCATCCTTATTAGCAATAGGTTCAACAATCAAACACTTGACATGCATCTTAAGAGATTCATTTTTACATTTTAGTTCATCAACAAGTTTGTTAGACAAAACAAGTTTAGCATGCAAGTCCATATTTAAACATTCAAACTATTTCAGCTTTTCAAGAGAATTTTCAGCAAGCTTCTTATACTTTTCAACCAATTTATTAGATTCACTGAGCTTAGCAAACAAATCATCCTTTTCACAACTACACTTGCTTAAATTCTTATGAAACTTCTTAGCTTCTTTCTTCAAGAGTTTGTCAATAACACCCATAGATTCAAGTAACATGTCATCACAATTATGAGGATTAACACTCATAGAGGCATTTTCACTAACACATGGCATGTTACAATCAACAACATCCATAGAAGCATATAAAGCATTATCCACGGCAAAATACACAAGGGGTCAAGGATCACACTTAGGTAATGTAACCAATACAAGTGTACCCGCTCTGATACCAATTGAAAGCTTGAAAATGTGTTAAAAAACACAAGACCTGTTTAGACTCCCAAATAAAAGTTACAGCTCGATAGATTTTACACTAACTTAATTCTAAGTGCGGAATAGTGTAAATGCGAACGGATAAACAAACAAGCTACTCTAACACATATTCATATAATCACAGCAATAAAATGAAATGTAAAAGAGTAGGGAAGAAGAATGCAAACACAGATAACACGCCGATGTGTTATCAAAGAGGGAACCGAAGAACTCGGTGAAAAACCTCTCCGCTGCCCTCTAAGCGGTAATCGATCTACAAGACAATTAGTTGGGATACATGGGTTAGCAAGAGACCCTCCAAGCCTAATCTACCTGCTGTACCCAAGCCCTCTAAGCTCCTACTCCAACAAGGCTTCTCGAAACCATGTCTTGTTTAGCTCTCCGGATCTCGTAACAAGCTCCATGTTACATCTGCCATCCTTGACTCCTTCTAATGCTTCCCAGCAATACCAAAAACACTTACTACATTGAAAAGGTGTGGATTGTGTTTGGGTACAAATCTCCTCTCAAGGTATGATAATGGGAGAGGGAAGGAGAAGAGGCTACAATGATTTCTCATTAAGGATGAGTAACTCTCTCTCAAAAACATGGGTGTGTGTTGTAGAAAACCTATCTAGGGTTTTTCTCTCTGAATGACCTCTTTTACATTTGTGGGTAATGAAGGTATATATAGTATGGGTGAAGGGTAAAGAAGTCACACATAAAAATCCTCTAAGCAGAATGTTTCGTGACTGTCTCGCGGGAAGGCCTTACCCGCGAGACACTCGTGAAAACGATAGCCTAACACTACTTTTCAGCTTCCAGTCATGTGCTCTTTCGCGGCTTAGCTTTTCGCGAGCTTCTCACGAAATCCACTGATTCTTCATTTAAGCTTAAGTCTTCACCAACTTAATACTAAACTCAATACAATAAAATCCCACAAAATAAAAGGAACAAAATTAGAGCAATTACAACACTTTTTGTCATGGAATAAAGCCAACATAAAACATAGTTGTAAATCACAACTTTACAGAAGTAGCAAAGAAAGCTGTTTGGCTCAAGAAATTCCTTTCTGATCTTGGTGTTATAAGAATGGAGCAAGTTCCTATCACATTGTTTTGCGACAATAGTGGAGCGGTTGCACAATCCAAAGATCCAAGGAATCACAAGAAAGGAAAGAACATTGAAAGAAAGTACCACATCATTCGAGACATTGTTGCTCGTGGAGTTGTAATAGTAGCAAAGATAGATAGTGTAAATAATCTAGCAAATCCCTTTACCAAAACCTTGCCTCAAAGGACTTTTGAGTTACATTTGGAGGAAATGAGAGTTAGATTAGTGCACAATAGTCTTTAGGGCAAGTGGGAGATTGTTAGGATTAATGCCCTTAAATCCTATTGTATGATGCTATGTATCACATTATGTATGACTTGATGTTGTAATTAATAAAGTTGTTTTATTATTATCTAAAATAATGATAACATGAATATTTGGACATGACCGTATAGTCCATGAGATGCATAGTATGTGATTTAGTCACAGAAGATGTAAGTCACAAGTTTTTTATAAACTCAAAATTTTAGTTTGTAGTCGATGATGAAATTAGACATTTCATCTGTGAAGACTATAACATATCAACTAAGATGATTTGTCTTGATCATGGAAGTGGAGACTTCTAGTTGGTATGTTCATATATTTTAAGAGTTAAGACATATTGAACTAGACCGTTATGAGATTTATTATTCTCCTAACGACTGTCAAATGAATAATAAATCTCATAACTTCTATTTACATCAACTCTTAATCCTGAGAGAATAATGGACCTGATCATGAAGTGTAGGTTGCTTTGGTATGTCAGGAGTGAGATCTAAAGTAACAGTCAAAACCTCAGTATGTTGGGCAACCACATTCAGTGTTGATGGAACATATATTATCAAGATGGAATTCATAATCTCTTAACGGAGATATAAAATATTACCTTGAGATAAGTTTAATGGGTTTGGTTATTCAGAGTGTTAAGGCTAACCACTTTAGTAAAGAGTTACTAAAGTATATATTTATGAAATTGGATTTCATAAATATATAACGAATAGCTTAAAGGATTAAATCAGGTGCTTAAGGATTAAGATGTAGTAATCTTCAAAGTGGCAATCTACATTTATGACTTTGTATTACTACGAATATTTTATTTGTTCCCTTTTGATCCCACTCCAAGTCACATACTAAAGGCCAATTGGAATGGCCCAAGAGGCTAGTCCAATTAGATAATCAGTTATAAGGAGAGAAACATACAAAATTTTGTAAGAGAATGAAATGGTTTTGTATGTGAGTGTTGGGCACTCTCTAATTCTCCCTTGAACATATTCATAGAAACTAATTGAGAGACCACACTTTTGGGCATAAGTGGAATTGGAGTGAAGATTAAAAGTATTCCTAAGTACTTCTAATCTTTTGTTTTGAATTTTACCACACCAAGGTACACTCTCTTATTCTTATATTCTAAAATTTGCATAGTACATGTTATCAATTACAAATGAAGTAGATCCGTTAATTTTCTGCTGCGTATGTTTTGTATGTTATACAAACATGTTTTTTTCCAACACAAGGAACGTGGCCCAAGCAAGAAGTAGGAAAAGTAAAGGGAGTACATGGATGGGGACCCTAATACTTGCTCTAAAGAAGAGGCTTAGAGAGTGAGAAAGAGAAGACCACTCTGGAGGGGCTAGGCCCCCTAATCTACTAAACATTGCCCTTTGTGGGCTTGCATCCTTGCCCTTTTTGCTCGTTCCTAGGAGTTCGCACCCTTGCTCCAAGCGTCCACACATCAAGCATGTAAATGTAAAGATAAAGGAAACAAGACAACGAATGAGCAAATAAACAAACGGAAAGAAAAAGCACGCTAAATACAAACAAGGAAAAGATGCCAAATGGGGGCAAAGAAACATGTGAATCACACGAAAAAGCAAAGAAACATGTTATCAAACAAAAGGGGAGTGTCCTAGGAGGAAAAATGTAGGTTTGGATCAAGTGTCTATAGCTCCATTGGATTGAAGTATGGACAACACATAGACTCATGCATGAACATATAGGCAAGAGTGCAAAGATGCAAAGAAGCAAAGAAAGCCAAATGAGTGGTGCAAAGCAAGCACAGCAAGCATATCAAGATTGCACAGAGCAGAGAAAGGTATAAATCAAGCACCCAACACCATGGAGGTGTATCTTACAAGTGGTCACATCCAAACAAACCTTAGGGGGACGGGTGTAACCACACAAGCACAAACCCCCAGAGGGCACAAAGCATGGAAAAACGTAGATATAGAGAGGCTAACATGGAGATAAAGCAAAGAAGCAAGCAAGCAAACATACACATGCAAAGGAAATGATCGAAACCCTTTATTATAGGCCTAGGCATATGGATGTAGGCCTAAACCAGAGGATCTAGATCTACACCCCACCGGAAGAGCCAAAAACCAAGAAAGAGAGATATCAAGGGACAAAAAGGGCTAAAGTAGCACATGACATAGCAACCAACATATATCCAAGCACACAAACATGGCACAAAGCACATAAACACATAGATCTAAGCATAAACATGGCAAAAAACACATAGGCATACAGAGGTAAGCATAAACATGGCAAGGAGCCTAAAAACATGTGGATCTAAACACAAACATGAAATTTAGACACATCCTAGGCCAAGAAGGCTAGGCCAACAACATCAAAGCGATAAAACATGACATAAGCAAGGAAACATGCTATTAAAACTATAAAGACATGCTAGGAAGCAAGAACATGCGAGGAAAATCAAAAAGAGAATTTTATTTAGCGAAAAGAAGCTAGGAAAAGCTATAAAGGGAAAGGAGTGTGGATTGTAGCTAGAAAGCTACATCAACACCCCCTAAACCTCAAATCTGAGGTATGGAACCAAGGAGAGGAATATTAGGTGCCAGAACACTACCTCGAACATTATAGAGAAAATTTAAGAGTCTAAGGTGTTTTGATGTGTTTGGATGTGTTGGGGAGAGAAATTAAAGAGAGAAGAGAGAGAATTTGCCTAAAACTACTTAGAAAATCTTTTTTTTGTTTCTTGTTTTTTTTTGTTTGTTTTTTGTTTTTTGTTTTTTTGGTAAAATGAGGGGTCTGGGGGCATTTATAGTGAAACAATGACCTTTCAGCTGCTGTCAAACCTTTTAGGGCCACCGGCCACCTTGCTGACATCAGCACTTCTGGCCTTTTCCTGGTTCAACTTCAGATGCATATTTAAAGGCCTTCCTAGACTCAGATTGAGATGATCTTGGTGTCCCTAGAAATAACTGGATGTCTAGTTTTCAGAACACTAAGAAAATTGAAATTCTAACAGTCGGATCAAAATTTATCCCCTCATGAAGTGTGCTGACGCGCTTTTAACGGTTTGATGTAGTCGAAAATCACCAAGTAGCTCGAGTTTGATTTAGAAACATGAAAAATTTTGTTTTGTGATGATTTTGACCCAACTTAGACTTTTAGTCAACCCAGGGTTAACCAGGGGCATTTTGGTCAATTTGGCCTGAAATGGCACTTTGGGTGCTCCGATGCCCAAATGGGTTGCGTCATGTCAATCTAGATGTTTCTGTGTCTACACACGAGGTCAAGGGTGAACAGGTTGTGCCATGTCAAGGGCGAACGAAATACGGTGTCTACACACGCAAAATCCACTCTAGGGCAGTTTGTTTTGCGCGGTTCAATCTATTTCTACGAATCAATATGCTCATGATCGATACTTTGAGTAAAATAATGGGTTTGTCCTGCCAGGAACCTTTCTTGTTAAGAAACGCATAAAACCTACATTAGGGCAGTTTATTTTATGCAGTCTCTCCCCTTTCCATATCCCTCAGCGGGTTAATCAATATCAGTTTTTATTAGTAAACCTATGAAAATACGGTACAATGCAAATGAAACAATGCATGAATAACAACAGTGGTACAACCAACTCATAAATGCTAAAATGCTACTAGCATACGTACATCTAAACTTAACGAGAGGCGATATCCATATATACATCTGAGCCTACCAAGAGGTAATGGCATACATACATCTGAGCCTACCAAGAAGCAATATCAATAAACATGCATTTAAGCCTACCAATAGGCAATATCCATACATACATGTTAGGAAACATACCCAGAGGCCAAATCAAAATATAGTCCAGGCCCACGATGGGGCAATAATACATACATGTCAAGAAGCCTACCAAGAGGGAATATCAAAATATAGTCCAGGCCCTTGATGGAGCAATAATATATACATCTAAGGAAGCCTACGAAGAGGCAATATCAAGATACAGTCTAGGCCCACTATGGGGCAATATAATACATACATGTCTAGTCCACCATGGGGCAATGTTTGAAAGAGTACAAGGAAATGAATACATGCCCACACAAGGGCTACATCATCATAAAGATACAACAATGGTGGCTAATCTAAGGACAGTCATCATCATCTTTGATAGAGTCATCAGCAAAGCACCCAGGGCTACCATCATTAGAACCATCACCTGTAGTTGGACTAGAAGAAGGGTAGACTTGCCCATCCAAAGAACCTAGGACCCATCCTAGAGTGAGAAATGAAGCCTGCCCTAGTGCGAGGCCTCGTGCCCAGTTTGAAATTGGAGCAAATCCCTAACCGCCAGCAAGACCTGGAGGAACTAGCATGTACTCAATCTCGTGTCTCTGAATGGGAGGATCCCTGCTTGGAATGTAGGGCTCTAGGGGCATAGACATCCCATGTCCCCTCATCACGCCGATCAAGACGCCAATATACCCTTGAAGTATGCCTACCTTAGCAATATGCTGGCTCCTTTCTCTCTCCATGGTAAAAGTCTAACTCCCTCGCCTTTTCTGCCATCACTCCCTTTCCTAAGCCAATGCTCTAGCAATCTCCTCCTATATGTACCCCTCCCTAGTGATAGTGCCACTCTCAATATCTCGCACCCAAGCTTGTAAGGCCTCTATGTGTGATCCTAAATGGGCCTTTGAAGCCCTCCGGGCGCAT
Organism: Quercus lobata; assembly: GCF_001633185.2. Classification (NCBI taxonomy): domain Eukaryota; kingdom Viridiplantae; phylum Streptophyta; class Magnoliopsida; order Fagales; family Fagaceae; genus Quercus; species Quercus lobata. Next base: position 56,481,664 of record NC_044907.1, on the reverse strand, counting down.
GCAATGCTCCCAAGCACTCTACCCCAGCTCACAAGGCCGTCATTAATAATGGGTCCAGTCGATAATGCCTAAAACTAGGCAGCATAATCAATATCCTCTATAATGAAACCCTCGAAGGAACTTGTTGCATAAGGGTGTCATCCATGATCACCTTTGGAAAAGATATCTTAAGAGGTAGATCTTTGGGCACTTTGAAGGTCAGCATGACCGGATGGAAAGTCCTTTCAACCAAAAAGAACTCCCATCTAGTTAAAGCCCAAAACTAGTGTCAAATGCACGACTGAGCTATAGCAGGAATGACATCGTATCTAGCCAACAACCCTCCATCATAGGGGGTGTTGCGTACCTCACCCCAGGTGATGCAATCAAGCACAGCACTGATAATAATCCATTATGTCAGAACAACTCTGGAGATATTACAGAGGGACCAAGCATATGCCCTAGGATATATCGTCATGAAAAGATCAGCATACTGTGGCCACATGGCTGGGATGTACTCATATACCCACTAAGTCAAAAATTTGCTAATAACCCTCAAGGCTCCGGAACCTTGGCGCGACGCCTGCCTCAAATAGGCGATGAAGAATCTGTAGGAAAGGGACCCCCAATCATAATCCCCTATGACGAACACCATTCTATTGGCCACCAGCAGCCTAAAATTCAGCACTGACCTGTTGTTGCCTAGCAGGCAACTACCAATGAAGTAGAAGAAGAATCACCTGAGAGCAATGTCGTCCGGCTTTGCCGCCTAAGGTATGTTGTCCTCCAGCCACCACATACTAATCTGAGGCTCATCAGTAGGCCCAAAGTACCCTCTAGTCATCCTAGTAAGAGGGTAAGGAATACCCAAAAGCTCGCTTGCTACTGCGAAGCTCAAAAACTCAGTCGAGACTGGCCCCCTCCAAATCTAAGTCCCAAGTTGGTCGTCTTGTCAAGGGGAAGGACTACATACTCCCTGTAACTTAGATGAAAAGTATTTGCCCCAGCATGAAACCGCTATACCAAAGCCTCAGCCAACCCATGCCTTCTGGAATAAGGCAGAATACTAAGGAAGGCCTCGAACCCCTATCCATTAGGAAGGCGTGATAGAGCAAGTTAGTAGAGGCATGAAACAAGCGGAGGGAAAAGAAGACCACGCCCCTTGGCCACGAACTCTATTAGCACCTTCTGCTCAAAATCAAAGAAAAGCTATACGTTAACACTCATAATACATATGCCGAACTGACAAATGGAAGGGAAAAGAAGAGCAAACTTGACCCTTCCGTGCCTGAGCAGAAGGATGTCTCCTCAAATCATGTTGTAGATGAATGTCCTCGATACTGTCATCAATCTCTTCAGTATAGGCCTCCAATCCAGCCTAACAAGGTGGAAACCTCAGTCTATCCGCCTCGGTCTATGAATTCTGTGCCTAGAAGCACCAGGGCCTGGCCCAGCTACATCATCAACCTATAAATCAGCATCCATATCAAACATGAGCTCGTCGTCCCCTGGGCCTCCTCCCCCCTCGGTCCAAGGGAACTATGAAGAACCTCCACCCGAACTAGTATGGTACTGAGATGAGGCACTAGCTGTCTCTATCGAACACTGGCTCCTAGTGCAATATACTATATTTATGCCCTCAGGGGCACGATGTCGTCACGTCCTCGATCAAAGTGCCTCTAAAGAGTCTGCACAACCTGCTCACTGACCGAAATAGTATCATCATCACTACTAGATGAGTCCACTCGGATGGTGCAATAACGGGAGCCTTCCCGTGATCTTTGCTAAATCTTGGCCACCAGGACATGATCTGCAAAAACAAATTTTGATTTAATTAGTAAGCCCAAATTAGATGACAATGCAAGCAGACAGGTAAGTATGTCTAACCTTACTACCTAACACATATCATGCTTGATCATACCAAAATGTCATGTTTTCTCAAAGCATTATAGTTTTCAAAATACCTCTCTCTTAGGATTCAGATTCGGCAACGACTGTTTAATCCTATCTCTTTTGCCTCAAAAGTATTCAAAGTTTTCAAAATGCCTCTCTCAGGATTCAGATTCGGCAGCGACCGTTTAATCCTATCTATTAATCTCAAAAATATCAAGATTTTCAAAATACCTCTCTCTTAGGATTCAGATTCGGCAGTGATCATTTAATCCTATCCCTTTTGCTGCAAAAATATCCAAGTTTGCAAAAAACCTCTTTCATCTCAAAGCATCTAGATTTTCAAAATACCTTTCTATCGAGATTCAAATACGGCAGTGATCATTTAGTCTCATCAAGATTCAGATTCGAAAGCAACCATTTAATCCTATGCCTTCATTGAGATTAAGATTCGGCAAGGACCGTTTAGTCTCATCAAGATTGAGATTCGGCAGTAACCATTTAATCCTATGCCTTCTTCAAGATTTAGATTTGATAGCAACCATTTAGTCTCATCGAGATTCAGATTCGGTAGCGACTGTTTAGTCTCATTAGGATTCAGATTTGGCAACGATTGTTTAGTCCTATGCCTTCTTCGAGATTCAGATTTGGCAGCGACCATTTAGTCTCATTAGGATTCAAATTTGGCATGACCATTTAATCCTATGCCTTCTTCAAGATTCAGATATGGCAACAACTGTTTAGTCTCATCAGGATTCATATTCGGTAATGATCGTTTAATCCTATGCCTTCTTCGAGATTCAGATTCGGCAACGATGGTTTAGTCTCATCAAGATTTAGATTTGACAGCGACCATTTAGTCTCATTGGGATTCAGATTTGGCAATGACCATTTAATTCTATGTTCTCCAAAACTACCCTTACTCAAAATTGCATTGTTCTCACATTTTCAATCTCCCAAAATTTTCCATTTATCATGCGTAGTATCTAATATCTACGTAGATTTTCTCTTAATTTTCATAGTGTTTCATGTGTTTTCATAGCATTCAACATATGCAAGTTCGCCTATGCTACTCAAACATGAGAAAAGATATATCTTCCAACGTCATCATGCATAAGTGATAAAAACAAAAAAACGTATATGCAAAAAAATACCAAAATTAAAATAAATACTGGCATGCTTTTCTAGTTTCGGAATTACTAGCATATTTGCTGAGAAATAAAGAAAAGGAGAAAATATGCACTGACCTTAAGTGCAAAGCAGAAGGGTGAAGCTGCAAGCTAAAGCTGAAAGCTGGATTCGCTAGACCACGACTTGCTCTGAAAAAATTTTCTAGTAGTGATAATTTAGAGAAATGAGGTGGAAATAGTCAAAATGAAGCCTTGGGGCCCATTTACAGGCCACTGTAAGGCCTGGGCAGCCCAACACACCTTTAGTGGCTGCTGGGTCTACCTGACACACCTTTCGTGGCTGCTGGGTCTGCCCAGTGCACCTTTTGTGGCCGCCGGTCAGCGTTAACTGGGTCAACATTTACCTACTGACTGTTGACCAAAAAAAAAACCAGAGTCTTTTGCCCAGCACCAAGGACCAAGCTAGAAGAAATTTTTCCAGACCAGTTGCAGTAGCTTTACCATGTCAAGTAAGGCTGATTTCAATCATGAACAGCATAGCTTCCACACACAATTTTGGGGTACCAAAATGCGGAATTATGTTCTGTATCCAACTACTCTCCTTACCATCAAGATCTCAAATAAAGAAGGGGCAACTGTAGATACCATATTTTGCCCATCCTTAATTTGCATGCCAGTCCTTGAAAATCTTAAAAATATTAACTTTCTTCCATTGGGCAACAAAAACATCTAGATTGACGTGGCAAAACCCTAATTTTGATCTGACCATCGAAACGGGTTGAGACCATCTGTTGATGCCTCGCGGCTACTCCACCACCCATTACGGTGACACTCGTGCACCTCTATCTCGATGCGAGAAAAATGGAGGTGTGTCGTACCTCACATGTGTGACTGGAATATGAGTCAATTTTAAGGAAATTACTGAGGGTAAGCGAAGTCACCACCAATCATTGGGTTTTTCTAAGGTGTAATTGGTCACCTGACTCTATTTGATTTTATTACCAATCCTAGGATAAGAAAAGATCATTTATCCTAATCTAATATGGATGGATACAAAATATGGATAAAAAATCTTGATTTTTAAGTTTAGAAGTCTGGTTTCGTGCGGGGAAGGTCTTAGGAACCCCATAACGCCTGTTGATAGACAATTCTTTGTTTAGGTAAAATCATAATTTTTGGACATTGGTAGTTGAAAAAAAGCTATCGACATTAGCTTTTGAGGCTTTAATCGTATTGGGCTTTTAGGTTTGGTTTTGGAATGGGTATGGTCTCAATCAATGCTTTCCAAGTGTGTTTCGAATTGTTGCCAAATTTCCATAATGAAAATCTGGTAGCATTTTGCCTTATTTATGTGGTGAAAGTTCGGTAGCTCCTCACCTCAGATGCATCATTACACATAAAATGCTATTCTCACCAAGCTTTCGAAGTGAGAATACAACAATGGGGATGCACCATTTTTATGGCGAAAATTCGATAGAGTTTCGCGTTTGGTGCGTTATGGCACACTAGCAGGGTTTCACACCTGTGTATACAATGCGTGGCAACATGCTTATGCTAGAATGAGCTAGAGCCCCTCAAAGTGTTTAAACACGTTGATACCTGATGCATAGTGACATTGATCGGGACAATCACACCGCGGTGACTATGCACATAGTATGACACGTATATGCACCTACAGCAATCACCTTAAGCACTTACTCATGCCACAAGGTTAAGAGCACTCATGGCCATAGAGGGTCACTCACGTGACCGTAAGAGCCCATCATACAAAGTGCACGATCACCCACACACACATAAGCATATATATATATATATATATATACATATATCATACACAATGCTTTCACATAGAGCGGGAATGTAAAACAAACATTACCAACGTTCCATGAGTATGGCCCAACAAGGTACAAGAAATGTAAAACAAACATTACCATACCTACGGAATGCGGTCTAAGCAAAAAAGCAAGAAAAGGAAAGGGTACAAGGAGAGGGGGAACCCCAACACATGCTCTAGAGAAAAGGCTTGAGAGAGAGAGAGAGAGAGAGAGAACCACTCAAGAGGGTCTAGGCCCCCTAATCTACTGAACATTGCCCTTTGTGGGCTTGCATCTTCTTGCTTGCATTCTTGCCGTTTTTGCTTGCGCCTAAGAGGTTGCACCCTTGCTCCAAGTTTCCATGCTCCATGCATGTACATGCAAAGATAGAAGAAACAAGCCAGCAAACAAGCATGTTATCAAGCAAAAAAGGGTGTCCTAGGAGGACAAATGTAGGTTTGGATCGAGTGTCCATAGTTCCATTAGATTCTAGTATGGATGACAAAAGAAAGCAAAGACTCATGCATAAACATGTAGGCAAGTGTGCGAAAAGAATGCATAGAAGCAAGGAAAGTCAAACGGGTGGCACAAAGAAAGCATGGCAAGCAACATCACACGGGGTGGAGATAGGGTATGCATCGAGCAAACTGGCATCACAGGGATGTGTCTTAGAAGTGGTTACACCTTAATCAGCCACGGGGCGGATGGATGTAACCACACAAGAACGAGCCCACGAGGGGCACAAAGCATGGCAAAGCCTAGATCTAGAGAGGTAAGCATGGACATAAAGCACAAAAGCAAGAAAACATAGACATGCATGTAGGGAAATAATCTAAACCCTTTGATATAGGCCTAGGTGTGCGAGTGTATGCCTAGACCACGGGATCTAGATCTACACCCCACCAATAAGGGCCAAAACACAAGAAAGAAGGACATCAAGTAACAAAGGGGCGATAGAAGCAGATGGCATAGCAACCAACATATAGATCTAAGCACACCAACATGGCACAGAGCACATAAACACATAGATCTAAGTATAGGCACGTAAATCTAAGCATAAACATGTAGATCTAAGCATAGATATGGCAAAGAACACACATAGACATGTAGATATAAGCATAAAAGCATATTATTAAACAAGAAAAAGCTAGAAAAAGCTATGGAAAGACATGGGTGTGGATTGTAGCTAAAAAGCTACATCCACACTCCTAAACTTCAAATCCAAGGTATGGAACCAAGGAGAGAAAGAATGGGTGCAAGAACACTACCCTTTGATTGTTGAGAGAAAGTAGGAATCAAAGGTTTTTTTTTTATATGTTTTGGGAGAGAAATGTAGAGAAAAAAGAGAAAAAACCGACTAGAAAATGATCCAAAAATTCCCAAAAACGTTCCTTCTAGTCTGAGGGGAGTTAGCCTAGCCTACCCTACTAATGTATTGTATAGTAGAGTATAGTATAGTAGGCGAGCGAGTTAGTGAAGACGCTTAGGCTAATAGATAAGAGAATGTCGATGCGTAGCCTTCATTCTACTACGCTACGTAAAGGTTACGAAGTCACTTAGCTCGACGTTAGGAGAGTCAAGGGGGAACGCCATACCTATATAGAAGAACTGTTCGCTGACTATCTAAGGTCTAACCTTTCGCTCCCCTACTGAAAAGGGGCAAAGCCACTTCACACCACTGATAGATTACTTAAGATTCCATTCAAAAGGCCCTACTTAGTTTCGCAAGCCTTTGTCATTGTTAGGCAACTAAGTAGGGCCCGAGGCCCCATGCGAATCCGTAAATCTGAGGAGCATGCCGCAACAAAAGGATGGTCCCCTATGCATTTCATTCTTTTTGGAAGGGGAAAAAAAAAAAGTACCCCCATCGTGGTGAACCTCTCCTTGTGATCGGGATGAGATAGATGCCTCCCAGCCAGGGGGCAGATCGAATTAGAGTTTCCTTAGGTAGCCACCGACCTACAATTATCCTTAAACTTCCGTGCTTGGTGGAGAAGAAGCGATCAAAGGTATGCTCGCTTGCTGTCTTGTTCTCTACCGCGAATTGGGATCGCTCACTAGCTAGGTCAGATTGGAGCAAGATTTTTTTAGAATGTATTACCCAAATTCGGGGACAAGGGGCGGAATGACCTCTCGATCTACTTACTGCAGCCAAGGTAAGATAGATTTGAGTTCAAGTGGCACAGGACCTTTGATCTTCCTTATGGCATATTCTACCCTTACCTAATTGTCTGAGGGCATTTATAGCTAAAATGTGACTGTTTTGTTTTGTCCCTGGAAAGCTATAGATGTCTAGTTTCTAGAAAGCTAAAGAACTTGAAAAGCCAACAGTTGGATCAAAAGTTATGGCCTTAGGAAGCAAGCTGACATGCCCATCACAATTTTCTAGATATCCCAAGCATTTTAACTCCAATTTTGACCCATGAATAGTAGTTGGAAAGGGAATTTAATAATATTCGCAATGGTGCTGGTCCCAACCCATTTTAACAGATGGATAAAAATTAGGGTTTTTGTGCGCTCTCGGGAGTTAACCTTAGGTCAAACTTGGTTGAGGTTGACAAAAATCTTCGAGTAGCTCGAGTTTGGTGTAGAAACATGGAAAATGTTGTTTTGAGATGATTTTGACCAACTTTGATTTTCAGTCAACCTAGGGTTGACTAGGGGCATTTTGGTCAATTTAACCTAAAATGGCACTTTGAGTGGTCTGATGCCCGAACAGGTTGCACCACGTCAATCTAAATGATTCCATGGCCCCTTGGAGAAAATTTAATATTTTTGAGATTTTTGGGGTCTAGTATGCAAATCGAGGGCGAAAAAAATACGATGTCTATAACTGCCCTTTCTTTATTTGACATCTCGATGGTAAGGGGAGGTGTTGGATAAAGAATGTGATTCCGCATTTTGTTGCCCCAAAATTGCATGTGAAAACGTTGTTCATGGGTTGAAACTAGCCTTACCTGACAAGGTTGAGCTGCTGTAGCTAGTCTGGAAAAAAATCTGTTTTGGTCCTTGGTACTGGGCAAGAGACTCCATTTTTTCTACAAACAAGTTAATAGTGAACCAACTAGAAAATCCATTTTTGGTATTTTTGCATATATGTTATCTTTTCTTTTTTTATTTATGCCATGATGATGTTGGAAAATATATATCTGTTCACATATTCAAGTAACATAGGCGAGCTTGCATATGTTGGATGCCATGAAAACACATGAGAGACGATGCATGATAAAGATGGAAAATTTTGAGAGGAATGAAAATATGAGAATAATGAAATTTTAAGTGAGGGTAGTTTTGGAAAACATAGGATTAAACAGTCACTGTCAAATCTGAATCCTGATAAGACTAAACGGTTGTTGCAAAATTTGAATCTCGAAGGATGCATAGGATGCATAGGGCTAAACGGTTGCTTCTGAATCTGAATCCTAGTGAGACTAAATGGTCGTTGCCGAATCTGAATCTCGAAGAAGGCATAGGATTAAACAGTTGCTACCAAATCTGAATCCTATGAGACTAGGTGGTCGTTGTCAAATTTGAATCTCGAAGAAGGCATAGGATTAAACGGTCACTGTCGAATTTGAATCCCAATGAGACTAAATGGTCACTACTAAATCAGAATCTGAAAGAAGGCATAGGATTAAACGATCACTACCGAATTTGAATCCCGATGAGATTAAATGGTCACTATCGAATCTAAATCCTGATGAGATTTAACGATCGTTATCGAATCTGAATCTTGAAGAAGACATAGGATTAAACGGTTGTTGCTGAATCTAAATCTTGGTGAGACTAAACGGTAGCTACCAAATCTAAATCTCAAAGAAGGTAAAGGATTAAACGGTCACTGCCAAATCTGAATCCTGATGAGACTAAAAGGTCACTGCCAAATCTGAATCTTGAAGAAGGCATAGGATTAAATGGTCACTGCCGAATTTGAATCCTAAAGAGACTAAACGGTCGCTGTTAAATCTGAATCTCAAAGAAGGTATAAGATTAAACGATCTTTATCGAATATGAAACCTGATAAGATTAAATGGTCATTGCGAAATCTGAATCTCGAAGAAAACATAGGATTAAACAGTTGCTGTCGAATATGAATCTTGAAGAAGTAGTAGGATTAAACGATCGTTATCGAATATGAATCTTGATGAGATTAAACGGTCGCTGCCAAATCTGAATCTCGAAGAAAGGTGTTTCGAAAATTTTGACACTTTTGAGATAAAAAGAGTAGGATTAAATGGTCGCTGTTGAATTTGAATCCCAAGAGAGGTATTTTGAAAATTTTGATACTTTTGGGATAAAAGAGATAGGATTAAATGGTCGTTGCTGAATTTGAATCCTAAGAGAGGTATTTTAAAAATTTGGAATACTTTTGAGGCAAAAGAGATAGGATTCAATAGTCATTGCCAAATCTGAATCCAAAAGAGAGGTATTTTGAAGGTTTTGACACTTTTGAGGCAAAAGAGATAGGATTAAATGGTCACTATTGAATTTGAATCTCAAGAGAGGTATTTTGAAAATTTGAAAAATTTTTAGGCAAAAGAGATAGGATTAAATGATCGCCGCCGAATATAAATCCTAAGAGAGAGGTGCTTTGAAAACTTGAAAACTTTGGGGAAAGAGTTAGGATTGAACGACTGCGGCTGAATATAAATCCTGAGAGAGAGGTATTTTGAAAACTTGAAAACTTTGAGGTAAGAGAGATAGGATTAAACGACCGCCATCAAATATAAATCCTAAGAGAGAGGTATTTTGAAAACATGAATACTTTTGAGGCAAAAGAGGCAGGATTAAACGATCGCCGCCGAATATAAATCCTGAGAAAGGCATTGAAAACCTTGATATTTTGAGAAAACATGACATTTTGGTATGATCATGCATGATATATGTTAGGCAGTAGGGTTAGACATACCTACCTATCTATTTGCATCGCAATATGTTTTGGGCTTACTATTCAAATATGAATTTGCTTTTGCAGATCACGCCTCGATGGGCGAGATCTAGTGGGGATTGTGGGAAGGCTCCCACTATTTTTCCATTTCAAGTAGACTCGTCTAGCAGCAAGGATAACACTATCTTGGCCAACATGCAGGTTGCGCAAACCATTCGGCGGCATTTTAACTGAGGTGGTGATGACACCACTTTCGCTAAAGGGCATACACATAGCACATCGCAACAGGAGCTGACATTTAGTGGAAATAGCCAGTGCCTCAACTCAATCCCGCATTAGTTCAGGTGGCGGTTCTTCATAGTTCCCTCGAACCAAGGAGGTAGGAGGCCCAGGGGGCATAGAGTTAGAGGATGAGCTCATGTTTGATCTAGATGCGGATTTCGAGGCCGATGACATAGCCAGGCGGGATCCAGGCACTCCGAGGCGCCGTAGTCATAAGCCAAGATTTCTGCCTTATCAGGTCGAGGCTGAGGTATACACTTGAGAGATTGATGATACCCATCTTCAGCATGGTCTGAAGAGGCATCCTTCTGCTCAAGCTTGAAAGGGTCAGGTATGTTCCTATTTCCCTTCCACTTGTCAATTCTGGATGTGTAGATATGCATGCTAACTAGTAGCTTTTCTGATTTTGAATACAGGCTACTAATAGGACTTGCAGTCGAGAAGCCTAGTCTTCATTCCTTATCCGCTTGTTTGACTCTAGGACTAATTCACGCTACTGCGCATTTTTGATTGAGAAGGGCTTCGAGGACTTCCTGAGGATTCTAGCCTATTCCATGAGGCAAGCGATAGCGGAGACTTTGGTGCAGCGGTTCCACGCGGAGATTGGCACCTTTCATTTCAGCTGTGGGGAGTATGCAGTCCTTCCCCTTTGACTAGACGGCCATCTTGGGCCTTAGATTTGGTGGGTATCCGGTCCTAACCGAGTTTTTAGACTTCAACATCGCAAGTGAGCTTTTGGTCATCAGCTATCCCCTTACCTAGGCAACAAAACAGTACTTTGGGCCTACTGATGAGCCTTAAATCTACATGAAGTGGATGAAGATGAACATACCTTGAGGGGTGGAGTCGGAAAAAATTACTCTTAGGCAGTTCTTCTTCTATTTCATTGGTAGTTGCCTATTCAACAACAACTAGTTAGTGCTGACCTATCAGCTATTATCGGCTATAAGAGTAGTGTCAGATATAGGGGCCTATGATTGGGGGTCCCTTTATTATAGATTCTTCATCGCTTACATGAGGCAGGCTTCATGATAGGGCTTCAAGAGCCTAGAGGGTTGTTGGCAGATTTTGATGTGGAGGGCTTATGAGCACATCCCTACCTTACATCCACAATATTATGGCCTGTCTTCAATGAAATATCCTAGGGTATACGCCTAGTCCCTCTACAGATCACTAGAGTTATTTTGACACAATCATCCACCATTGGCGTTGTGCTAGACTCAACCACCCCTATGATGGGTAGTTGTTGGCTAGGCGTGAGGTCACCCTTGCTATGGTTAAGTCACATGTACAGTGCTAGTTTTAGGCTTTATCAAGTTGGGAGTTCTCCTTGGCAAAGATGACCTTCCATTAGGTCATTTTGATTTTCAGAGTACCCAGGAACCCACCTCACAAGCTTTCTTGTTCTGTAGTGATTTTGGATGACCCTGACTATGAGACAGGTTCCTTTGAGGGTTTTGTTACAGAGGATACTGATTATGTCACCTGGTTTCTATAGTCCTTGGTCGGACCTATCATCGACGATTACCCTGTGAGTGGTGGTAAAGTGCTCGGTGGCAAAGCATGCACTCACTGGGCATCAGAGGCCCACTTGAGATTACATGTAGATACCCTATAGGCTAGGGTGAGAGAGCTTGAGGGTGCGGCTGCCACTAGAGATGGGTATGTGTAGGAAGAGATTGCCATGTGTCTAACATATGAGGGGGATCAATGACAGAGAGAGAAAAGGGCCTATGACGTTGTCAAAAAGATAGAGAGGGGCCAGCTCCTGGTTAAGATAGGCATGCTCTATAGGTCCATCGGCATTTTGATCGGTGAGATGAGGGGCCATAGGATGCCTGTACCTCCTGCACCTCATATTCTTGGTAAGGATCCTTCTATTCGACGACATGAATTAGAGTATATGCCTATTCCTCTAGGACTAGCCAGTAGTTGGGGATATATCCCCTTGGATGATTGGGCACAAGGCCTTGTACTAGATCAGGCACCATTTTAGGTTCCGGGATATGCCCCAGGTTCTTGGTCAAATCGAGCCAATCCTTCTACAGGCCCCACTTTAGGTGATAATGCTAATGGTAGCAATGTCGAGCGCTTTGCGAGCAATCCATCAGAGATGATGATTCTCCTTAGGCCAGCCATGTATGTTGTACCATGATGATGTAGCCCCTGTGCAAGCATGTTTCATTTTTTGTATTTTGTAGACATTTCCCCTTGGTGGGTCAGACATGTATATCTTGGATTGCCTCTTGGTAGGCCTGGACTATATTTTTATATTGGCTCTTGGTAGGCTTTAGACATGTATGTATTATATTGCCCTATTGTGGGCCCTGATGTATGATATCCTCTTGGTAGGCTCTTAATATATGTATGGACATTGCCTTTTGGTAGACCTTACATGTATGATTCCAAATATCACCTGTTGGTAGGCTCCTGATGTATGTGTGGACATTGCCTCTTGGTAGGCCTTACATATGTGATTCTAGATTTCGCCTGTTGGTAGGCTTCTGATTTATATCAATATTGCCTCTTCGTAGGCCTTATGTATATTTGCCAATAGCACTTTAGCATTTATAAGTTGGTTGCACCAAGATTGTCACTCATGTTTTGTTTCATTCGTATCACACTGTATTTTCATGGGTTTACCAATAAAATCTAATATTGATTGACCCACTGAGGGATATAGAAGGGGAGAGACCATATAAAATAAAACTGCCCTAGAGTAGGTTTTCTACGGTTCTCGACATGAGAGGAAAGGTTACTGGTGGGATGGACCCGTTCTTGAGCACATTGATTAGTAGAAAATGGACTGAACCACGTAAAGTAAACTACCCCAATGTAAATTGATCAAACGACTTGAAGTAGGATTAGAATTGCATTAGTCGATATGGGTTTCTCTACAACCCTAATGATGATCATGGATTTCCCTAGCGGGATTTTGGACTCGCCACGTGGTGGAATGCATTGATTGACTCGATTATCGTCTGAACCAACCAGTGCTTTTAAAGGGTTCCATGCAAGAACTGATCATTGCAATCTTTATACATGCTAGATGGATTGCTATAAGTAATTGGGAATGGCCTTGGCACTGTCCCATTACATGTCTTGACGACGCAGGCTAAACTGACCCCTAAACTGGGTTTTGAAAATGAGGTTCAAGATATTCTAAGATGCTAGACGAGATGCACAAAAATAAAGTACCCCAGTGTAGGCTTTGTATGGCCTCAGTTGTGCAAAAAAATTTTCAAATGGACCATTTTGCCTTTGAACTGCCCTAGAGATTAGGGTCAAAGTTAAAAGTACTCTTAAGGAATTAAGAGAGTGCTTGACAGAGGCTATCAGAGATAGGGATTACTGCAAGAAGGCCTTTAATGCCATTATGGAGGACTTCAATGAGATGGGGAGGACATACGAGGCTAAGCTCCACACTTCGTGCAGAGTTGGTGTAGAGGGGTCAGATCCCTTCAACCATAGAGGCTGAGTACACCCAGTTAAGATCTCGGGTCACTAGCTTGGAGAGTGAGCTGACAGATCATACTTAGAGATTTACTATCTTGGGCCAAACGAGAGCTGAGGAAAGAGCCATAGTGGAGGCTAGTCATGCCGAGGCAAGCAGCAGGGCATTGAGGCTATTGTAGGCTAGATCCTTATCCATTCCACTTTAAGCTTGGAAATAGGGCTGGCTGATGAGCCTAGTGAACCACGGTTGGCTTTTTATCGTTTCCATGCTGAGGTAGCCAAGAAGGAGGAGGCAGTGAGAGTTGCTATTGCTCAGGTTGGCCCCTCCCTACTTGACATAGAGAGGCAGAGCTCCACCTCGAGTCCCACTTTAGAGAGGGAGCTTGTCTGATTTCTACATTCATACAGCAGAGTTAAGGAGGTTGCTAGAGATCTAGGCTTTAGTGCAACAGGGTTGCTTCATACCCATTCCTCGAATGATCCAATTCTTCTCACCCACTTCGGGATGCTATGCAGGGCAGTGTTAGACCATTTGGGCCATGTTTGACTCGTTTGAGTTTTTTCTACTTTCAATTTCTACACATGAGCTATGTAGTTAGTATTCCACAATGTACGGAAAGGTTTGTTGTAAATTGCTAGGCAATTGCATATGGCCTTCTACTTTTGGGTTTCCAAAATATAGTCTAGTTTGTAAAGCATGCTTAAAAATGGAAAGAAGGTGGAAATGGAGTTGTTTTTGCATATATTGATTTTCAAGAAACATTTATGTTCATAAGATTTATGTTTGGATGTAAATGATGAATGCATGAAAGGATTAGAAAGGCACAAAACGAGCACGTTTATTGAATATATGCGCAAATTCTTTGGAAATGCAAGATCATACAAATAAAAAGGTAAATGTACATCTATGCATATTGATATCTTAGGTTCCAAGTGATACATCCTGTTCTAGACGGAACTTTTCCTTTCCCATTGGGGTACACCTTCCACTGGCATGGGCCATAAAATCTTTGAATAAAACCATAGTGGGCCATGCATATTGCAAACATAGAGTAACTCGAGAGGGTGCATACTTTCTTTCCTTGATCTTGATCATAAACCCAAGCGGACTCAACTGACTAATTTTTCTTCTAAAATGTGACCAGGCCAAGGTGGCTACCTACATACCTCTACTAATAAGGATCAAGTCATCACGTAGTTCAACTGACATTACAAATTTTGATTGCCTTAATTTTTTCCTAGACCGCCCTTTTGGGTTTTCAATCTAACAAGCTCCCTTGCACTCGTTCTTTTGCTTTCCTTTTACGTAGACCGCCCTTTCTGGTTTTCAATCTAAATTTTATTTTTCTTTTCTTTTCTTTTTTTTTCTTTTTTTGCTTTTTTGTTTACATGGGAATGTAGGAAAAAAAAGTTGCACTTGGAGGCTCCTTTATGGAAAGTATTGTATGACAGCATCACAATTGGTGGGCAAATTAAAGTTGTGCCCATCCATGTCGCCTAAGATCAAGGCTCTTCTGGAGAAGGCCTTCTTCACCACATATAGGCCCTCGAAGGTTGGGGAAAATTTTCCTTTGTGATCAGGCATGGCTTGGTTGTACTTTTTCAAGACTAGGTTGCCTACTTAAAAGACTCTAGGTCTAACTTACTTATTGAATGCTTGCTCGACATAGCATTGATAACAATTGTCCATAACACATTGAGGTCATACCCTTCTCATCTATCATGTTCAAATGCTCATATCGGGAATGGGCTAATTCAGCTTCCGACAGCTTTGTCTATGACAGGATTCACCTCACAGATGATTTCAAATACGCCACAGACAGTTCCAAGCGCATAGGTCTAGGATCACAGGCAAAAGTAAAATGCCCAAGATACCTAGCCTAGCACTTGGCAAACAGGGGAACCTGTCAGAGTTCATGAACTGGGACTGTATTTCAAAAAATATACATACAAAAAATAAATGAAAGAAGGAAAAGATACCCAGTGTACCCAGTTCAGTACCTGCACAATAAAGTAACCACCAGGTACCTAGACCAGAACCTACAGTGAAGCCTGTAGGAACCATGGTCCAGGACTCAGGAAAGAAAAGAGAAAAGTCATGTATAAAAAAAAAGAACATGTATCAAAAAAGAGGGCAATGTATCAAAGAGAAAAGCAGATCCACATACTAAGAAATTAGAAGCAGTTTTGAAACACAAACACAGAGCTAAAAAAGAAGAGAGCAGTGTTCACAAAAAAAGAGAAACTTATACAACCCCAAATTGTTTATCCGAGTCTAAAAAAAAGGGAAGAAAGCTAAGGAATGAGGCCGGCCAACAAGGAGCCATCTGGAGGAATGACAGGCACAGTCAAAGAAGAAAGAATCCTCTGCTGCTTGACCTTCAAATCTTGCAAAGCCTTGTGAGCACGAGCCAAAGTTTCCTCAGCAGCAGCAATCTCAACATCTATGCTTCTGGAGGTTTGCCTCTGAAACAACATGCGGGCCAACAGGCGCAAGTGATCCAGCAAAAAAGACAAATTGAACTTGGCCTCTAGAAGGTCTTGGACCACCCCTTTCCACTCTAAAAGCCTTTCTTCAGATAAAGAGTCCACAGAAGAATCCCTCAACGAAACCAGCACAGCACATAGCAACTCCATCAAAATATTACCCTGAAAAACGGCTCCCCTAAAACCACTGGTGAAATCTCCTTGACTCTTGAGCAAACTTTCTAACAGCGGCAGGCTTTCAACAGGCACAGAGAAACGCAGGAAGCTGCCATAAGAAGACCCAAAAGAATAGAAGTGACTGGCAGGAAGGCTGTTAAACTCCATAAGGTCAAAACGAGCTAGGAAGGAGGAAAGCCTTGAATTAAGATCTGGGACAGCCACTCCTGAAGCGTCCCCCATCGCTGTGTCCCCGCCTGCAGAGACTAGAGAACTTGCAGCCTTTTGCTTTGACTGAAGATCAGCAATTTGAACAGATCTCACAATTCCCTCAAGAATAGCAGGCTCAGGATCTCTAAAGCCTGTATCAACATTCGTAAAAGAAAAGAGAAAGGAAGAACAGATTTAGTCTTAAAAAAAGAAGAAGGAGAGGAGTGACAAAAAAAAATGGAAAAAAAAAAAGAGTGAACCAATACTAGTTTCTTGAGGTAGAGCCTCTTCCTCCTGATCCTCTAATTTCCTCGAAGATTCTGGGAAAGGACATAAAGCAAGTTGAAGATGAAGAACCTGTGGCGAAATGGCTAAAGGAAGGAAAAGATGCAGGGGGCTTCGCCATGGAAGAAGAAAAAGAAAAGAGGATAGGGAAAGAAAGAAAGAAAAAGGGAACACAGTGGAAACAATTCGCACTCACCTTCTGAGTTTTCTGATTCCAAGGAGGAGGCAACACTAGGAGCAGACCTCACACTGGCTTGACCTAAAAGAGAAAGGAGAGAAGAAATTCAAAAGAACGGGGAACAAAGGGAAATAGAGATGAAACACAATTTTAAAGGAAAATACGGCTCACCTGTTTGTTTGGATAAAGGTGTGTCTCCCAAAGTTTCTTTAACTAACAATGTATGAGGAAACACGGTTTTGATGGGACTAGGAGTACGCTCAAGCTGAGGACTTTGAGATGCAGGGATCTTAGAAGCTTCGGGATCCTGAAAAGCCTGGGCACCCTGTGTCGGTTGCCTGGTCTCCTCAGCCAGACCACCACTAGGGGGCTCCCCCTCCATAATAGGAAATGCAATAGAAATGACTGTAACAGTTTTTTCTTCCAAAACCTTGCCGGTCATAGGATGGGATACCTCCACCTAAAAAAAAAAGGGGGAAGCAGTAATAAGTGAAGACGGCAGGGTGATACAAACAACATAGTACCAGAACAAACGGAGAAACATGAACAAGGAAAATACATACCACATCATCACCAGAAGATTGGCTTTTGCCCTTCTTGAAATCAGACTTGCGTTTGGACTGCAAAGGAAACAATCACTCGTCAGCAAAGAGGAAGTAACTGCAACAATATGAACAAGTGAAAAAGAGGGAAGAAGGAAAGAGGTCTTGCCCTTCTCTCTCTCTCTACAGATTCTCTGGAGGTCTTTTGCTTACTGCGAGTACGCCTAGAGGGTCCTAAGGGGGGCTGGGATATAAAATCAGAGGATCCTAAAGAACTATGGACTGAAGCAGTCACAGGAACCTGGGAAAAAGAAGACTCTACCTTGGTCTTCTTCCGGGTCCTTGAAGCCAAAGGTTGCCCGACCTCTTTGTCTTCCTGGGATACCAAATGTGTTTGAGACTTCCCAGTTTTTCTTCTTTTCATCTTAGGACCAGTCTTCACACCCTCTGTACTTTCCTCAACATCAACTGTTTTTGTCTTTTTCAGCCTGACATCCTTGCCTTTACCCGAAGCAGTAGCAGCACCTATTGTCTCCACTGCACCTTTCTTAATAGGTACTCCGGAGGAAGTACCAATAATGAGACTGCAACCCAACCAAGTTCCAGGAAAATCTTGTGTGTAAGTCACCCAACCTCCCCTGGAGGCATGCCATTCTGCAAACCCAGTCTTGCTGCTTACGGCAGCAGAAACAATCCCAGCAGTAGGAAGGGATAAACGCCTATTAGATGTCGGAGCAAAGGCAATACCAAGACTTGGGGTTTCTCGAACTAAACCAGAGCCAACATAGTCGACAAAAGACTTCTGTATTCTTCTCCAATAACTAGTATAGCTGCTAGAAGCAAAAACTCATCTCTGGGAGTTAGGTACTGCAAATTGGGGGCTCCTTCGTGACTAATAAGAAAAGGCCTGTAGCCTCAAGAAAGGATCCAAAGAAGGAAGGGACGGCACTATGTCCTTAAAAACTTGAGGAATGTCTTGGTTAAAACCAAACTGCCGGAGCACCCGGTATGCTGAATAATGGGTATATCTTGGACCACTCAAAGAGGGCACAGGAAACCAAGAGGGGCTAATGCAAGCAAGATAAGCCAGACTGCCCTCATCACCACAACGCAGGTCAAAAGTATTACCAGTAGAAGATAAAAAGGAAGACAACACAGAATCACATGCAAAGCTAGGGCCAAACTCACGAGGAGATCTCCAATGTAAGTTCCCTGCTTGATCAAATAACTCAACAAGATTGAGGCCACCACCTTTCAAGCTAATCCAACGAAAAATAATGGGAAAAGCATCAGTCAGATTGCCACAAAGACCCTTCACTATGTTAGGGGATCCTTGGAATTTATCCTTTACAAACTTCAAGTTCCTACACTTGGCCAAAGTAGCTGCAGAATGGTCCCACATAAAAATCTGAAGAATAGCACAGTGAAGAGACGAGGTAATCACATAACAAGAATCACTCTTGGCCTCATCTCCATGAAGCTGATCCAATTGAGAATAAACATGACCCAAAAACAGAAGGGCTAAAGGATATTGGGTACCTCGAGCCAACTTGATCGCTAATGGAAAAAAGGAAGACTTAACCCCGTACCCAGGGAACTCGTTGAACAAGAACTTGCTAAGCCAAAATGCTAGAAAACCAGCCCATCTCACTTCCTTATTCTTCTCACAAGAAAGGGTCATCACCCATCTCCCCATTCTAGCCGGCTTACCACCAGGAGAGGCAGTATGACAGCCAAAATGGCCAAACAATTTATCTTCCACCACAAGATCCTCTTCAGGAAGGTTGATATCAAAGGGACTCTCATCACCAAACACCGGGAGAAGGAAGTTATTAACCATATCCTCTAGGGTAATCATCAACTCACCAACAGAAAAGAAAAAAGTATGAAGGGAAGGGCACTAACGGTGTACCAAATGCCTGAGCCCCTTGGCATCTCTGAAACCCTCAAGATTTCTGGAAATTGCCACCGCCTTTAGGATACCAGCACTCTCCAGACGACCCACAAACTCCACATCAGATAATTCCTTGTCTACCCAGATGGGCCAGCCTTGGATTTTTCCGGGAACAAAATCAAAAAAGATAAGCACCGCCTCTCAAATTCCTTGTCTAATCTGAAGGTCAAAAATCTCTCTAGGGTTTAGAACCTGGGCAGAACTAGCAAAACCCGTTTGGCCAGAAAACATCCAGGCATGAGGAGACAGATGAGCCTCGCCATGTGATACCTGAGGAAAAAATGGAATGGGAGAGTACCAGGGGTCCCGTAAAGGGAAGGTCGGACGTTCAGAAACTTCGTGAGAATCACTTGGAGCGGAACCAGAAGAACCTTCGCCCTCAAAAGGGCTTGGGGTGCGCTCTCTTCTTTTTCGGGAAGAAGAAGAAGCCATTGGAACAAAGCGAATAATGAGAAGAAAAGGGGATTGAAAGAACGAAAAAGGGGAAGACGGGAATAACAGAGAGAAAAAGGAGACCCAAGAATGAAAGACTTAGAGAAGCAAAGTGATAATGTGAAAGGGCCATAATAAAGGCGCAAAGAGCAGTTGGAGAAGACAGTGTATAGAAAGACGTGCCAGTTGCCAAAAAATTTAATTTTGAAAAAGAGATTAATTAGCAGTTATTAATGGAAGTTATGGGAAATGAGAAAAGTGGGTAAAGGGATTTTGCTCCAAATACTCAACTGCCACGTCCCATGCGAAGTGGAAACTGTAAAATGAGAGAACACAACACACAGTATAGGACTAAGGTGACCAAAAAGTAGCAGGAAAGGCCGAGATCCTGAGTAAGAAAGAAGGGAACCCAGGGGATATTAAAAAGAAGATCCTACGAAAATCTAAGAAAACCTGAATTGCTCACGCGTGGGCTTCAGGCAACCCACGAGCTCGGGGGGCTAAATATTGAGGTCTAAAAAAAGATCACAGTGCCCAAGCCCAAAGAAGTGAGCCAAGCCCAAAAGAAAATAAGCCAAGTCCAAGGAAGCAAGTGCAAGGGGACCACGAAAGAAAAAGAAATGGCAAGCCCAAAAGGCTTGAAGCCCAAAAGAAGAAGCATCAAGAAGGAAAAGAAACCCACTGCAAGAGATTAAAGAAAAATAGCAAAGATCCTCAGCGACCACCAAGAGGCGCGGATCCTTCCAAGCGCATAAGCACAGTCAAAGGAAGATTAAGACAATTCGAAAGAAAAGGACAAGAAAAGAAAATAAGAAACAGAGTAGAAGCTACAAGCTCCAAAAGACCCAACAAAAAAGGAGGAAGTAGCCAGGGACCTTTCATGGCGCAAGTGGGAAGTGTCTC
Source organism: Quercus lobata (assembly GCF_001633185.2). Taxonomy (NCBI): domain Eukaryota; kingdom Viridiplantae; phylum Streptophyta; class Magnoliopsida; order Fagales; family Fagaceae; genus Quercus; species Quercus lobata. Next base: position 56,461,078 of record NC_044907.1, on the reverse strand, counting down.
GGGGAATCAGAATGGAGAAATACGAAAAGGGGAATGGCAACAGATGACTTTCAAATCGGCAGAATGGGATTCCGCCTGGATGGGAAAAAAGGCGAAAAGGGAGAACTACCAAATGGTGAGATCGAGAAGGGCATACCTCAGCACATCCCGAAGTAGGTAACCAGCCATGGACATTCAAAGGAATCAAAGCTGAAAAGAGGGAAAGAATGAAAAAACAGGAAATAGAACCTGCTGAGTGATGGGCACGGCACAGGCTCTATTAACCATAAGACGAAACAGGGGAACCAATGGTTCCCCTAGGATTCTAGAATTTCACTATAAAAGGAAGGGGAGGCTACGAAGAAAAGGGAGAGATTTTTGGAGAGAAAAAAACTATCGGTAAAGTTCTGTAAAAGAAGAGAAAACTGAGGGAAATTTAATAACATTATTTTTTCCGGTATCCTGTGAAAGCCACTATTGCACATACTCGGATTCAAAAAGAATCAAACTTTACAAGTCTTGAAGGTTGAAACAGCCAATCAAGACTGTAATTTTTGAGCTTGCTTGAACCTTGTATCACGTCTTAGTGAGCATACTGTAACCATAACAAAGAAAATCTTAATGAAATATGTCTCACTGATTTAAGGATCCTTATAACAGTGTTTTGTGCTCTTTTGTTGATCCTGTTCTTTGCAATTTACTTTGCTGTTTTTATATGTCTTTCAATACGAATATCCTTACTTATCATTTTATGTGTATTTTAGGAAGCGTGCCCTATGCATTACTTGATTCTTAAACAGCCTGTTAGCTGTGGTGAGTCAAAGCCCGGTCCACCAAAACCACAACTTATTTAGGCCCGGGATCCTTGGGCCTGAGTGTCACAAAAAAAGGCACTCTCACACATATCAACTAAGATGATTTGTCTTGATCATGAAAGTGAAGACTTCTAGTTGATATGTTGATATGTTTTAAGAGTTAAGACATATTGAATTGGACCACTGTGAGATTTATTATTCTCCTAACAACTGTCAAATGAATAATAAATCTTACGACTTCTATTTACATCAACTCTAAATCCTAAGAGAATAATGAACCTGATCATGAGGTGTAGGTTGCTTTGATATATCAAGAGTGAGATCTAAAGTCACGATCAAAACCTTAGTATGTTGGGTAGCCACATTTAATGTTGATGGAACATATATTCTTAATATGGAATTCATAATCTCTTAACAGAGATATAAAATATTCTTTTGAGATAAGTTTAATGGGTTTGGTTATTCAGAGTATTGGGCCTAACCACTTTAGTAAGGAGTTACTAAAGTATATATTTATGAAATTGGATTTCATAAATATATAATGAATAACTTAAAGGATTAAACCGGGTACTCAAGGATTAAGATGTAGTAATCTTCAAAGTGGCAGTCAGCATTCATGACTTTGTATTACTTCGAATATTTTAATGAATGGGTTGCATGTATAATAAAGTCTTCAGATATAATTTATTAATAAGGCCTAGAGTGCAATTATATTCATATAGTGGTATTGAATATAATTAGTGGTAACTTTGGACTTGTCAAGAGTTGACAAAAAAGCCCAAGGCCCATTGGTGCTAGAGTCTTATTTGTTCCCTTTTGGTCCCACTCCAAGCCACATTTTAAAGCCCAATTGGAATGGCCCAAAAGGCTAGCCCAATTAGATAATCAGTTATATATAATGAGAGAAACATACAAAATTTCATAAGAGTTTTTCATTAAGATCATATAAGGAATGAAATGGTGTGTATGTGAGTGTAAGACACTCTCTTATTCTCCCATTGGAAACTGATTGAGAGGCCACACTTCTTGGACATTAAGTGGAATTGGAGTGAAGATTGAAAGTGTTCCCAAGTATGTCTAATCTTTTGTTTTTGAATTTCATTGCACCAAGGTACGCTCATTTGTTCTTGAATTCTGAAACTTACATAGTACATGTTATCAATTGCAAATGAAGTTGATCTATTAATTTTCCGCTGCGTATGTTTTGTATGCAATACAAACATGTATTTTTCCAACAATTGGTAGCAGTGCGGTCATTAATTTCGAATATGTATAACATGTTTTGTGAGTTTTGGAATTAAAGATGGTGATTTCATGATGTTAGAAGATTATACACTCAATTTTTTGCATGGTTATTGAAATTATTTTTTTAATAAAAACTAATATTGATGTTATGATGTTGTTTAAGTTTGATATTAAGTATGTTAAATTGAACCTTAAGGCTAAAACATCAATGGAATTCAGTTTTGATCTTAAACTCCATCTATTATGTTCATATAATGGTAGTTTGTTCATGAAAAACTGTTGAAAACTGCTTGGTGAAAATTCTAGAAAATTTAGTTTCACGAGTTTCGATCGGTCAAGAATTCCCTTCGATCAATTGAACGTGCCTTTTCAATCGATCAAACAGGAATCGAGAATCGATCGAGTCAACCAGATTGTTTATGCTAAATTTATTACAATTTCGACTAATCGAGAATTCCTTTCGATCATTCAAATGTCTTTTCGATCGATTGAATAAGAATCGGGTACCAATCGAGTCATCCAGAAACTTGGAAATTTTTTGATGAAGATTTCGATCGATTGAGAAATAGATTCGATCGATCAAAATGAACTGTTTTTGAAATTTCACTAAGTATTAAAACATAGATTAAGTGTAAGGTTATGTGTGATGAGATTACACATGGTTCTATTTAAAGTGATTAAGTTTTATGGTCCTTAAAAGTTAAGGACATTTATTATTCATTATCTAACTAAAAGACCTAATGAGATCAAAGATATTAGTTAAATAGAACTCTTAGTCCTAAATAGTTTGGAACTTGTCTTTTAAGAAACATTCTAATGAGATTAGAATTTTTGTATGATTAAAAGTCCTTAATTTATTTTAATTTTAAAGCTTTAATTAAAAGGTATATAGAAGCTTTAATGAGATTAGAATCTTTTATTTAGTAAATTAAGGATAGAGTTCTTTATAACTAATTTTTGATCCATTAGAGTTTAGGACTTCCATTTTAGTTAGTGATTCTAATGAGATTAGAGTCTTCAACAAGTGCAAGGTTATTAGTTGTGATGGGATCACAATTATTTAAAGAAAAACCCAAAATAACGAGTGGGAGTGCTGAAATAACCCTTTTGTTAAGTTTATTGTAATGTGAATAGATACCTTGTCTTGGCCTCGAGCCTTGCATTCCATGTGGAGGGTATTTACTTCACGGATTACAAGGTTAAACTTCTTTGTGATTACGCGAATGTTCGTTATGCTATTGTGACATGACTTAGTCAGATCACATCGAATTTAAACAATTAAACACATCTAATGTATAGGGTTAAAATTGTGATGAGATCACAATGATTTCAAGACAATCCACTTGTTCTAAAACTTCTAGTGGGAGAGAGATACAAGGGTTGGATCTCACGGCCTCCATTATTGGTTCATAGTAGTGTGTGTAAGCGCCTTGTCTTGGCATATATGCCTCGCGATCCCAAAGGAGGGTGTTCACTTCATAGTACTACAAGATTGAACTTACCCATTTAAAGTAGTGTGAACAAGCACCTCATCTTGGTGTATATGCCTCACGATCCCAAAGGAGGGTGTTTTGCTTCTTGGCGTATACTCTAATTATTACTATACATTTTCTAAAATTGATTTCAAAAGTTTGTTCCTAGGACATTTGTCAAATTGTAGATTGGGTGAAAACCTAGTATTTGATACTTCTACTTTTGGAGATGTCCAGCACTTGTGCTATAAAGGAAGTCTGACAAATTGGAATCAATAGATAGAAAAATGTGTGTTTATGTAGGGTATCCGAAAGGAATTGCAGAAGATTATTTGGTAGTCATAAAGAAGACAAGGTGTTTGTAAAGTACAAATACAAAGTTTCTAGATTATGACTATGTGAATAATCTTAAAGCAAAATGTAGAATTGTTCTAGAAGAATAATGTCAAAATTTGTTATAAGACAACTATGACATACATTTAGAAATGAGATGGTTGTATTAGATACACCACAAGGCATTAATCTATGTATATAGCTAGTACACCGATACAATTGTAGTGGGAGGATTATCAATTACCAAATAAATTCACACCTTTGGGATAAACTTTTGAAGTCATTCCACAAGGATATGAATTTGATCCTTGGTCCTATGTAGAGGCAATAATTGATATGAATATGGATTACTGGATCAAGGTTGTGTGAATAGAATTAGATTCTATTTAAAGTCTAGAACCTGTAGAGGTGCCTAGTGGCATTAAGCTTATTGTTCTCAAATAGGTCTACAAGAGGATGAGATTGATAGATTTGAAGGTGCAAACCTTCAAAGTCAACACTAGTGGCGAAAAGATTTATTCAGAAAGAAATGGTTCAATTATGAAAGGATTTTTTCACCAATAGTCAAGTTTGACTCTATCTAGATTCTCTTATTCATTATCTTTCATTTAGATGAAATATGGCAATGGATATCAAGAAAGCTTCTTTTAATAGCAATCTTGAGTAAAACATCTAAGTAATGTAACTAGACTTGTACATAGCAAAGAACCAGTAGTGTTTAGTATGCAAGTTGCTTAAATTCCATTTATGGACTAAAGCAAGCATATGAATCATAAAATATCATCTTTGATCAAGCTATCAAATTGTTTGATTTTGATCAAGTATTAAAAGGCCTTATGTGTGTAAAAGCTATATAGAATAATAAATAATGTATGTTGATGACATTATAATCATTTAGAATGATGTAGAGTTATTGTCATCAATAGAGTTTTTGTTGTCTAGCCCAGTTTGATATAAAATACTTGGGAAAGATTGGTCACATCCCAAGAATTAAACTTTGTTAAAATTTTGAAATTAGGATGTTAGGTCTATCTCAAACTACTTAAATAGATTAGATTCTAGCCAAGTATAGCATGTAATACTTCAAGAAAGGATTCTTTCCTTTTAAGTTTGAAGTTCCTTTATAAAGGACTATAGTCCTAAGACATATAAAAGGAAGAGCGTTTTAAGACGGTTCCTTATACCAAATCTATAGGAAGTCTTTATGCTATGCTATATAGTAGGCTAAATATCTATTTTACGATGGTCATGGTAAGCAAATATCAATTAAATCAAAGATCACTTAATTTAGTGGGAGTAAAGCAAATACTCAAATATCTTAGGAGAATGAGGGATTATATGGTTGTCCACCAAAAGTGAGGTTTTGATAATTACAAGATGTACAAATACTGACTTGTAGTTTGATTGTGATTCATTAAGTTGGACTTCAAGATATGTGTTCATCCTAGGTGGTGAAGATACACATTAAGCGTTAGTATTATCTCAATAGAGAGATATGAGTACATGAGAAGTAGTAGTAGAAAAGATAATTTATGCAATAAATCTGGCTAAAACTTGTTTCCAAACCTTGTCTTGGAGTGACAATGAATTACTCTAAAGGGAGATAAGTGTCAGATATATGATAAATTGTCTTTGACGGCAAGTGGGAGATTGTTGGGGTTTGTGCCCTAAAATCCAATTTATTGGCATGTTATAAATAATTAAACTGTTTAATTATATGAAACTATTTATAAATGAACTAATGGGACATTATTTTATTCCATGAGATGCATAGTATGTGATTTATGTGATTTAGTCACAGGAGATATAAATCACAAGTTCTTTGTAAACTCGGAATTTTAGTTCATAGTTGGTGATGAAATTGGGAATTTTATCTACGAAGACTATAACATATCAACTAAGATGATTTGTCTTGATCATGGAGGTGGAGACTTCTAGTTGATATGTTGATATGTTTTAAGAGTTAAGACATATTGAACAGGACCACTGTGAAATTTATTATTTTCCTAACGACTGTCAAATGAATAATAAATCTCATGACTTCTATTTATATCAACTCTAAATCCTAAGAGAATAATGAACCCGATCATAAGGTGTAAGTTGCTTTGATATATCAAGAGTGAGATCTAAAGTCGCAATCAAAACCTCAGTGTGTTGGGCAATTTAATGTTGATGGAACATATATTCTCAAGATGGAATTCATAATCTCTTAACGGAGATATAAAATATTCCTTTGAGATAAGTTTAATAGGTTTGGTTATTTAGAGTGTTGGGCCCAGCCACTTTAGTAAGGAGTTACTAAAGTCTATATTTATTAAATTGGATTTCATAAATATATGATGAATAACTTAAAAGATTAAACCCGGTACTCGAGGATTAAAATGTAGTAATCTTCAAAGTGGTAGTCAACATTCATAACTTTGTATTACTACAAATATTTTAATGAAGGGGTTGCATGTATAATAAAGTCTTGGGATATAATTTATTAATAAGGCCTAGAGTGCAATCATATTCATATAGTGGTATTGACTATAATTAATGGTAACTTTGGACTTATCAAGAGTTGATAGAAAAGCCTAAGGCCCATTAGAGTTAGAATCTTATTTGTTCCCTTTTGGTCCCACTCCAAGCCACATTCTAAAGCCCAATTGGAATGGTCCAGAAGGCTAGCCCACATTCAATGAGAGTAGGGCTCCCACGTCCTACGGCTCCGAGGCCTTGGCCTAATTGGTACCTAAACTTGAGCATATCCTTTACGGCCATTAAAACTACTGCGGGCTAGCTGGACTAAAGCTCTGAAACATTATGAATCATGGAAATTAGCTTGAAGCTATGGAAAGATGCTTCAAGGAAGGCCTTGGCATCAATGTAGAGGATAGATGTCTTCTAGAAGATTGTCATGGGTTCTTCAGCCATAATGGTGATCAATTGATTCTCAGAGATGACCTTGAGTCTCTCATATGGGTTGACGTGACTGCACTTGCTGTATGCAACCAGGGCCTCCCTAAAAGTATATTGTATGGAGAGTCCACTTTAATCACTTGGAAGTTGACCATGAAGGATCTTAGGCCAATCTCAATCATTAGCATGATTTCACCTTGCACTTTGAGATGTGTGCCGTCAAAAACTTTGATGATCAAAATGCTAGGCTTAATAAGAGACATATCCACCTTCAAGCACTTTAGAGTGACAATTGAGTAGACATTCAGGATTGATCCATTGTCGATTAATACCCTTGCAACAATCGTGTCTTCACATTTGGCTATGATACCCTTGCGACAATCATGTCATCACGTTTGACTACGATGTGCATAACCAAGGTATGATCTTTACCTTCTGGAGGTAACTTATCATTTGAAAAGGAGACCTGGTTGGTGGCCAACACTAATGATACCATACCCTCGAAAAAGGAATTTGTAATACCAGTGGGAACATGCGTTTCCTTTAATACCTTTAATAGAGCTTCACGATGGACTTCGGAAGATAGCAACAGGGTTAAAATAGAAATCTGAGTTAGTGATTTGTTCAACTGCTAAATCACATTATAATCGGCCTTCTGGATGGTTTTCAAGAATTCCATGGCTTCTTTAGTGCTGACCCTATTCCTGACTAGCTGGGCTATACCCTTTCTAACCTCTTTACTCCTCTTTTCTAATTCCTTAGGAGTATAACATCGACCACTCCTAGTGAGTTTGGCTAGGCTTGAAGAGATATTAGAGCAAACCTCTTCCTTTCCAGTTTGGGTGGAGATCAAAGTCACAATACTTCCATGGGACACGATGGCTATCTTTGTAAGGGAAAGGCTTCAGCATACAGATGACCACGCCTACTTGAGTTTGTAGATTTGGCACCTGGGAAAACATCTTTGGACCGATGATGACTAGGCTAGGTAAAGTTGCGTCTAAGGCCTTTGGGCCAGTTATCCCAGAGATTCCTGAGATAGACCTTGGTAGAACTAGAGGATTGAAACCTCAAATGGTGGGGACGACAGGGGTTCCCTTCTAAATAAATCTTGGAGATGGCTCTGTGACTGTAGGCAATGCTAAGACCAAAGGAGTGAAACCTTCAATGGCTGGTATGGTTTGTCCTTTCTTTGGAGTTGGTACCCTTGAATCTGCAGGTGATTCTATAATCTCTTCGATAATGACCGAGGTTGGAGGAGCTGGCGTCCTTATCCCTAGAGGAACCTTACAGAGGCACTCTTGCAAGTATTCATCCCAGTTTTCCCTTGATCCTATTGTCATAGCATTGTGCCTAGTTCCTGCTTAGGTACTCGGAGGGCATAGGCTGGTTGCCATGCAATCACTCCCTCGCATGACCTCTCTTTCGATCCAGATGATACCATAGTCAGCTAGACTCTAAACTTATGCCCTAAGAACTCTACAATCGAATAGGGCATGTCGGTCCCCACTGTGATAGAATAAGCAGACCCGGTGTCTCAACTGCACACATTCTTCCAAGGTATAACCTTCAGCTCCAAAATGATGCTCACATTTCTTAGATGGGTCAAAACTAGGCAGATGAGGACTGTCTTTGGGTTTCACAAATTTTGGAGTCACTAGCTTCTTCTCCAACAGATAGGCATAAAGCTCTGCCATGGGCATGGGTAATGGAGAGAATTTTCATGGTTCCGCCTTGGGATATTGGGGTTGATCAGGCCTTCCCCTCTGATTGAATTCTTAGTAAGGTGTCTGGGTTGGTTGAACCTATTGCTGATAAGGCTAGGCATTTGGAGCTGTATAAGCAGAAACAATACCCTTTGGTCCTTCAGGTGTTTTGTCGATCACATGAACATCGACTTCCTTCCCTTTGAGGCCGGTTGCCCTTTTCACCTATTGTTCTATCGTAGAACTCAGAGCCTCAGGATCAACTATTTTATTTCTTCTAATACCCTTATCAATGTGCTCCCCAATAGGAATCAGGCTTGTGAAGTGAGTGACTTAGGCACTGATCATCTTCTCATAATGAGGCTTACGGTTATTGATGAACCACTTGATTATTTCGCCTTCCATCATGGGAGGAAGCACTTGGGCTGCTAGCTTGCGCCACCTTTGGGCATACTTATGGAAGAATTCCCCATTCTTTTCTATCCTCTGAAGAACTATGTAGTTAGGAGCTATCTCAGTATTAAATCAATAATACTCCAAAAATTCGTTGGCCATCTCTCTCTAGCTGAATTTTCCAATCTCACATACCATGTGGTTGTAGGGCCAATCAAGTTCTCTGGGAAAATCTAGTAAAGCAAAGGATAATTGTTTCCATAGGTTGCCATCTTCCTACAGAACATGCGCAGATGGGCATAGGGATCTCCAGTACCACCATACTTGACAAACTCGGGTGCCTTAAACTTGGGTGGCATAATGACCTGAGGAAAATTGGACAAGCTATCTAGATCGACATTTCCTCAAGCGCTAGAGCCCTCTATGATACGAATTTTCTCAGTCAGGGTTTCCAGTTGACTTTTGACCTAACCGTAACCGAACTCTGAAGTCTTATCCTGTGATGCCCCAATTTGATTGATTGTGTAATGTGTGTGGGTGTGTGATGAGTCCCACATCGGGTATTTACTGGGTTGAACTAGGCTTTATTAACAACTACAAGGAGCCTCAATTGTGACTAGTCCTTTTGAGGTATAGCGCAGATGTGGCTAGCGCTTTTCCTTGGGTCGTTACATATCCTTAGAAGGATCTACTTCCTGGTTATTCCCTTATGGGGTGAATGGTGTCATGGTTTAGCCTTAATTTGGATCTGGTGGAGGCCGAGTCTCATTTTCAAAATGGGTTGTAGAGCCCTCTAGAGTGGGACCAAATGAATCTCGGTTCCCTCCTACAACTAGCTGTTGCATCATGCATATCATTTCTGCCATCTGTTCTTTCATCTGTATGAACTCGGCAACACTTACTTCAAAAGCTAAAGGATCACTATTAGACATCTCTCTAGCACGAAACCTAGTGATAATGGGATCATGACGTGATGGTAACTTGGACTGTTTCCTTTGAGCAATCTTATCTCTTTATCAACCTAGAAAGGAAAAGAACGGGATAGGAAAGAAATGGGTTACATTAGAAAATTTGACAATGTGGAAACACAAAACGAACATGAAGTTAGTTTAGTTCTTGCTTATATAAAATGCACCTATCATTTTCTAAATATTGGCTTAGACCCTTGATTAGGTATTTATCATGGTGAGTTTCTATAGTGATGCAAAATTAATGCACAAAGTTGGCAAGTAATCAAAACTTTCATATCATGCTCGAAATCACAGGGCGGACCCTTCTCTTTTGATTACATGAAAAAGTAATGCCTTTACAAAGTTTGGCTTTTTACAACGCCCCAAGATCATGGGCTATAGGCAATGGCTCCAACATTGGGCCGTTTACAATACAAGGAAATTCAAATTTATAATGAAGAGCTTCATTCTTGATTGCTTAGTCTTCTCAACGAAGAACTTGGATTCTTGGCAATGTCCTTCTTGGCTCGGAATTCCAGTTACTTGCCACCCATTTACATGATGGAGCCATTAGTGTATGCATGCATGCCCTTGTAAGGTTGGAAACCCTTAGGGATTGAGTATGATCTAATATGCAAGAAACGGGGTTACTTTTCCCTAGGAGTTTAATCATAGTTGCTGTGTAAACAGGCTAGATAGAACCTAGAGTAAAGCACAACTCTTTGATGCAAGCAAAAAGGGAAAACCTGTAAACAGAAACTGGACATTTTCCCCTTGACTGGGATGTTCACCTGAATTTGGCTCTTCCTAGTCCTCACAGGTTTGACGTAGTCTAGGCCAACTATATGAGACACAACTTAACTAGTAAGTTGGTCCTATTCTTAGGGGGGACCTTGATCATTTAATCCTTCCTTCATAGAAGTTGTGGGATAGAGTGGATCAAGGGGGTCTTCTCAGCATAATCCTGTCCACCCATGGACCTAGGAAAATCCTACAATTCGAGATCCAGTAACTATCTATGGTATGTGCATCAGCATTCGCCTTCAACGCTACGTCTAGGTTCGACCAAATATGAAGGGTGATGTCATGCATTTTGAAATGAAAGGGGAAAGACTTTCCAAGCACAATAGATATATGCATAGATAAAGGTATGGCAAAAATTAAATCTACTACCCTAGGTTCACACATGTGAAGGAAAGCTGTAAAGCATGCTTTAGGAAAGCAGTAAAGCTTCACACATATGAAAATACCTCAAAGCCAGTTTTTGGAAAACCATTTGAAAAACATTTTTGGAAAATATTTTTGAGTTTTAAAAATAGTTTACTAGGATATAGTAAAAGCATTTTCAAAAAGGAAAGCCTCGAAGGCTAATGCCAATTTCAATGTTTTTGAAAATCGATGTCCAAAGATTATGGTTTAATCAAAAGCTCTAAAGGCTAAACTCTCTAAGTGTCCCTAGTGTAGTCACTAGTCTATTGATGCCTCGCGGCTACTCGACCACCCATTGTGGCAACGCTTGCTTGCCTCTCTATCTCGATGCGAGAGATGATAATATGGTGTGTAGGTGTGTCATACCTCAGGTGTATGATTGGAATATGAGTTGATTTTAAGGAAATTACCAAGGGTAAGTGAAGTCACCACCAATCATTGGGTTTTTTTAAGGTGTGATTAGTTACTTGACTCTATTTGGATTTTTTACCGATCCTAGGCTAAGAAAAATGTCGTTTTTCCTAATCTAATATGGATGTATAAAAAATCTTGTTTCTGGAGTTCGGAAGTCTAGTTACATGTGGGGAAGGTGTTAGGCACCCCACAATGCCTATCCACAAAGAGTCCTTTGTTTTAGTAAAATCATAATTTTTGGACATTGGCAGTTCAAACCAAGCTATTGGCATTAGCTTTTGGGGCTTTAAATGTATTGGGCTTTGAGGTTTCGTTTTGGAATGGGTGTGGTCTTGATCGATGCTTTCCAAGTGTGTTTGGAATCGTTGCAAATTTCCACGGTGAAAATCTAGCAACATTTCGCCTTATTTTCGTAGCGAAAATCCGGTAGCGCTTTACGTTAGATGTGCCATAGCACACAACACTCTATTCTCACCAATATTTTGACTTGAGAATACAGCAATGGGGATGCCCCGTTTTCGTGGCAAAAATCCGGCAGGGTTTTGCGTTTGGTGCACTATGACACACCAGTAGGGTTTTGCGCCTGTGTATATGGTGTGTGCCAACATGCTTGTGCTAGGACGGGTCGGAGCCGCTCAAAGCGTTTAAACACGTTGATACGTGACGCATACACGGGGAAACCGATGTCACTTGGTGATATGGATCAAGACGATCACACTGTGGTGACTACGCACTCAATATGACATGAATATGCACCTACAGCAATCGCCTTGAGCATATACTCATGCCACAAGGTCAAATGCACCCATGGCCAAAGAAGGTCACTCACAAACAGAGAGGGTCACTCACATAACCATGAGAGTCTATCATACAAAGTACATGATCACCCACCCATACGCAGGCATATATATATACATACATACATCACGCATAATGCTATCACACAGAGCAGGAAAGTAAAACAGACATTGCCATACCTAAGGAATGCGGCCTAAGCAAAGAGCAAGAAAAGGAAAGGGTACAAGGAGAGTGGGAACCCTAACACATGCTCTGGAGAGTAGGCTGAGAGAGAGAGAGAGAGAGATGGAGAAAGAAAACCACTCAAAAGGGGCTAGGCCCCCTAATCTATTGAACATTGTCCTTTATGGACTCGCATCTTCTTGCTTGCATCCTTGCCCTTTTTACTTGTGCCTAGGAGGTTGCACCCTTGCTCCAAGTGTTTATGCTCCATGTATGTACATGCAAAGACAAAAGAAACAAGCCAACAGTCAAGCAAAGGAAGAAACAAGGGAAATAGTGAGAGCATGCAAAGAACACACTTAAAGAGAGCCAAACGGGGGCAAACAAAGCATGCTAAGCATGTGAAAGGGCAAAAAATCATGTTATCAAGCAAAAGAGGGTGTCCTAAAAGGATAAATATAGGTTTGGATCAAATGTCCATAGTTCAGTTAGATTGGAGTATGGACGACACAAGCAAGCAAAGACTCATGCATGAACATATAGGCAAGTGTGTAAAAAGAATTCATAGAAGCAAGGAAAGCCAAATGGGTGGCACAAAGCAAGCATGGCAAGAATCATCACACAGGGCGAAGAAAGGGTATGCATCGAGCAAACCGGCATCACAAGGATGCGTCTCACAAGTTGTTACACCCCAATAGGCTACAAGGGGGATGGATGTAACCACATAAGAATGAGCCCACGGGGGGGCACAAAGCATTGCAAAGCCTAGATCTAAAGAGGCAAGCATAGACATAAAGCACAGAAGCAAGCAAACATAGACATGCATATAGGGAAATGATCCAAACCCTTTGATATTGGCCTAGGTGTGCGAGTGTAGGCCTAGACCAAGGGATCTAGATCTACACCCCACCAATAAGGGCCAAAACACAACATAAGAAAGAGGGACATTAATGAACCAAAGGGCTATAGAAGCACATGGCATAGCAACCAGCATATAGATCTAAGCACACCAACATGGCACGAAGCACATAAACACGTAGATCTAAGCATAGGCATGTAGATCTAAACATAGACATGTGAATCTAAGCATAGACATGGCAAAGAGCAAATAGGCATGTAGATCTAAGAATAAACATGGCAAGGAGCCTAAAAGCATGTAGATCTAGGCATAAACATGACACGGAGCCTAAAAGCATGTGGATCTTAGCACAAGCATGGAATTTAGACATATCCTAGCCCAAGAAGGCTAGGCCAACAACATCAAAGAAAAAAATCATGGAAAAAAATCAAGGAAACATATTAGAAAAACCATAAACATGCTAGGAAGAAAAATAAAGCAAGAACATGCTAGGAAAAGCGATAAAGCATATTATTGAACAAGAAAAAGCTAGAAAAAACAATGAAAAGAAAAGAGTGTGGATTGTATCTAAAAAGCTACATCCACACCCCTAAACCTTAAATCCAAGGTATGGAACTAAGGAGATAAATATTTGGTGCAAGAACACTGCCTTTTGATTGTTGAGAGAAAAGAGGAATCAAAGGTTTTTTTGATGTGTTTTTTGGGAGAGAAATGTAGAGAAAAGAGAGAGAAAACTACCCAGAAAATGCTCCCAAAATGCCCAAAATCGTTCCTCCTAGTCTGAGGGGGGTTTGAAGGCCTTCCCGGCTTTGGATTGAGCTGATATTGGTATCCCTAGAAAGCTCTACATGTTTAGTTTCTAGAAAGATAAAGAACTTGAAAATCCAACGATTGGATCACAAGTTATGGCCTTGGGAAGCAAGTTGACACGCCCAACATAGTTTCTTAGATATCTCAACCGTTTTAACTCCGATTTCGAGCCATGGATAGTCGTTGGAAAAGGAATTTGATAATCTTTGCAATGGAACCAATCCCAACTTGTTCTGATGGATGGATCAAAACTAGGGTTTTTGGGCGCCCTCGGGAGTCAATCTCGGGTCAAACTTGGTTAAAGTTGTCAAAAATATCCAAGTAGCTCAAGTTTGTTGTAGAAATCTGAAAAATGTTGTTTTGAGATATTTTGACCAACTTTGACTTTCGATCAACCTAGGGTTGACTAGGGGCATTTTGGTCAATTTGACCTGAAACGGCACTTTGAGTGCTCCGATGCTTGAATAGGTTACGCCATGTCAATCTAGATTTTTTCACGGCCCCTTGGAGAAAAGTTAATATTTTTGAGATTTTTGGGATCCAGCACGCAAATCGAGGGTGGAAAATATATGGTATTTACACTAGCTTCATTGCAAAGATTATTGAGTTCTTTTTCCAACGACTATTCATGGGTTGAAATCGGAGTTAAAACAGTTGAAATATCTTGAAAATTGTGCAAAGTGCGTTAGCTTGCTTCCGAGGCCATAACTTTTGATCTGATCATTGGATTTTCAAGTTCTTTAGTGTTCTAGAAACTACACATGACATCAAGATCAACCCAATCCAAGCCTGAGAAGGCCTCCATCAAGCCACTACAAGTCAACGGCCACTAAGTGGTTGTCGAAGTTGAATAGTCACCTTTTTAGTATAAATACCCTCAGATCCCACTCAAATAAAATAAAATAAAAATCGAAAATTAGCCAATTTGGAGATTTTCTGGATAGACTCTCTCTTTCTTTTTCTCTCTAAATTCTCTCCCAAACACCAAAAAAAAAATAATAATAATAAAAAATAAAAACCTTTGATTCCTCTCTCTTCTCAACAATCTAAAGGTAGTTTTCTTACACTCTTTTTCCTCTCCTTGATCTTAGGACATTGGATTTGAGGTTCTAAGGGTGTAGATATAGCTTTTTAGTTACAATCTACACCCTTTGCTTTATCTTACTTCATAACATGTTTTATTGCTTTCCACAGTATATCTTTACTTTATCTTGCTTCCTAGCATGTTTTATAGCCATTTTAGCATGTCTCCTTGCTTTTTGCCATATTTTACAGCTTTAATGTTGTTGGTCTAGCCTTCTTGGGCTAAGATATGCCTAAATTTTGTGTTTATGCTTAGATCCATGTGCCTAGGTGCCTTTTAGCATGCTTATGCTTAGATTTATTTGTTTATGTGCTCCTTGCCATTCTTGTGTTTAGATCTATATCTTTGAGTACTTCATGCCTTTTTATCTCCTATTATCCATTTTTTCTTGTGTTTTGACCCTTTAGGTAGGGTTTAGATCTAGATCTTATGGTCTAGGCCTACATCCGGGCACCTAGGCCTATATCAAAGGGTTTGGATCTTTTCATTTATGCATGCCTATGCTTGTTTGCTTGCTTCTATGCTTTATCCCCATGTTTGCCTATCTAGATCTAGGCTTTGCCTTGCTTTGTGCACTCCATGGGTTTGTGCTTGTCGGTATTTGGGGCCACTTGCTTATGTGGTTGCATCCATCATTCTTATGGTTTGATTGGATGTGACCACTTGAGAGATACACCTTTGTGGTGTCGGTTTGCTTGATGCATACCCTTTCTCCACTCTGTGTGATGTTATGCTTACTTGCTTTGTGGCACTCGTTTGGGTTTCATTGCTTCTTTGAATCTTTGCATGCTTGCCTACATGTTCA
The DNA here is from genome assembly GCF_001633185.2 of Quercus lobata. Lineage (NCBI taxonomy): Eukaryota > Viridiplantae > Streptophyta > Magnoliopsida > Fagales > Fagaceae > Quercus > Quercus lobata. The sequence continues at coordinate 56,445,143 of NC_044907.1, read as the reverse complement.
TGCATGAGTCTGTGTGTCATCCATACTCCAATCTAATGGAACTATGGACACCAGATTCAAACCTACATTTGTCCTCTTAGGGCACCTTTTTTTGTTTGATAACATGTTGTTTGCCCCCGTTTGGCTCTCTCTCCTTTTGATAGCTTGTCTTTTAGCATGCTCTCTTTTTACTTGTTTTTTCGCTTGTCTACTAGCTTGTTTCCTTTGTTATTACATGTACACTTGGAGCAAGGGTGCAACCTCCTACGCACAAGCAAGAAAGGGCAAAGATGCAAGCAAGAAAATGCAAGCCCACAAAGGGCAATGTTCAGTAGATTAGGGGGGGCCTAGCCCATCCCGAGTGGTTTTCTTTTTCCCTTTCTCTCTTTGCCTCTTCTCTAGAGCATGTATTAGGGTTCCCCTCTATGTACCCCCTTTACTCTTCCTTGCTCCTTGCTTAGGCTGCGTTCCCTGGGTATGGCAATGTTTGTTTTACATTTCCTATACCTTGCTAGGTCATACCCTTGGGACGTTGGCAATTTCTCTTTTATTTTCTTGCTCCATGTGATAGCATTGTGCATGATGCATGAATATATATATATATATATATATATATATGCCTTTGTGTGTGTGGGTGATCGTGCACACACATGGCTACATGAGCAACCTTCTCTAGCCATGAGTGCTTCTGACCTTATGGCATGAGTATGTGCTCAAGGCATTTGTTATAGGTGCATATTCATGTCATACTGTATGCATAGTCATCGCGGTGTGACCATCCCAATCCATGTCACTAAGTGACATCAGTTTCCCCATGTATGCGACACGTATTAATGTGCTTAATGCTTGGAGGGGCTCCGACTCGTCCTAGCATGAGCATGTAGGCACGTGCCGTATACATAGGCATGAAACCTTCCCAATGCGCCATAATGCACCAAACGCGAAACTTTGCCAGATTTTCACCATGAAAATGGGGCATCCCCATTGCCATATTCTCACAGAAAAAGCTTAGTGAGAATAGTGTATTGTGTGCTATGATGCATTTGAGGTGAAGCGTTGCCAGATTTCCGCCACAAAAATAAGGTAAAATGCTGTTGGATTTTCACCATCGAAATTTGGCAACGATTCCAAAGACACGAGGGAAGCATCGATTGAGACTCAAATCCAAACCTCAAAGCCCAATTCACTTAAAGCCTTGAAAGCGAATGCCAATAGCTCATTTTCAACTACCAATTTCCTTAAATTATGATTTTACCAAAACAAATGATTGTCTATGGACAGGTGTTGTGGGGTGCCTAATACCTTCCTTCACACGTAACCAGACTTCTAAACTCAAGAATCAAGATTTTTTACCTATCCACATTAGATTAGGAAAAACAACCTTTTTCTTATCCTAAGATCGATAATAAAATCAAATAGAGCCTAGTGACCAATCACACCATAGAAAAACCCAATGATTGGTGACAACTTCACTTACCCTTGGAAATTTCCTTAAAATTGACTCATATTCCAGTCACACACTCAAGGTACAACCTTCCTCCACAACACCAGTACTCTGAGCTACGTATGCACGTGCATGCCCCCTCCTCCTGAAAGGAGAAGCGCACGAGCATTACTGTGATGGGTGGTCGAACAATTGCGAGGCATCAACAGGCTTTCCAAAATGAAAATTTGATTTTTTTTTTTTTTTTTTTTTAACAAGGAATCTACCAAATACATTTCCATTGATTGGCTTGGGTAAATTCTTGTTTTAGATAATAAGTGGATTGATAAGCAGATTTGACAGAACAAATTCCAGGATCACAATTTCTTTTGTCTTGTCATCATTTTGATTGACGCATCATTTTTTCTCAATCACTTATAACTTGTCACGTTAAAATTTAGGGGTGGCAAAATCAACTAAAGCCCATTTGCCCACCCAAACCCACCCACTTAAGTAAGACCCAAACCCACCCAATTATTAATTGGGTTAAATAGGTATTAATCCAATTAACATTAATGTTTATTGGGTTTTAACTAGATACCCAGTTAGACCCAATTATGACCTAAGTATCATTTCTACAAATCACCAAACTCTTAAATACCACAAAACCACCCAAAAAAAAAAAAAGACCAAAATAACCATTTAGCCTAAAAAATTACCAAAATACCCCCAACCTTAAAAATGACATAAATACCTCCCGAGACCTAAAATTTACCAAAATAGGGCTAAACCTAAAAAAATGACCAAAATACCCCTTAAACTTATAAAATGACCGAAATACCCCCAAAACCTAGAAAATGACCAAATTACCCCTGAAACAAAAAAAAGACCAAAATTCCCCAACACAAGAAAATGACCGAAATACCCCCCCTAAACCCAAAGAAAATGACCAAAATACCTCCCGAAACCTAAAAATGACTGAAATACCCCCTAAAACTATAAAATGACTAAAATATCCCCGAAACCTTTAAAATAACCGAGATAGCCTTGAAACCTAGAAAATGACCAAAATACCACCGAAACCTAAAAATTACCAAAATACCTCTTGAAACCTAAAAATTGACCGAAATACCCCCAAAACTTAAAAAATGATCAAAATACCCTGTGTTAGGTTCATATTTGTATGTAATTAGCATATACTATGACAAAACGCACTTTACTTATATTTGAGTAAATTCAAGTAGGTCCAAGATGATCATTACAAGTGATTACATTGAAAACATGAAGATTACTCAAGAACTACTCAAGAAAAGATGAATTTGCAGGTCCCGTTACGGGATTTCTGATACAGCCTGCAACGTTTTGATTCCTAAAGGCTATTTGTTTACAGGTTTGCATAATCCTTAGGAAAGCCCAAGGTTTGTGTATACCTAATTGGAATAGGAGAGCCTGTTTAAAAGGCCCATTAAACTCTTATTTAAATAAGGAGGTGGAGAAAGAAAACTCTAACCCTAGAAAGTTTTGTAAGGTTTTCTTTTTGAAACCCTAGCCTCCTCTTGTAGAAGAAAGAGTTCTTGCTGTATTTTTTGTACGCCTTTGGGTTATGTTACCAAGCAAATTCTCTAGCACCAACTGAAAGTTCAAATAGTGTGTAAAACACCTATAAACGTTTAGAACCCCAAATTAAAAATTACCAACACTAGCTTATAAACAAAAAATATATGTGCGGAATATGAAATATAAGCTATGACCAAATTTAATAACACACTCTAAACCATAATTAATCACAATCACAGTAGTAATTAAAAGGTAAAGAGAAAGGGAAGAAAGATGCAAACACAAAAATAACACAGCGATATGTTATCGAAGAGGAAACCGAAGTACTCGGTGAAAAACCTCTCCACCACCCTCCAAGCAGTCAATAATCCACTAGAGAATGAAGTTGGGGTACATGAATAACAGAAGACCCTCCAAGCCTAATCTCCCCAGTGCATCTAAGCCCTCAATGCTTCTTGCTCCAACAGGGTTACGCCGAACCTTGTCTTCTCTAGCTTACCGGATCCCGTAATAGCCGATTGCATCAACCAAAATAAATTGGGCCCTTCTGAATTGCTTTCCAAGCACCAAAAAGCCTTCTCATTAATATGGGTATGGTGTGATAAGAAATTGGTTAAATGTACCTCTTAAGGACATATTAATGGAAAGGGTAAGAGTAGAGGAATTTGGAGAATCAAAGGATGAGTCAATCTTGTTTTTCTCTAGCATTTCTCTCTCAAAATTCTCTCTGGAAGCTCTTTACATTTTGTGGGTACAAGGGTATTTATAGTAGGGTGTATGAGGAATTCGAAGAGTCAATTACAACTAAACAGGGCATTCTGGTGACTCGACCTCGCTATTGGAACGAGTCGTAAGTTTGAGTCGCGAGCTAACTGCCTAGCCAGACTGGAAGTTTTGTCCTATAGTGTTACAGCTGGCGTGACCCTTCAGCTCCCCTTGCATGCTTCACACGTTTGCCATTCTGGTGACTTACCAGTCGCGAGATCCAGTCGTGAGGCTCTTCTTAAGTGCACACTTCTTAAGCTTTCTTCACACTTTCTCACACACTACCCTTACATAATTCCCACCTAAATACAAGGTATCTAATTGCTAAATTACAAGAAAATTTGGCACAAAATAAAGCTAATACATGATTGAATAAATTCAATCTTACACCAACATTGAAGATCTTATTGGTATTTCTATGTAAAGCTGTTGCAAATCAACTTCAACAATCAAAGGGCTGCTGTGGAGTTAGTCACATATTGGGATCCGTGCAAAGGAGTTAGTCACAAATTAGAGATTTGTGCATCAAAGGAAAGAAGGCTACTACAAGATCAAGTCCAATTAGGTACTAGAGCGATGGTTCAACTGTAGGTTGGTATTTCCGGATAGGCCAGGATTGTTGGTAAGATTCCTTATACTTGTAACCACTGGATTGTTAATTAATGGATTCTTGGGAGTGGTGATCTTAAATTCACTTGGTGGGGTTTTTGCCTTATGAGGTTTTCCCCATTTGTTAACAAATCACCATGTCTAATTTATTTTTCACTGCACTTAGTATTTTTGGTGATTTGTTGGTGCCTTCACGATTTGCATGCAATTAAACCTAATTAATCTACTTGGGTAATTGATTTAATTAACCGGGGTCAAGCTATCTTAACCCAACACCCCGAAACCTAGAAATGATGAAAATAACCCCTACACATAAAAAATAACGAAATACCCCTAAAACCTTTATAATGACCGAAATACCCCTAAAACTATAAAATGACCAAAATATCCTTGAAACTTAAAAAATGATCACAATGCCCCCTAAACATTAAAAAAAAAAAAAAATGGCAAAACACCCCTGAAGCCTGAAAAAAAAAATCCAAATAAATAAAAGAAGCCATGTGTCATGTTTTTATTAATGGATCATGGAGTGGAACACAATATATGGGATAGTAGATTTGGACTCCTTCCTCACAAGTCACAATTCACACATCCCCATGAAAGACTTCCCAGTTCTCTCCATGGACGAGATCAATTCTGAGTAGACAAACCCATGACATCAAAGCCTTGATAGAGAATGCAATTGGTTCAGAGTTTATCTTTATGTGGGTGAATAGGGTGAGGAATTTAGCTGCTCACTTGCTCCTTAAGTGGGGTGATTCTCATTCTTTTTTCGGCTTCTTTAAGTCCATTGAATCTTCCCCAAATTTTTTCTCGCCTAGTGCTCTCAGAGAGGCCTTACGTTATTTTTGTTTGGTATTTTTTCTTTCGCTTTGATTTCTGCTTAGGGCAGCTAGTCTGTGTAGCTGTTTCTTGTTTGTTAGGTTATGTTTCAGCAAAAGAAAAGAAAAATAAAATACCCATGATGCCAAGATAGAAGTTAAGGGCGGTGGAAAATCTCATTCTATTGAGGTTTGAGTTGTGATTTTTTTTTTTTTTAAATAAAGACAGAAGAAAGCTACAAAAACATTTTTTAGGTTTCGGGGGGAATTTTAGTCATTTTTTTTAGTTTGGGGGTATTTTGGTCATTTTCTTTAGTTTCGAGAGTATTTTGGTCATTTTTTAGGTTTTAGAGGTATTTTGGTCATTTTTTAGGTTTCAAGGGTATTTTGGTCATTTTTTAGGTTTCAAGGGGTATTTTGGTCATTTTTTAGGTTTAGGGGGAATTTTGATCAATTTTTAGGTTTCAAGAGTATTTTGGTCCTTTTAAGTTTTAAGGGAGTATTTCAGTCTTTTTTTTGGTTTAGGGGGATATTTTGGTAATTTTTAGGTTTTAGGGATATTTTGGTAATTTTAAGTTTCGAGGGCATTTTGGTAATTTTTTTTTTAGTTTTTAGAGGTATTTTAGTCATTTTATAGATTTTGGGGGTATTTTGGTCATTTTATAGGTTTCGAGAGTATTTTGGTAACTTAAAGGATTTTAGGAGTATTTTGGTCATTTTCAAGTTTTAGGGGCATTTTGGTAATTTAGATTATTGGGTAATTGAATTGGTTGGGGTTTACCCATAATAATTGGGTTGAGTTTGGTTTGGGTTAGAAGTATTTAGTTATATAAATAATAAATAGGTAAATGAGTTTTATGTACCTAATCCATTAATGTCTACCCTAACCCACCCAAACTCAACTATTTGACATACCTATCAAATTGTAACAAAGTTATGACAAAAATATATTTGTGATCCTAAAATCCTTTTTACACCTACAACAACAATAAAATCAAGATTAGCAAGGCAGCCGCTATAATTGAAGGGCAGGACCCAACATTGACTTCACCCACGGACAAGAACAGAGTAGGAGCCGGGCCCAGCATTGACTATGACTTTTAATCTTTCTTCTTCTTTTTATTCTTATTTGCATCAGCTTTTCGTCATAAAATTGTCATTTTTTTTAAAGAAATAAAATTGTCATTATTATTATATTATACGCCTGCATTATTGATAATGCATGGATTGATAGGTCTAAGAACATAACAGCATTTTTTTTTTAAGTAATAATGGTCAAAAACAGGCACAAACGATCAAATACTGTGACCATGTCATGTGTAAGAAAAGGGCATACCCTGATCATTTGAAAATAACAAATTGTTCCATTGAAGACAACGAAGCATCATATCACTGGCTTCTCAACGCATCAAAATTTAAAAATGCTAATGGGTTCCTAGAAAATGGCTTCCTATATCATGTTGTAGCTAATACACCAAACCGATTTTTTTTTTTTTTTTTTTTTTTTTTTTTTAATACCAAACAAAGGAAGAGTAACTCATACATGGTTATGTGAAGCAAGATTGTACCACCTGTTATACAAAGGCCTGTTAACTGCCTGTTTAGCAAAACACCACACAGCCTTAACTACTACATGAGGAATAACTAAAGTATTGCAAAATAAACCATGTTGAGAAAGAAAGTTCAGATCAGCTATCCTACTGCTATCCAGCCAATCTGCGCTTTTCCTCAATTTGAAAACTTGATGGAGATTAACCTTGTCGGTTAAGAACAAAACGTGTTGGATGCCATGCTTTTTAACTATGATACCAGCTTCCACCATTGCTTCAAGTAGAGCTCCTATTGCTATGTTGGCGAGACTGCAATTAACTCTTGAAAACATTTTTGCTCCCTGCTTATTTACAGCTACAAAAGCGTATGCTCTCTTTTGTGGCTTCTTCCTTCTTGCTTCAGCTAATTTGATGATGAGCTGATATTGCCCTGTAACTGTGAGATGAGCTGACTTGGTTGCTCTAAACTCTCTGGTATGATGGAGCTGACCTGCATAAGACTTCTTGTACATGCAAGATAGATTTTTGGCTGTTAGTATAACCTTTAAGGGATTTGGGTTAAAGCCTTGGTGAAGCACTCTGTTTCTATGATTCCAAATTAACCACAAAACAATGAACATTGGTTGAAGGTTGAAGGATGTCCATGCTTTGATCTTCATTATTTAAGGAAGAGATGATATAGTCTTTCAGCCAAATTTGAACAAACACAATCTCAGAAGTGTGCAGACCAAGATCCAATCCAAACCAACAAGCTCTAGAAAAACTGCATAAGAGAAACAGATGTGTAGGAGTCTCTTCATCAGAATTACATAAGGGGCAAGTGTCATCATTACTGATTCCTTTGTTATGTAGAGTGGCCATGGTAGGTAGTCTATCGTGGAGAAGCTTCCACACAAAATTAATGATCCTTAATGGGCTTTGCATGGAATAATAGCATTGAGTGCTTCCACATAAGCCTATCCTTAAAGGCGTTAGTTTTGGAAATGGGCATTTGCAAAATGTTGATTGCTTTAGTGTGACGGTATAAGCTCCCAATTAAATCCACTTTCCAACTTCTAGAATTATGATCAATAAGATCTCCTACTATGAATGTTTGTAAAAGTGGAAGAAAAGAACTATCCCTTAAGTTTGGTGACCAATTAGGATGTGTAAGGGGTATATCAAAACCATTTCCAACCAACCATCTACCTTCTCTAAGAATAGGATCAGCTTGCTGAACTATAGTTTTCCATACCCAGGAGTGGTGTGCTTTAGGTTTGTGAACTTGCAAGGATTCTTCAGGATGGTACTTAGCTTTAAAAGTTCTAGCTAAGAGGGACTGGGGATTGTTAATAAGTCTCCAATACTGTTTTGCCAACAAAGCTTGGTTCATAGTGTAAGGTTGAATTTATTCAATCATCTAATTGGCTTTATTCCGTGCCAAATTTGCTTGTAATTCAGCATTTAGTAACCCTGTATTTAGGTGGGTTTGATGTAAGGGTAGTGAGTGAGATAGAGTGAAGATTGCTCAAGAGTGTGCAAGAAAACAGAGACTCGCGGCTGGGACTCGCGGGTGACTCGCGGGTGCAAGCCGCCAGATGCAGCACACGTGCCAAGCATGCTGGAAGATGAACAGTCATGCTAGCTGGAGCACCACAGGACAAAACAGGACAACTGGCCATACGGTTATCTCGCGACTTGGTCAAGCCACGAGGTCAAGCCGCGAGCCACCCCTGTTTTGTTAAACCTGACATTTCTCATTCCTCTCCCACTCTAGTATAAATACCCCTTTTACCCACGATTGTGAGAGAGCTTCCAGAGAGAATTTTGAGAGAGAAACCCTAAAGAAAAACAAGATTGATTCACCCACAATCTATACCTTAGAGTCTCTTCAAATTCCTCAACTCTCTTCCTCTCCATTGTCAAATCCTTGAGAGGCATTATACCAAACCTGATTCTCACCATTATCATTACTGTGAGAGAGCTGTTTGGATTTCTGGAAAGCAGTTAGGAAGGAACCAATCTTCATTGGTTGATGCTACGGTCTAGTAGCGGAATCCGGGAAGCTAGAAAAGAAAAAGGTTCAGCGCAACCTCGTTGGAGCAAGAAGCTTGGAGGGCTTAGGTGCACTAGGTAGATTAGGCTTGGAGGGTCTATTGTTGTCCATGTATCCCAACTGTATTTTCTAATGGATTGTTTACCGCTTGGAGGGTGGCGGAGAGGTTTTACGCCGAGGGCTTCGGTTTCCTTTTCGATAACACATCGCGTGTTATCTTTGTGTTTGCATCTTCCTTCCTCTCTATCTTTGCCTTTTTATTATCTGCTATGGATTATGTTTTGTTTTGGCTTAGATAGGTTTTAACCAATTTCATATTATAGCATATGTTAAGTTTCGGCACACTAGTTGTTTGACATATTGCTTGAATTGGTTAAGTTGTAATTTGGGGGTCTAAACGTTCAAAGGTGTTTATACACGTTTTTGAACTTTCAATTGGTATCAGAGCGGGTGCACTGCTATTGGTTTCATTACCATTGTGTGATCCTTGACTCCCTTTTGAGATGGATAGGTCTCAATCCCTAAATGCACCTCCATATTTTGATGGTAGTAATTATGCTTTTTGGAAGGTTCGCATGAGAACTTTTCTATGTTCTATTGATGAATCTGTTTGGGATGCTGTTGAGATTGGTTGGACCAGACCTGAGGCAGTCAAATCCACTTGGGATAAGGCAGCACTTACTGCATCTAATGCTAACAGTAAAGCACTCAATGCTATTTTCTGTGGTGTGTCTCCAGATGAATTTCACAGGATTTCTCATATTACCATTGCCAAAAAAGCCTGGGAGATTTTGGAAACCACCTATGAAGGCACGAAGAAAGTGAAAGACACCAAGTTGCAAATGCTAACCACTCGGTTTGAGGAGCTCAAAATGAGTGAGGATGAGTCTTTTGACTCTTTCTATGGGAAGCTAAATGAGGTGGTTGTCAGTAAGTTCAACTTGGGGGAGAAAACGGAGGATTCAAAAATTGTAAGGAAGATCCTTCGATCATTGCCGGAAAGTTTTCGTGCTAAAGTGACAGCGATCGAAGAGAGCAAGGACCTTGATGACATCAAAGTACAGGAGCTGGTTGGTTCTCTGCAAACTTATGAGATGTCGCTGCCCAATCAATGGAAGAGTAAATCTCTTGCCCTTAAGACCATTAATGAGAAGGTGGAAGATCAAGACTCATCGGGAGAAGATGTAGTTAACAAAGATGTTGCATACCTTGTCAAAAATTTCAGTAAGTTCTTGAAATTCAAAAATAATGGCAAATTTGATGATAAAAAAAAATTCCAAAGTTCTGGAAGGGAGAAAAGGGAATTCAAAAAGAAAGATGGAAAAGAATCCCAACCTACACAAGGTGTAACTTGCTTCGAATGTAACAGGCATTGACACTTTAAGAAGGAATGTCCGAATTATTTGAAATCAAAAGGCAAAGTGTATGCCACGACATTGAGTGACTCGGATTCATCTGACTCAGAATCAGAAGAAAGCTGTGATGGAGAGGGGAACTATTCGGCTTTTATGACTATTGCTCATATTGAGTCTTCAGATGAGTTGAATCTGCTTGTACGAGACCTTGGAGAACATAGTGATAATGAATCACTAGGAATGGTTAAAGAATCAGATGCTGAAGAGGATGAAAGCACAGCAAATCTTCAAGAAAATTATAACTCACTCTTGGAGAAGTCGGGTGAGTACACAAGGGTGGCCAAGGCAGCTGTGAGAAAAATGAAGAAGGCAGCTGTGAGAAAAATGAAGAAGGCAGAGGAGGACTACAAAAGTCTCCTAATCCGATATAGGGAGGCCAAATGTGAGATAGAAACATTGAATGGTGAGCTGTCCGAAACTTACACAAAAGTGAGATTTCTTGAGAATGAGGTTGTGCAAGCAAATGCTAAAATAGAGAGGGTCACCACCAAGAAGCTAGATGATGTTATCTCATCTCAAAAGAGCTTTTCAGAAAAATCCGGATTGGGATATACCGGAGGAAGTAGTTCATCTGGAAATGTCACTAAAGAAGTGAAGTTTGTAAAGGCCAAAGATCCAGTTGTAGATGACCTTACTGATGAGAAGCTCAAGGTGGAGGAGAAGAAGAATGTGGTGAATCAACGGATGTTGAATCCCCGTAATCAATTTGTGGGCATGTCTGAATCTCGTGCCAAGTCACGCCCACGACCACAAAGAGGTCCTAGAGCAACTTATGTGTGTCATTATTGCGGACTTCAAGGGCATACTCGACCAAATTGCCAAAAGCTGAGAGCAAAGAATAGTGCAACTCCTCAAAGGTCAGGAGGACCTAGAAATGATAGAAGAAATTGGGCAGGTAATCAATCTAGAGATCAGAATGGTGATCCCGGAATGATGAACGTGATGAAGATGATTGGTGCATTCACCAACTGCTTGGAAAGCTTCTCACGAAGGTTTGAAAGCCCTAACTCCCGTACCCAATCCTATAAGGAAATCACCCCAAATGCAAGTGATGTGTGGGTGAAAAAGGGTACTCATGCATAAGCATTACAACATGTCTATGCATTAATACTTCCAATGCTTTGTGACAATGTTTGTTTGTTTGATTGCTGTTTTTGCTGTTGGTTGTTTGCTTGTCTTCTTGTGCATATTTTTAATTTTGTTTTATCAATCTTTTTGCTTTTAGTGTCAAAAATCCAAAAATCACATAAAAAATTAGAAAATCAAAAAGCTTGATTGACTTTGTTAAGCTTTTGTCTCAAAGCTTGTTTTGTCTTGTACCTTTGTGCTAATGGCTTTGTGCATTTTCGAGCATTGCTTGTTTTCATGCACTCATATCTCTGTGGGAGAAATCTTAAAATCTATGTGATTGTTGTAAATAAATCTTCAAACTTGTCATGAATGATTAGTGAATGGTTTTGTTGATTTTGAGACATGCATAGACTTGTGTCTATATATCTTCCCACTCTTTATTTTTGTTTTGCTAAAAAGAGCTCACCAAATGTAACTCTCCAAATGAAAAGAGATATTGAGCTGCAAAAGTCTGTTGCACATTCTAGTATTCGACTAGGAAAAAGGGTAAGCGACTTTATATTAAAGAAAATGTTTATTCAAAAAGCCAAAGGCTTATTCATTAAAGTGAAATGTCAAATATCACTCTCACAATGAGAGGTGATTGCCTCAAAAGATCAAATAGATCAAATGTTATGATTAAAAGTGGAGTCAAATGTAAAGCTCCAAGTTATGTAATCAAGTTTTGTAGGAGGTCATATATACATATTTCTATAATTGAGATGGGTCACATGATCTAGTGCTAATTGTGTATGTCTTGGTTGAATTGATCATTGAAGCTTCACATTAGACTAAGGACTATCTCATTGTTGATATCCACACACAACACACAAGTTTGTGTTCAATAAATGCCATATTCATTTGTGTGATTATACTTGATGAAATGTGTTTTCACATGCTCAATCTTTGTTAATTCAAGCACAAAAAGATTTTTGAGTGTTTTAGGTGTTTTTGGAAAGTATTTTGTTTGAAAAATCTGAAAATTTCAAAAATCCTGTTTTGCCCTGTTTTGGCGGTTCAGTCGCGAGTATGTCAAGTCGCGAACCTCAGTCGCGTCTTCGCGGGTCATTTTTGGCGACCTGTTCGCAAGTGGAAGGTCCAGTCGTGAGGGTTACTCAGAGATTTTCGCGACTCACTCGCGGGTAGACCTTCCAGTCGCGAAAAACACTTAGAAAAATTTTTCAAATTTTTGTCCTTGAGTGTTTTAGCGACTTGAACTGGCGACTGTGTGGCGACTTAATCAAGTCGCGAAAAACGCGTGTTTGGCAGAAATAGGAGCAGTTTTTTAAATCTTTTTCAGTTTTCCCTCGAACATTTGTGACTGTTCATCTTCTCTCTAAACTATCTCCCTCCCAAACACTCCGTGCTCCCATTTCCAATCTCCATTGTTGCATATTTTCTGCTCAAATTCTTCAAGTCACAGGTATGGGTTTTCAGTTTTGAACTCATTTCTACTTGATTTTGTGTTTTTCCCTTTGATCTTTCGTATATGTTTATGATTTAGAAATGGGTTTATGTTTTGGCTATTGTTCTTTGTTCATGCTTAGCTTGCGGATGCTGTTGCTAAAGTTTGTGTTGATCTTGGTTGTTTCCTTTTTGGTTTTCATCTTGTGCTTAGTTAAGTGTGTCTTTTATTTTATCTGATCTTGAGCTGTTGTGTTGTTTCAAAATGTTCCGTTTGATGATGTGTGTTTTACTGTGCTGAATGTGCATTTTCTATTGTGTTAATCTGTTGGGAGCATCTGTTAGTTTCAAATTGCTGAGTGTGAGTCATGTCATTTTTCCATTATATGTCTCAATGACATATATCTGTCTTTAGGATAGTTTCTATATCTACTGATTTTATTCTCCCCTGCATTCTCCATGTTGTTCTTGTGTTTCCTATTTTAGGCTTGTTTGTCCATGTGGTTGATCTAAGTAGCTTATTGTTTAAGTGTTCGAGTTCATCTGTGTGGCTATAATCTCTTTGTTAATTACATGGTACTGACTAGGTCTACACATATATTGTTCTTTGCTGTTGTGGCCTCTTCTGATTGTTCACAGATGGCTCCCTCACCTCCGAAGAAGAAAACTCCTGCAAAGAAGGCTGACAAAAGATTGAAAATGGATTCTAAACTGTTTAGGTCAGTTCAACACTTTGAGAGATACAAGGATAACTTCTTAAAGGCTGGAATTATTCAAGAAAGATTTGTAGATTTGGAGGACTTAAGACAAACCTTTATCCCCAGCTGTTTTGAAGGAAGAGGATGGGAAAAGCTTCTGAGTGATTTCCCTGTAGTGTGTGAACCCCTGATTAGGGAATTTTATTCAAATGCTGTGATAAAAGAGAATGAGTTAAGTTGTTGGGTTAGAGGTAAAGAATTCATTTTGGATGCACATGTCATTGATGATGTGCTAGGGCTTGAAGGATTAGAAGATCAGGAATTTATCAATTACAAGGATAGGAGTGTTTCTATTGAAACAGTTCAACAAAGGATAGGTGGGCAGAGAGAAGGAAAATGTTTGAATACCACTGCCTTTCCAGTGGACATGAGGTGTCTAACAATAATCTTGATGTTTAACCTCTATCCCATTAAGAAGTTGACTACAATCAACTGTGCTAGAGCAATTTTTCTGATGGATCTCAAAGAAAAGAATTTCATAGACATAAGTTCCCACATATATGACACCATTGTGGATGAGACAAGAACAACCTCTAGGCCAAAATTGATCTTTCCTAGTTTGCTAATGAGGATTTTTAGAAGGAAGGGTGTTCCAATCCCTCAAGACATCAGTCCCATGTCCACACCCTCTGCAATTATCAAGCTTACTTGCAAAAGGATAAGTGTTAGGCTTCCAGGAGAAGAAAATGAAGGTGATGAAGGAGAGGGTGTCCCAATGGAGACTGAAGCAGAGGCAGCAGGGCATGCATCAACCTCAACACCCAGGAGGAGTGGCAAAAGGTCTAGAGCATCAACTTCCTCAAATACACCTCCAGATGCTTTCCAAATCATTCTGGAATGACTTGATGGGATCAGAGAAGTCCAGACTGAGCACTCTGAGAGGATGAGAGCCATGCGAGACCAGATTGATGTTTTGTCTGCAAAACTTGACAGCTTCACCACCCAGCCTGATCAGTGACCCTTTGGCCATTCCGGTCAAAAAGGGGGAGATGTTTTCTTTCTGGTTGATAATGACATTGATGATTGAGAAGCAGAAAAGCAGCTCTTAAGGGGGAGCAAAGTTTATATATGCTTATGTTTTGGGTATTTAATGTTTATATGGGTTTGATACACTGTGTTTTTGGTGTATAGTTGTTTCTAACTCTTAACCTATACTCTTGGTTTAAACTTTAATATATTTTGATGATGTTATTTAGGATGTTTTGTGTTTGTACCCATGTGCTTTTGTAAGCTTTTAGGGTTAATGTTTTATGCATAGTTTGTAGGCTTTATAGTATGTACCTTGCTTATTGCAGCCTATCAGTACTTTAATGATAAATGTCTTGCATTTTGATTTATGTACTGTCACTCTTGTGCCCTTGTAGGATTGTTCTTAGATGCATATACCTTGTGTATTATGCATTGGTTGAGTGTTGAGCATACAAGTATCTTGCCTTGTGCTTGTTAACTTGTATGTTCTTGTGTTCATTCCAAGTGTGAATGAGCACTGTGATCACTACCTTGTGGTGTTCACTTGGTTGATCAAGCCATGGTTTGTTTCTTTACTCCATCTTTGCTTGATCACATATTGCCTATTTCATATGCATTTATAATTTTCTGCTTACAATGATCATGGTGTATTGTTGTGTTTCAGGAGTATTATGTCCATATGATTCAAGTGCTTCACAGCTTCTAGAGTTAGGTGTGAGTGAGTTTTGTTCAACTATTCCCAACTCACATGTTAAGTCTAGAGTCTGTTTTAGGGTTTTGTCACAGAATAGCCAAAGGGGGAGATTGTAAGGTTGAATTTATTCAACCATCTAATTGGCTTTATTCCGTGCTAAATTTGCTTGTAATTCAGCATTTAGTAACCCTGTATTTAGGTGGGTTTGATGTAAGGGTAGTGAAGTGAGATAGAGTGAAGATTGCTCAAGAGTGTGCAAGAAAACAGAGACTCGCGGCTGGGACTCGCAGGTGACTCGCGGCTGCAAGCCGCCAGACGCAGCACACGTGCCAAGCATGCTGGAAGATGAACAGTCATGCTAGCTGGAGCACTACAGGACAAAACAGGACAACTGGCCATACGGTTATCTCGCGACTGGATCTCGCGACTTGGTCAAGCCGCGAGGTCAAGCCGCGAGCCACCCCTGTTTTGTTAAACCTGACGTTTCTCATTCCTCTCCTACTCTAGTATAAATACCCCTTTTACCCACGATTGTGAGAGAGCTTCCAGAGAGAATTTTGAGAGAGAAACCCTAAAGAAAAACAAGATTGATTCACCCACAATCTATACCTTAGAGTCTCTTCAAATTCCTCAACTCTCTTCCTCTCCATTGTCAAATCCTTGAGAGGCATTATACCAAACCTGATTCTCACCATTAGCATTACTGTGAGAGAGCTGTTTGGATTTCTGGGAAGCAGTTAGGAAGGAACCAATCTTCATTGGTTAATGCTACGGTCTAGTAGCGGAATCCGGGAAGCTAGAAAAGAAAAAGGTTCGGCGCAACCTCGTTGGAGCAAGAAGCTTGGAGGGCTTAG
Source organism: Quercus lobata (assembly GCF_001633185.2). Lineage (NCBI taxonomy): Eukaryota > Viridiplantae > Streptophyta > Magnoliopsida > Fagales > Fagaceae > Quercus > Quercus lobata. Next base: position 56,429,200 of record NC_044907.1, on the reverse strand, counting down.
GTGCACTGGGTAGATTAGGCTTGGAGGGTCTATTGTTGTCCATGTATCCTAACTGTATTTTCTAGTGGATTGTTTACTGCTTGGAGGGCGGCGGAGAGGTTTTACGCCGAGGGCTTCGGTTTCCTCTTCGATAACACATCGCGTGTTGTCTTTGTGTTTGCATCTTCCTTCCTCTCTATCTTTGCCTTTTTATTATCTACTGTGGATTATATTTTGTTTTGGCTTAGATAGTTTTTAACCAATTTCATATTATAGCATATGTTAAGTTTCGGCACACTAGTTGTTTGACATATTGCTTGAATTGGTTAAGTTGTAATTTGGGGGTCTAAACGTTCAAAGGTGTTTATACACGTTTTTGAACTTTCACATAGGGCTGAACTTCTTAATTCCAAGACCCCTCCCCCCTATCTTTTAGGCTTGCAGATTTTATTCCAATTGATCAAATGAAGCTTTTTCTCTCCAAGTTCATGACCTCAGCAAAAGGATCTCACAAAAGAATCCATCTTGTTGCAAATAGATTCAAGAACCTTAAAACAAGAGAAGGTGTATAAAGGAAGGGATTGGAGAACAGAAGAGATGAGGGTAGTTCTGCCAACCTGTGAAAGAAGCCTAGCTTTCCAACCTTGCAACTTGGAATTAAGCTTATCAATCAGAAATTGAAAATCAGCAATACAATTCCCTCTCAACTTAAAATTGATACCAAGATATTTGCTGGGGTGTTGGACAAGGTTCACATTCAAACTTCTAGCTATGGATTCCTAACAATACTTAGGCATGTTTGGGGAGTTGAAAAGGTCAGATTTGGCTAAATTTATTTTTTGGCTCGAGATAGAGCAGTACCAGTTCAAGATGGATTGGATATTACCTAGAGAGTTCCTATCATTCTTGAAGAAAAGAAGAGAGTCATCTGCAAAAAAGAGATGAGTGAAAGGAATACCACTCCTTCCTACTCTGACTCCTTTGATCTTATTAGAGTATTTAGCCTGTAGTAAAGAAACAGAGAGAATGTTAGCACACAAAAGAAAGAGATAAGGAGATAAGGGATCTCCCTGCCTTAGGCCTTGTGTTGGATGAGAGGTTGAAGTTAAACTCTCATTAACTAGAAGAGTGAATGACACAAAAGATACACACTCCATAATCCATCTTATCCATTTAGGATCAAACCTCATGGTTGTTAGGACAACTTTCAAGAAATTCCAATTGACTCTGTCATAGGCTTAAGACAAGTCTATTTTTAGAGCTCCAAAAGAGAATTTCTTTCCTTTCTTTTTCTTTAGGGCATCCATGATCTCATGAGCCAAAAGAATGTTATCTGAAATGTTTCTCCCCTGTATGAAAGCATTCTGGTATGGAGTTATCAAATTATCCATTACAGGTTTCAATCTATTAACCATCACTTTGGATATCACCTTATAGATCACATTGCCTAGGCTAATAGGTATGAAGTGAGAAACGTCATCAGGGAAGGGTTTTTTGGGAATAAGAACAACGTAGGAGTGGTTTAGAGGTTTAAATAAGGAATCTGAGTTGAAGAAAGCTTAGATAGCTCTTGTAACATCCTCTTTCACAATGTCCCAGAAAACATGGAAAAAGAAAGCAGGGATGCCATCAGGACTTGGTGCTTTATGGGCTCCTATTTGAAACATAGCACACTCAATTTCAAAAACTGATATTGGTTTGTTGAGAGATAAGTTTTTCTCATCTATTAAGGTAGGGATGTTGAGATTTTAGAGCTCCTTAATAATGTTATCCACACTTCTGATATTACAATCTTCATTATTTGACTCAAAGTGAGAGTGAAGAATGTTTTCAATCTCATCAAGATTGTTAGTAATATTGCCATCCCCATCTTTAACTAAAGAATTCTATTTTTTGCTCTTCTTTGTTTCACTATAGTTTGAAAATACTTTGTGTTTCTATCACCATAGAGGATCCAATTATTCCTAGCTTTTTTAGCCCACTTAAGTTCCTCCTTATCAAGTAAGTCCCCAAGCTCTTCCCTCATCTGCCTCTCCTTTCTAATGTCCTCAAGAGAGTTAATGGAGTTTTGCATTTGCTGTAGTTGGTCCATTTTTGATTTAATATCAACCTCTACTTTACCAAACACTTCTTTATTCCAGTTTCTGGCAACAATTTTGATGTTGTTAAGTTTATTCCTCAATTTTGCAGCTCTAGACCCATTAGACTGCCATTTCCAAGCCTTACTAACCATGTCCCTACAACTGGGGTGGGTGATCCACATGTGCTCAAATCTAAAGGGTTTATTTCTGAAAGGTGTTTGATGTTCAGAATCCAGGATTACAGGTCCATAGTCAGATTTTATAATGGGGAGATTCCTTAGGTAATATAAATGGTATTGGTTGATCCACTCAATACTGGCAAAAGCTCTATCTAACCTCTCCATAACAAAAGATTCCTCCTCCCTTTTATTCATCTAGGTGAATTGTTGCCCAGTGGCCATCAAGTCACAAAGATAAAGATCACTCAACACTTGCTGAAATAACTCAGCACCAGCAATGGGGTTTTGGTGAAAAGAGAACTTTTCCTCTCTTAAGAGCACTTGGTTGAAGTCTCCAATACAAAGCCAACTAGGTTGAGCTATATCTTTTAGAGTTTTTAATTGTTGCCAAACCTCATTCCTCTTGGCTAGTTTTGGATGGCCATAAACAAAGGTAATAGATAAAGGTTTGCCCTTGTTATCTGTAGCATCTATATGTATAAGGTGTGGGGATTCATGAACCACCCTAAGATAACTCCTTTGCATCCAAGCAAAGATAATACCTCCACCTAAACCCAATCTAGGAACCTCACAGCCATCAAAAAAACCACATTTATTCCAAATAACCTTACCCTTATTACTAGCTAGACAAGTTTCCATTAAAAACATAACATCAGGATTAAAATCTTGGGCAATTTTTTGAACTTGTAGAACTGCAGAGGATTTGCCCAAACCTCTACAATTCCAACTTAGAATCCTCATGGCTGTTGGGGAAGCTGTGTACACCCATTTGGATTAAAAGGGATATGATCATCAACAGGATAAGCATAGTGTAAAACATTGCAACATGTATAACCCTTAAGGATAGCAGGGTTACCTTCATTGCCAAGGCAACTGTAGAGTAGTTTTTGAAGAATGTTCCTTCCCAACCTTCCTATCTTCATGCCAAGCCTTTTCCTTGTTGATCCTTTGTTATTACTTGTACTTTCATCACACAGTAGATTTAAGTTCTGGCTTGGGTCAGAATTAAAGGTCACTGGAGATGTTGAAATTGGGTTTTGCCTTTGAGGTCCATGTTGGCATATATTTTCTAGTCATGTATCCAGACTTTAGGCTCTCACTAGACGTGATCCATAGATGTAATGGGCCTCATGTACAGTATTATCCACTGATTGGGCCCTTCTGATCTGTGGTCCTTCACTTGGGCTCCCCCCATCTTCAAAATTAAATCTAGCTCTTTTAGTGTTCCGATTTGAGTATGATAATATTTTTCCTATGCAAGTCTAGGAACTGATTTTTAAATTCAATAACCTTCTTTTATTTTACAAATGAAAATTAATTTATCTGGCGTTTCCAAGTCTAGGAAGTGATCATCAAATGTAGTAACCCTTTTTATTTTTCAAATGAAAACGAGGTACTTTTCCCTTTCTATGTTAAGAGTTGTTCACAATTCCCCTATTATTTTTAAAACCAATCAATTTTATCCTTTATATTTAGAAAATTAGCAAATGCTTCCAATATGATACTTTTTTAGTTAAATCCAATAGAATTACGACAATAAAAAATACAATCTAAGAAAACAAAAATACAATTCTCAACTTTCTCTATTCTTTTGTGGTACACAACTAATAGTTTCTTCAAAAAAATTCATTGAATTTAACTGAGAAAGTAGAGTATCGGATCATATTTGCTTATTCCCAGACATTGAAAGGAAAGTTAGTTGGTTTTAAAAATAAATGAGAAAATTGTAAACTACCCCAAACATAGAGGTAGAAAGTGCTTTTCCCTCCTTTTTATTTTTGTTAATATTATGTGCATCAAGATAAGGACTAGGGGAATAAAAGGGGAGGAAGGGGAGGGGGGGGGGGACTTTTTAAACCGTAGATTTTAGGGTAAATTTCATTTTGTTCCTCAAAAAATTAATTATGTCAATTTTGTCCTTAGTTTTTTTTTTTTTTTTTTTTTTAAAACATGTTTCAATGTTACCCTTATTGCCATATGACTCATAGAAATTGAGTTGTCCAAAAGAATACTTACATGTTACATAATTATACTAAAACTAGGCAGTAACTTGTGCAATGCTTGGGAATGTTTAATAATTTTTTTTCATTTTAATTTTTTCTTAAATATAAAATTGATAATTATTGTAATTTTTAATAGGCATTTATTATTGTTGTATATGTGTAAGGGAAACACGACATTGCAATATTCTAATGGAATGCTTAAAAATAGAATATAATCTAATTCAATTAAAATACATATATATATATATATATATATTAGAATAATGGTGTGTAAATTTATGAGGGGGCAAACAAAAACTTAGGTGGCAAAATGTTATAAAGATAACTAAAAGTCAAACAATTCTAGCTTTAATAGATTTTATATGTCTAGGTGGTATATTTTGCTATACCAGTGACTTTAGAGCATTTACATCAAGCTCAATAGAATTTTAACTAAACTAATCCAAAAAACTTTACTTATACTATTTTAACAAATACACAAATACATCATTCTCAATATCTATTTATCTACTCTATTAATTTTTTTTCTCCAAAATAATTAATTTTTTTTTTAATTCTCTTCCTCACCCCTTTCCCAGCAACTCAATAGACTCCTTCTGCTCTATTGGACCCTCCCTCAGCAACACCACCAAGCACACCCCCCCCCCCCCGACGGTTGTCCAACAAAATCACAAAAAAAAAAAAAAAAAAGACCAAAACTTGCAGCCTCTCTCTCTCTCTCTCTCTCTCTCTCTCTCTCTCTCTCTACCATAAAACCACTCTCTCTCAACCCAACTCCATCACAGACAACCCAAACCAACAACCAACATTTATGAGCTCCACCACGAACCTAATTTCAACTTTTAGCACCAAACCCGATCATCGGCAAAACCCACCTTCAAGCACCAAACCCAATCATACCACCTTTAACCACTAAACATCACCAATCCTACCAATTACCGGCAGCCATTAAAACCCATCTACCACTATTATTGAATAGATTTATGGATGAGAGAGAGAAAACCCATCCACCATCTATGCGAGGGAGTGAGAACCCATTCAACATCTTTGCAAGGGACCAAAGAGAGAGAACAAATATGATGAAAGAGAGAGAGAAGAGAGAAAGATAGATAGAGAGTAAAAGGCCAAAATTGGGAATTAAGCCCATTTTCCCAACTATATAGTTAGTAGGCACGGTCTCAAAAGTATATATTTTACTAACATCTCGAGTCTCAAAGACTCGATTTTGGCCTATAAATCGAGTCTCAAAGACTTGGTTTCCATGGTTTGATCATGTTTGATGTGGCATTTTTTCCACATGACATCCACCTAGAAATCGAGTCTCTAAGACTCGATTTATAAGCCAAAAAAATTTTAAGTCTCAATTCTCTCATGTACAAGTCATTCCCAAAAATATCCAAAAAAAAAAAAAAAAAATTAAGAAATCCCAGAAACACAACAATCCCAGCACAATGAAACACATTCGCTATTTATTCAACAATGAAACAATTTTTCTGGGTTTTTCTATTTTGACTAAAAACTGAACTTGAAAACCCAAATCAGATCAGAGAAAAAAAGAATTCGAGGAGAGAGAGCTCACCTCACCTCGTCGGGTTGATGCCTAGGTCGCACGATGTGGGTTTGGCGTGGTGGTGCAGTGGTGGCATGGTTTGGCTGGATCGGGCGGCTATGGGTTCTTTGGCTTCTGTTTGGAGTTGGGGTGGCTGTGGGTTGATACCTGGGTCGCGCGGCGTGGGTCTGGTACAGTGGTGCGGTGGTGGCGTGGTCTGGCTGGATCGGGCAGCTATGGGTACTTTGGCTTCTGGTCTGATGAGAAGGTGGGGTGGGGTGAATGGTTTGTAGTGTAAGGAGGCTGAATATGTAGGGTTAAAGGGTGGGCTTATAAATCGAGTCTTAGAGACTCGATTTCCAAGTGCTCACCATGAGGAAAAAACGCCACATCAGATGTTATCAAACCATGGAAATCGAGTCTTTAAGACTCGATTTATAGACCCTAAATTGAGTCTTTTAAACTCGAGATGTTAGTAAAAAATATAGTTTGAAAACAATGCCTACTAATTATATTGTTTGGCAAACAGTGTTAATTTCCAATTTTGGCCGAGAGTAAAACATAGTTACGCCAGAGAGAGATATAAGAGAATAAAAATATATTTTTATTACTAGTAGCGAGACTTGAGTCTCGCTGGTTGTGGCGAGCAAGTGTCTAATGTTAATTTTTTTTGTTAGTTTATTGAGACTAATTTATGGGCCTTTTGTGTGTTTTTAGCTAAAATTTAAAATTAAGCTATTTTGACTAGCCTGATGCGAATGCTCTTAAGCTGCATAAAATGGGCATCTAACAACTACTTCTTCCTTTAGTATTTATTTTCTTCTCCCTTACCCTCTTCAAAACCGAGATAATAAAATATTCACTACCATCTCTCCACCTTCGAAATCTTTTATAACCCAATGCGGTGGCCACCATCAACAATTGCAAACCACTGCAGCCCCAAACTGTAATTCCATTATGCAAAATCATAGTCATCTAGCCCATGAGCTCAAATCAAGTGACCAAAAGAACTTGGAGAAGAAGAGGATATCACAGTAGCAATAGTAAAGGTGTTATATATACTTGATAAATAAAAGGTTAAAATTTCATTTTGATCTTTACTGTCAACTCACTAATGGAAATTAGCTGAAAGTTAACCGCAAATTGAAAATAACATAAATCAAATTGACTACTACTAAATTTATAAGGACTAAATTGATAATGACTGCAAAATATAATGAACAAAATGGCATATAAAACAACACTCAAGGATGAGAAAACATAGGTAATGGAAATTCAAATTTCATTCGTTGAACAGTAGACCTCTCTCTTGTTAAAGAAAAGAGGTACAGATTTAAAACAATTGACCTCTCCCTCATGATTTCAAATTTTATCATCCTCATGTAAAGAAAATTGACGATTTATTTAAGTATTTTAAACTTATAATCTTATTGTGTTTAGTATAACTTATTTTTAATTATTGACTTTTTTTTCTTTTCCCAAAAATAAATTAAGTTAAAATATATTTGTATCATGAAGTAGTGAAGTTTTAAAAAATTATGCATTGGCTAGCTTAGCCAACCAATCAAGTGCATACCATAATATCAATTCAATTACGATATTACATTACCGACAATGAATCCATGTATGTGCTTATAATTTTAGAACTTACCATCTTCGTGTAAAGAACATTAATGATGTAATTAAGGAGTGAACTCATAAAATCTTAGGGGGCATTTGGTTCGCCATGATATTATATTACACTATAATATTACGTTATTGTAATCTTAATATAAAAATATAACATTACATTGTTTAGGAAAGTAATGAGATTAAGGTGATGTGATATATTTTGTAATTTTAAATTATAGTAATGTTATAAAAAATAAAATAAACAAAAAAAATCTTTATATCACATTATCGTAATGTGAATCACATAAAAGGCACATCACAACAAACCAAATGCTCCTTAGCATGCTTGATGTACATGATAGTTGTGGTTGAAAAAGGGTTTAGCATGGCACTCGGTTTAAGGTTGTTTACTATCACTACATTTGGGTGCCACTAGAATGTCAATGAAGAATAAAGAGAGGAGACAAACACCCCCTTAGAGCATTCCCATTGGGACTGCCAAATGGGATATGTAGGGATGATTTAGCATTAAAGCCCCAAAATCACCCAACATTCAGAATTGTAAACCCAAAAAAATTTATAAGTCTGCTATAGTGCTGCCCCAAATATACAAGTGTACTGTAGCACAATCTCAAATCCCAAATATTATTTTTTATTCCAAATCTCAAATCTTTCTCTCTCTTTGGTGTCTCTTCTCAGACTTCTGCTCTCCCTCTCTCCATAACAACCCAATCCAGACTCCTTTCTCTCATCACATCTCTCTTTAGCTCATGGTGGTGGGTATTTTCTGGCGTGGGCTTCAGCGTGGGTCAGGTGATAGTGTAGGTCGTGGCAAGGTGGTGCGTGGCAAGGTGGGTCACGGACTCACGGTGTGGATTCTAACGAGGTGGGTCATGGACTCACGGTAGAGGTGAGTGGGTTTTGATTTGGTGGTCGGCGTGGATCGTGCGTGGTTGATGGGTCTCTCTCACGATGGTTGATGGGTCTCACGGTGATCGGCTTGGGGTGGAGGTTTGTTGATTGGTTGTTTGTGGGTTTAACTAGGTTTCGATATTGATGGGTCGTGGATTGTTCGTGGGTGCAACGGTGGAGATCAGCGAGGTCATACGTGGTGGTTAGCGTGAATCATGGCGAGATTGCACGTGGTGGTTCTGATGGGGTTCGTGCAGCGGTGGAGATCCGTGGGTTGCTGTGAATTGTGGTTGATTAGTGGGTTTGCTTGTGGTTGAATGAGCATGCTTTCTGTGAGAGAGAAGTGATAATAATTTTATATTATTTTATTTTAATGTGTAGTATGGTAAAATAAAAGTTGAAATGTTAGGTGTATTGTAAAATTGTATAGTATAAATAATAAAATAGCTTTTGAGATGGTAGAATAGAATTTTTTGTAAATTCTAAATGTGAATGCTCTTAGTATGCTTGATGTACATGATAGTTATGGGTGAAGGAGTGTTTAGCATGGCACTTTGTTTAAGGTTGTTTAACTATCGCTACATTTGAGCGCCATTAGAATGTCAGTGAAGAATAAAGAGAGAAGTCAAGAAACTTATGTGGAAAATTCTCGAGCTTGGGCAAGAACGATGAGAGGACAAGATATTTATTTGGACATGCGTATGGTTGGAAACAATGTGGGACTTTGAACTCATGTGTGGCTGAGATCAAATTGATATACTTTATTGGATTTGACCAACCGATGCACTAGGCGCATTCTTTAATAAACCATTTCTTTTAAATTATAAAATCTTGAATGGTATATTCTTTAAGCTTGTAATATACATATTAAATTTTAAGTCAATTGAATATTATTTATTATTTAATTTATAAAATTATTTTATATATAATTTTAAATTATAAAAACTTGAAATATAAATATTTAATTGATAATATAAATATTGATTTTTATTTTTTGAAAATTTTGTAAGTATGAAGAATATAAGAAGAAAATATAAATTAATAATGGATTTATCAAAATTCATGTCTAATAAAAAGATAATAAGTGGAGTTGTAACCTAAGGTTACAAACAATTTTGTAGCCAAATTTTATTTTTCCATAATAGTGGTATCAAAATTTTCTTAAAATAGTTTATTAACATATGCCCTAAGAGTATCCATTAATCGAACCCTACTTTATTTTCATTGGCTTTTGGGGAGAAATTACACTTTACTGCCCTAAATTATACTACAAATTACACTTTACACTTTACACTTTAAACTTTTAGAATGCACATTTAGCACCCTAAACTATAACCTATGTTACCCTTTACACCTTGCCAACAATTTTGTTGTTATCTTGGATGAAAAACTCAACAATGTGCGAATTATGTGACTCTTGCTTAAGTGGCACCAATTCAAAACATTGAAATGAGTCTCGTGATTCGCACATGATTGGGTTATCTGTTCAGGATAACTATAGAATTGATGTCGAGGTGCAAAGTGTAACACATGTTTTGGATTAGGGCTAAATGTGCATTATAAAATTTTAGAGTACAAAGTATAATTGAGAGTATAGTTTAGGGTGATAAAATGTAATTTTTCTTCTTATTTTGATTAGAAATTGAGCCGGTTTAAAATACAATTGTACCTAAGAAAAGTGGTGTTGTAAAAAGTTGTACCTTAGCTAGATTAAAAAATAAGTTGATGTAATCGTGTACGTACCTGTACCTATAGAGTTGATTCATCTCTCATATCACATTATCAATAACGAAATCATATCTTTGTTCATATCACACACTTTCCCACTGAGTTTATGCCTTTTGGGTTAAGTGTTGTCCTTATATGTTATATTAATTACTCAATTAGAAATTCTCCAAGATGTTCTCTCCCCAACAAGTGGTATCAAAGTCGATGGCTCAAGGGTAAGTGCTTGTTAGTGGATTCCATCAGGTAGAACAAGGAAGACTCTCATGTCCTCTCACTCTTGGTTGAGTAAATGTTCTACTAGGTGCATGTCAAAGGCAAGTGTGCGCAAGAAAACTCCCATTTTTGCTTCAAGCATGATTGAGTAAAGGGCACACAATTGGTGCTAGTGATGTATGACACTTGGATGTCAAGAAAAAACCTTCCATTCAAGGGAGAGATTAACCAAAATTCCATAAGTGACTTGGTAAAAGATTCACACATGAAGGAGAGATTTATTGGAATCTTCTTGTGTGGTTAGCGTGGTTGATTAAGTAGTGAGGTCCCACATTGGATACAAATGAGAAGAATGAATGTTTAGTATAGCATAGTTGAACTCATACCCATTAGCTTAAACATTTTGAGTAAAGTGTCGTTTCTATATGTCATATTAGCATAAGAACATAATTTTTTTTATTTTAAATAACACTTTTCAAAAACACTCACATCAAATTATCTAGAAAAAAAGTTAATAAATGCCTTAAGAGCATTAGTTAAGTAGAAAAAAAAAAATTTAATTTTTTTTGCAACTTTTTATATTTCCCATAAAATTTGTATCAAAACTTTTTAAAAATGATCTATATTAACAAATGCGACACCCATTATCTAGACTTGATTATCTATTCAGTTATCTAATTTATTAAAATATCAATTATTTATTTATTTATTTATTTATTTATTATAATTTTTTTTCTCACTTCACACATCATAACCATTATTTCAACATTCTCTTCTTCTCTTATTGAAAAAAAAAAAAAAAAAACCTTTTCTTTTATTCTAAAGAAAACATGAAGAATGAATAAAATATGAATATACACGGTCATTGTAGTTATATAAATTTACATAAGTATCGTAACTAAAATGAAAAATTGATCATAAATACATAACCTTACACTAATTAGGACCCATTTGTTATTATTGTTTAAACAACAATTTTCAGTATTTAAACAACATTATACATATTTTCATACATTTTTTCACCAACATTAGGGCCTATTTGGTAAGATATTTCTAATAACGTTGTTTGTATTTTTTGAAAATACATGTGGGTGAAAAGTGTGTGAAAATACGTGTAATGTTATTTAAGTATTAAAAACGATTATTTAAATAACAGCAGCAAATAAACTCATATTTTTAAAAAGTATAAACAATATTACTAAAATAACATTACTAAACTAACCCTAATATGGGTGGTTTTTGAAGTGGGTTGGCCAAAATTTTGTATATATTGAAATAATAGTTCTAAAAAATAAAAAACATCCCATTCGAATTTCGAACACCAAACAAGCGAGACATTGCGATGATTGTTGATAACATAAGCCTTACGTTTGAACTGACATCATCACCACTTGTACGATTACGCTTACGCCCATAACCTCTAGAAATTCCCGTCACAGTTACCCCACTTCCCGTCACACACACACACACACACACACACACACACACAAAACTAGTCAAATTCGATTCCATTTTCCATATTCAATTCCATAAGCACCAACTAGCGAATAATCAAACACTACAAAACAAACATACAAGCCGCCCCCCCAACTATATATCCATCATCCTTCTACACAAACCCCAAAAGAATCAAAATGCAAAACCCAAAAAGCCTCTCATAATTAAGCATCCCCATTTTTCTCTCTCAATAATTTTGCGTAGTTTCCCTTTTTTTCTTTCTATCTATCTATTCTTACACCAAATTAAGGTACCATGGAACAACCAAAAGGTCCACAACTACAAACACAAGCACCCCAACCCCATGTAGCTATTCTACCTAGTCCTGGGATGGGACACCTAATCCCACTAGTTGGGTTCGCCAAGAGACTTGTCCAACGCCACCAAAACTTCACCATCACCTTCATTGTTCCCACTGATGGACCTCCCTCCACAGCTCAAAAGTCTGTCCTAGATGCTCTCCCTAGTTCCATGAACTACACCTTTCTCCCACCAGTTAATTTGGATGATCAACCCGAAGGCACACAGATTGAGCCTCTAATTTCTCTCACTGTGGCTCGCTCTCTTCCTTCTTTGCGCCAACTATTTAAGTCGTTAACTCTAACTGAGACTTGTGCAAGTACCAAGTTAGTGGCTTTGGTTGTAGATCTTTTTGGTACTGAAGCCTTTGATGTTGCTAGAGAATTTAATGTCTTGCCTTATGTTTTCTTTCCCTCCACAGCCATGGCTTTGTCTTTATTCCTCTATCTACCAAAGCTAGATGAAATGGTTTCTTGTGAGTATAGAGACCATCCTGAGCTGATTAGAATTCCTGGGTGTATTCCAATTCATGGTAAAGATTTGTTAGACCCAGTTCAAGCTAGGAAGAACGAGGCTTACAAGTGGGTTCTTCACCACGCAAAAAGGTACGCTTTGGCTGAAGGAGTCATGGTCAATAGCTTTATGGAGTTGGAACCAGGTGCCATTAAATCTTTGCAAGTTGAAGAACCAGGTAAGCCGAAAATTTACCCTGTTGGGCCTCTTGTGAATATGGGTTCAACTAGAAAAGTTGATGGGTCTGGGTCTGAGTGTCTGACATGGTTGGATGGACAGCCACATGGTTCTGTGTTATTTGTTTCTTTTGGAAGCGGTGGGACTCTCTCTTATGATCAGATCAACGAGTTGGCTTTGGGGTTGGAAATGAGTGAACAAAGATTTTTATGGGTTGTGAGGAGCCCAAATGATAAGGTTGCTAATGCCAACTTTTTTAGTGTCCAAAGTCAGAAAGACCCTTTTGATTTCTTGCCAAAAGGGTTTCTGGAAAGGACCAAAGGGAGGGGTCTAGTGGTACCATCTTGGGCACCACAAGCTGAAGTACTGAGCCATGGCTCAACTGGTGGGTTCCTTACGCACTGTGGTTGGAATTCTATCCTTGAAAGTGTTGTCAATGGTATACCACTTATTGTTTGGCCGCTCTATGCTGAGCAAAAAATGAATGCAGTTATGCTAACTGAGGACATAAAGGTGGCATTGAGAGCAAAGCCTTGTGAAAATGGGCTTGTAAAACGAGAGGAGATTGCCAAAGTGAGCAAGGCTTTGTTGGAAGGCGAAGAAGGAAAGAAGCTCAGGAACCAAATGAAGGACCTAAAGGACGCAGCAGCAAGGAATCTGAGTGAAGATGGGGCTTCTACAAAGGCACTTTCTGAGTTGGCTCTCAAGTGGAACAACACAAAGTAACTTATTTTAGAATTGCAATTATTTTCTTTTTAAGGTCTATAGCCCATGATTGTATAATACTTGTTTGCTTTATTAATCTAGAGTTGCTTTTCATACAGCTATCGCTTTCACTTCCCATTATTTTTCTTTTGAGCTATACAACTTTTTCACAATTTTATTTCAAACTTTTTTTTATTCAGAGTCTAATACTTACATCATTTCTGTTATTACAAAAAAGTAATGTCAATTATTGTGCAAAAAGCTACCATTCCCTAAACATTATATATATAAAAGTTGGTGCGCTGGGTGTCGCCACGGCATTGCATAGAGTTATGCGGTATCATGCCACAAGTTGCCTATTTGGCGAGTTATGAGAGGTAGAAAGGTGTTTCTACATGGACCCGTCATCACTTCTTCACCACTCACAATCATTATATGGACAAGTTGTGGTATAAATTGTGCAATAAATTGTGGTACTAGCATGACCCAATTGCATATAATATACCATCTAGTCAAGCCAAAATGGGGTGGGTCCAACTACTTCGAACTTTCCTTATCTCATCATAAAGTGTGTGTCACTTAGCCAGAACGATTAGGTGGCTCGGCATTGACGTTAAGGCCACTTAGTGGATATAATTTTCATAAATCAATGGAAAAGTAAGAGGTATTAAACAATGGAGTGGCTTTCCTGCAATTCCATTTTCCAAAAGTCCAAGCGGTATGCATGCAGCTGAGGTCGTTTTCCTTCTGGATAAATCTCAATTCTTGAAACACAAGGGTTTTTTTTTTTTTTTAAATAGTAAAAGTTTAATGTGCCTTACTTGATTGTGTTTTCTAAAATATGCTTTCTGAGAATTAAAAGAACAAAAAAACTCATCTTCAATAAAAAGAGAATAAAAAATTTATAGTTACAGGGGAGACTTGAACCTTGGAAAACTTCCATAGAAACACCAAGAAAATACAAGTTGAATTATAATACTCCCCCCAAGAGGGAGAAAAATACAATGCTAAAAACCATTGTTTTGATATTTCTAAAAACATGTTTATTTTAATTATTATTGAGAGATTTTGTTATTTGGGACTGCACTTTTTAGATGATGGAACTATAGAGACAAGGAAGAAACCAAATACAATTCCTATTGACTAAGATCAAGCAGGGATAAAGCCATATCATTGGTGACATCAAATACTTAAGAGATGAAAGTGAACTTAGAATTGATCTTATTGCCTGCTAAATTTTAGTTAGAAGAGGACTCTTATAGTGCTTGTGATACTATGCTTCATAAGTACAATAATTGTCACCATTATTGGCTTCAATGAATACTTGAAGTGAAAGAGACAGGGACTAAAGCATATGTCAAGATGTTCTTTTTTGCCAAAATGACTAGAAACAATAGAGTGAAAGTTTAAACTACAATATTAGGGTTTTTTTTTATAGAGAGTTTCAACTTATGGCGTCCGCTTTTGATGATAACTCTTTATTATCAAACCAAGACACCAATCAGTTTTTGATATAAGTAGAGATTAAACCTCAAATCTCTTATACAACCATTAGAGACTTTACTAGTTAACTTAATCGGAACCTACATAATATTAGGATTATTTCCAATTAGATTATGAAATTGTAACATTCTTCACACATTTTCTATTATTATTTAACGCTAAAAAATAAGGAGCTCCAAGTACGGTCATGGATTCAACCTACAAACCTGACAAACCAAACTCATCCCTACGCTTTGGGTTGGTTATACATGGGCTGATAGGTTATTTTCCATATATTTTTAAAACTTGGGTTGGGTCAATGTTCAAGTCGTGGTTAACCAATATTCAACCCAAATAACCTTACGTGATCCACACTATTAATAGTTTAGATAGAACATTTTTTTAAAAGGTTTTGGGACTTGGTTTAATTATTTTTAGTTCTATTTATTTTGGTATTTTAAGATTTTTTTTTTTTTTAATGAAATTGGAATAGTAGATCCAAATGTGTAAATTGTAATAAGTTATTATATGATAAGCTTAATGTGGTGCCCAAATCCAGGAGTGTTGCTTTCAGGGACGAAGGACTTGGGCTTCCAATTTATTTGTTGGTGGGTTTCCTTGCACTCCTATTGATTGTTGCCTCAAACACTGCCTTGACGGCCCAACCTCCTTACCTCTGTGGTTCTCAGCCCAATTCTCATCTACCCTCTAGTTTTTCTTCTCCCTCGAAGTACCTCCCTCTCTCCCTTTGAACTTTCACCCTCCCCTATTCTCTATGTCTTTGCCAACCCAAAAGAACCCCCTTGCCATTCGTTCTCTCTCCTCTTTTAAAATCTCCCATTAGTGGGGGTCCAAATTATTACTTTTTCATTAGTCCCCACGCAATCCCATTTTTGTCTATAATTCCAAGGAAAAATGATTCCTTCTGAGAATTCTCTTGAAACTTGTCACAAATGCCAAATAGTGTTCAGCAGGGAACTTTCCAAAGGCACTAACAGTGCTTGGGGACCGACCTGTATTTGACCATCCCCTCATTGGCCTCCCCCTGGCTTGTTAATCAATATTGAGCCTAACTTGGCTCGGACACAATAGGATTCCCCCAAACACCAATCCTTAGACCCTTGCACACTTGTCATTGGACTGGGCCTATCCTTACAGTGTTGGGCCAGTTTTAGTTACTTGGGATAGCCTTTGTTACCTAGGCCAGCCTTGGGCCTTGGTTACATGGGCCGTTCTTGGTCACTCGAGCCCAAGCCCCCCACGATCCCATTTTTATGAAGTGGAGATCGGATTGGGGTTCTTTGACTTGGCAATTGGCTAGGTTTTTCAAAACGATGGTTATATCTCGAGAAGATCAGCCGTCAATCAATTAATGCAGAAGACATGATAACTCGCTCTTTATGCGCACGTGGTAGCATCTATGACATTGGACGGTCAAGATGATCTGACGCTTCGATTACCGAGACATGCATAAAAAGAAGTAACGCCAGGTATTAATTAACTTCTTGCAGTTGTATTAAATGGTTTTTTCCCTTATAAATACAGTCATGGTGTTTGTTATAACCTTCTTTAGTTTCTTCTAAGTTCAGATTGTTACTACTTTCTTCTTCTCGAGCCCCTAAATTTCTCCCGAGACCATCCCTACTATCATGAAGTTACTCAATAAGTCTTCTTCCTCCTGTCTCTTTCATTCCTGTTCTTCCCTAGTTATCTTAATAGGAAAAATGGGTTTTTTTGCATCTTTTAAACACTAATGCAGACATAGAATCCTTTAAAGCTAGGTTCAATATCCCTCGTGATGTGAATATATCATAATGTCGTGAGGGAGATATAGAGGACCAAAGATTGCCCCGAGTAGTCTTCTTCACCTTAATGTCCACACTAGAGGGTGGGGTTAGATTTCTAGTAGACCCCCTTTTACTTAGAACTCTTAGTTTTTACGGGCTAAGTCCTGACCAATGTCTGCTCAACTTTTACAGAATAGTGAATTGTGTAGGGCATCTTAACCGACTATACGGCCTAAGCCTCAAATACCATGACATCAATTTCCTATACAGTATTCGAGGTAGTCTAAAGAATGGGTATTATCTTTAGACCTGACACACCATGGTTAGATTGATATCATGCCTCCCCAACTCCAATAGGAATTCTATGGGGGAGTTTGTGAGAGTGAGCGGGAATTAGCTTAATGGCGAATTCACTTGCCTGACCTCTCCTTAGCAGATAGGTCGGTATCCTTCTTCCTGAGTCTTTAGTGTAACCTTGAAGTATAGATTTTAGCTTTAACTTTCTTTCTACTTTTTACACTTTGCAATTTGTTCCGTTATTGTTGTACATTGTTGTTTGTTTTCCTTTATTCTCTCTCTTTCTTTTTTCTTTTTCTTTTTTTTTAATTTTTTTTTACATTATTTCCTGTTTCTCACTTCAGTTTCCAAAAGGTTTCAACTCGACCTAAACATCGTATAGGTTTGGGATCTTAATTTCATCTTACGCTTTGAGATTTTCGTGCACTACGACGGTCAACTCAGGGCGTCTCATCTAATCCTCGGTTGCGTGCCTTCCTACACCAGCTACTAGGATTCGTTAGGCACTCTAATAGTCGATAGCCCTCTTCTTTCTTACTTGGACGTTCGGCTGCTGGGGTTTCTGCCTAACAGTCTTAAAATTGGTGAAGCTTGGCATCAGGGACCTTGGAGAATAAGGGAGGGTTCGTTTGAGCCAATTTGCGATGGTTTGGCAAGTATAGTCTTTCACAGCTAAGCAGAATACATTCTAGTTGAAGCTCCTGTCCCCCCTGAACTGACTGAAGAGATGGTTCAATGACATACTATGGACCTCAATTGGTGGTTCCCAAGCACCCTACCTACCGGGGATAAAACTACTCCACAACCGACCCTTCAGCAGACAACTACCCCTACCTCCGGATAATGCAGGAAGAGGCAGAGGAGTGCTAATGATCCTTCATTCGGATTCGGAACCCCTCTTGCCGTTTAGCCCCCCACCCCAATACCAGTCACTACAAAGGCTCAACAGCTTGAGGAAACTCCTTTAGACACCAGGCCTGTCGATCAACCAGTGATCGTCGAGTCCAATATGGCCTCCACTTCCGCATCCCTATCCTTAGGATGGGAGTGCACTTTTATGTTGGGTTATAAAGTCCTACCCACTGACTCCTTTATTAGAACCTGGAGGAGTGGCCTAGGAGGAACAACTTCTGACAGCCTTAGGCAAGCCCTGTTATTGCCTACGGATATGGAACACTACTCAGGCTCTCGGAATGAGGACCTTGCACAACATAGCTATAAGTATCCTCTCCTTCACTTATCCTATGCTGTTCTCTTCCCCCCCCCCCCCCCAGCCTTTTCTTTTTAAGTGTTACTTCTCATTCTATACTAATTCTCTTATCGTTTTTGTCATTGTTCCAGGCCACCCAACTGACTCACGTTGTGGAGGGTTGGTTGAAGGGTGTCATGGAGGAAGCTGATAAGGAGAAAGCCCTGAAGCAGGTGGTCGAGGCCAAGTTAAATGAAAAAGTCCTTGAGCTAGCCATGACGGAGCAAAGGCAGCTTCTGCTAAGAAGGCTTAGGATCTGGCCGAGCAAAATCCTAAGGACCTACAGGGGAAACATGGGGAGGTTGAGATCAAGCTTACCGAGGCTGCTAGTATTGTCTCGGCTTGTGATAAGGAGCTGGTCGACCTTAAGGAAACCATGAAGACTTGCAAGCAAGTTTTCTACAATATGGGGTTTAAAGACGCCGAGAATTTAGTGGGTGCGGTTGTCTTCCAAGCTCAGAGGTTCAGGTTTTTGGAAGGTTGGTTGGCGGCTGTGAATGCCATTGGTCTTCCCGAATCTTCTACATTCAAGGATGTAAATTAGATTCCCTTGCCCAACGATTCGCCTATGGACGCACCAACCCAAGAGCAACTCGAGGATGATAGGGATGAAGAAGAGAGGGAGGACAGCCCCAGCATGGAGGAGCTGGCCTAGTAAATAGACTCCCACGTAGTGGTAATCGATGTGGATAATCTAGCGACCATTGTCGCTACCAAAGTACAAGGCGCCCCTCAAGCAGGCCTAGGGCCGACCCCCCTAACTGCTAGTGAAGTCTCCCCAGCCACCCCTGCTGTGACTCCAGGCCCAATTGCATAATTTCGCCGACTTGCTTATCACTTCCTATTTTCTTCTTTTCTTTTCTCTTTTTCTATGTATTTTCTTTTAACTGGTCTAACTAAATGTATCCCATTAAGTGGCACTTGTCTGTGTATATGAACACTATTTGGTTTGTTTAATATTGGGGATTGAGTCCTTTTGATTAAATTCCTTACTTATTGTTTCATTTTGTTTTATTATTATGTTTACTCTATTTTTTAGACTATTACAGTATTTTGATTAGTATGTGATTACACAGCCAAACCCCTTTTGTACAAATGACCTACAATCTTTGAATGAAATTATGCCATTGGATTTTAAAATATTCTAAGTATAAATGATCGGCGAACCGAATGTGACATAATCGTACCCTCTGACCGAGATGTTGGTTTATTGTGACCTTTTATTAATATTATAAAGTTTTGTGAGTAACCGCTTTTAGTATGAAGGAGAGTCCCTGAAAGAAAAGGCTTATAATTTAACTACCATAGCCAAGGTCCTTTTACCAATTTGACTTCGATCGGGGTTGGATCCTCTGTTTTGGAGGCAGAAACTCTGGTGATGATTCCCCCTAACTAGTGATTGGAGTCTGATTGAAACTAGGTTTTTATCCTTAAAATTTTATTATTAAGGTTTCCATCTAGTTGTTGATCAAGGTTAGGCCGAGGCTAGGTTTTTGTCCTTAGAAAAATTTATTAAGGTTTTCACCTAGCCGGTAACCGAGGTCAGGCTGAGGCTAAGGTGTCTACCTAGTCGATGACTGGGGTTAGGTCAAGGCTAGGTTTCTGTCCTTAAAAAAAATTTATTAAGCTTCGGAATCAATATGATGCAAATCAACGAAATCCATTCCATGTTTTATGTTCAAACCTACTTACAATACTGAAAATTTCTTACAATAACCATATTTCATTTAAGGATAATACTTCTTTAGATTGTAGACATTCCACGGTTGGGGCAAGGGTCTTTCGTCTATGTCCTCCAGGTAGTAAGCACCTGTACCAACCACGATTGTCACTTGGTAGGCCCCTTCCCAGTTAGGGGCAAGCTTCCCTACATTCCAGTCTTTCATATTTCCCATTGCTTTGCGCAAAACGAGGTCTCCTACCATGAACTCTTAGGGTTTTACATTCCTATTGTACCCCCGGGCCAACTTTTGTTGGTAATCAATAAGCCAAACGAACACCATGTCCTATCTCTCTTCTAGGAAATCTAAATTCTCGGACATTTGAGTGTCATTGTTGTCCAGAGAGAAACCAGCGACCCTAAAGATTGACATGCTTATCTCCACTGGAATGACTTCTTCTGCCCCATATGTCATGGAGAATGGAGTTTCACCTATTGACCTCCTCGGTGTAGTTCAGTAAGCCCATAAAACACTCAGTAACTCCTCGACCCAATTCCCTTTCGCCCCTTCTAGTCTCTTCTTCAAACCATTGACTATTGTCTTATTCGTAGCTTCTGCCTGTCCATTAATCTGGGGATATGTTGGTGATGAGTACCTATTAATGATTCCTAGATTGCTACAGTACTCTTGAAATGTCTTACTGTCAAATTGCAATCCGTTGTCCGAAACTAGTGTCCGGGGTACCCCAAACCTTGTGACGATATTCTTCTATACAAATTTTTTCACATCAACGTCCCTGATATTTGCCAAGGCTTCGGCTTCCACCCTTCGTAAAATAATTAGTGGTGACCAATACAAACCTTCTATTTCCCGTTGCCCTAGGGAATGGCCTAATTATGTCTAGATCCCATTGCACAAAGGGCCAAGGGCTGGTGATCGGGTTCAAGTTTCCACTTGGTTGATGAATGATTGGGGCGTGAGTCTAGCATTGATTGCACTTCTTGATGTACTCAACTGCATCCTGTTGCATGTTCGGCCACCAGAATCCTTGAGTCATTACTCGGTGGGACAAAGACCTTCCCCCCGAGTGTCCATCAAAAATCCCTTCGTACAGCTTTGCCAGGAGTTTAGCAACATCATTCGAGTGGAGACATAATAGATAAGAACCTCCAAACGATTGCCGATACAACTTCTTATCCTCAGATAACCAGAAATGAGCCAACGTTATCCCTACCTTCTCTACCTCTTCCGCATCAGTTGGTAAAGATCCATCAGTTAGGAAAGAAACATAAGGGTCCATCCAACTTGATTCGGACGCCGAAGCCGAGGCTACAATTGGGCAATGCTCTATGCTTAGTTGCTCCAACAACTCTACAAAGATCATTCATGGAACACACTCATTGGACGATGAAGCCAAAGTGGCCAATAAGTCAGCGTGACTATTCTGACTTCTTGGTACTCTAACCACACTTAGAGATTTTCAACCCTTTATCTCAAATATGGGCCAACAATGTATTCATCACCTTTGGGCTCTTCTTTTCTTATATTCATTGTCAATTATTTTTTTAAGTACCCTTCTAGCTAGAATATGTTATGGCTTTCCTCTCAAAGTCCATGAATCTCTCATCATTTTGGGTCTTGGTATGCAACAAAGAGGCCCAAGATTAGGGAGATTCATATTGACTTTGCAGGATGTTAGAAGCTAGGCCTAGAGTATATTTGTTACCTTAGGCCCAAGGTTCTCCTTTTCAAGAGTCCTTTCGATATTGGGCCTTATGATAGCAACTAGGCTATGGTCCTATGAACCTTTCAAGTTAAGATATACCTTTGGAATTTGGGATAAGTCTCTTATATGTGAGAACTTCTTTTCTTTTTCATCCCTATATCTTAGGGCATGCCATAACTTTGGGTCATCCTTTCAAATTTATTCATCTTTTATTTTTCTTTTAGAATTAGGTGAACACAAGGTATATTGTTGAACAAATAAGAGATATAAGGGGTATCCTCTTTTGATAGGATCTAAGATCTCTCTAAGTGTGGGTAGGCTCATTAAAGCTAAAGGGATAGATCAATAGGTCACTCATAACTAGGTGGGCCATGATTCTAACCTTGGGCCTAAATAGACCATAATGGATTGGTGGCAAACCATTAATGTACTCAAAGCTCATTATAGGCGATAGTGCAGATTGTGAGTTGGTGGGATAAATTTCAAAAGATTTTAGCCCGGATGGGGCATCTACCTTCCCATTCATCACCAACCAAGGCAAGGGATAAAAGAACTAAAAGAAAATGTGTGCAAACAATATTAAGCAACCCTTTATTAAGATTAAGAAATGGAACACATTAGAATCAAACTATCTATCCCTAGTTGAGTCGCCATTGTGGGCGCAAGCGCCCGCGAGTGCGTGGTGTCATCCTCGTAGTTGGATGAGTATGCCTTGGCCTAGGGTGGACTATGGTGGAGAAATGGACTCACCATCTAGATTAGGTCTAGGAACCATGAATATAGCGCCCTTCTTGGAAGGATTGGTCTTTATCAGTGCACGTGTCCGGACTTTAGGTATGGGGATGGGAAGGTGTTAGGCACCCAACCCCACCCGACCCGTGGGTCGGCTTCCACTCATTGTGTTCCAAATCTTAATCTCATTAAAGGCAGGTTTAACACGTTATTCTAACTTACACACACTCTCGCATGCATCTAAGACACACAACATGGCATCACTCATCCCAAACCTTATCATCATCTATAATGGCATTTAAACAAATATCTCCAAGGGTAGAAACATCACATGGCAGAATCAACAAAACATGTTAAAGCATATAAACACCATAAACATGGCATTCAACCAAACATGTTCATGTTATTTAGACATATCAAACTCATATTCCAACCAATGCATGTTCATGTGAGTGCATGACTTACCTCACTGCATCACAGCATCCATGTATCAATGCATGTTCATGTTCATATGCATGGTCATGGTATCCAAGCAAATCAAAATCCTAATAAACATAAAGGCATGAAATAAAGAAAAGTGAAACAAAATAGGGTGAACAGATGTATACAAATGTGAAAACTAGGTTAAACATGTAGATAAAACAAAGGAAAAATAAACATAAGGTGAATTAGGGTTTCTAGGCAAGAGTATGTGTGCGCATACATAGGGCATGTATACGTAGCCTAGATGTATGTGTACGCATACCATGAGTATGCATACTCATGCAAGTAGCATGCGCATGCATTCATGCCCTAAGAACACTAACCTAGAAACAACAAAATAGAAACACTAAAAAAAAGAAACTAACAACCTAACATGCTCAGAAATAAACACAAAGAAAACCTAAGCTTAAACAAACATTTTAGAACACATAGACTCAAATAAAAACATATATGTACAAGGAAAATCAAAGGAAAGTGAAGAGCCAAAGTTAGAACTCAAAGATCAAAACCAGAAAACGTCTCAATCAAACAAAATTTGACTTGAGGTTATTTTGTGAAAAACTCTCTCTTTGATTCACTATTTTCTAGTGAATATTATGTGTTTTACCACCAGAATTCGTCCCCCTTGGAAATGTACCATTTATGGCTTTATATAGTCGAAAAATAGGGGTTTGGGCGGCTCCCAAATGATGTGAGATTCGTTTCAAACCAAGTTTTAATGCATGAAACATTTTCTTTCATAGTTTCTAGAACCCTAGCATGTGCGTGCCTGCACATGTATGCGTACGAACATAGAGCTTGAGCATGTGTGCGCATATGCGTGCATGCTTATGCATGCCTGAGGGTTTCTATTGTCTTTATCTTCCTAAAATAGTTTTATTCTTCCAAAAATAAGTTATGTTTTCCACAAATACTTTCTTCAAGTCAATTTTCATCTAATTAGGCCCTAAACCAACCTTGGGCTTTAGAATTCTAACATGATTGGGGAACGAGGGCCCGAGTCGTAAGGGGTACGAAATGCGGTTTCTACAAGATACAAGAATTGGTTATCCACTAATATGAGAGTAGTTAATAGGGAAGAAAGTGATCACAAGAAATCCAACGAAAGAAAGAGGACTGAGTGAATACCTTGATATGTCCCAAATTATACTTTTCTACACTTTTATGATTCCATGTTTTTTCATTTGAGTTGATAAAGGATTAGAAAGTTCCAAATCCCCTATGAAAGCAATTTATCATCTTTTAATTTGAGCAATGAGAGAATCAATTACTTTATTATCTTTGCTTATTGTCTTTATTTTTCTTTTCTTTTTTCTACACCATGTAACTTTTGCCCATGATGTCCTTGTGGGAATTTTCACCATACCCATGGCCTTTTCCTCTAATTTTTGCCTAGATTACCCTTTTGGGTTTTCAACCTAGCGGGGTTTTCCTCTTTTCTTTCTTTTTTTCTTTTCTAGGGTTATACTTCCAGAGTCTATCCATGTTGATTGGTTGGAACATCTCTTCCCCATCCAAATCAGTAATTTTTATAGTGCCTCCCGACATGATTCTCTTGATGAAAAAGGGTTAGGACCATCTTGGCTTCATCTTTCCCCTAAGGTCAGAAGTTTCTCCCTTAAGCTCTTTCAAAACTAGGTCTCCCACCTTTAGATTTCTCAACTTGAATTTCTTGTTGAATGCTCTTGCAATTCTCTTCTAATAACCTTGCACATGGTATTGGGCATACATTCTCTTCTCATCTAACAAGGTCAAGTGTTCATATCTTTTCCTCATTCAATCCCCTTCTAGATCTTTGGTCTCCACCAACACTCTTAAAGACTATATCTCCTTCTCAATAGGAAGTACTGCCTCACTCTCATTCACCAAAGAGTAGGGGCTTACCCCAGTTGATGCTCGAATAGAAGTCATGTAGTTCCATAAAGCAAATGAAAGCTTTTCTACCCAATCCTTGTATGTTACCACAATCTTGGCTATATTCTTGACATTCTTGTTGGCTACTTCTATGGCTCATTAGTCTACGGTCGATATGGTGAAGACTTGTGATGCTCAATCTTATAAAACTTTATGATCATTCGGACTTCTCCTTTAAAATTGAGACCCATTGTCGGAGATGATCTGTTGTAATACTCCAAACCGACAGATGATGTTGTTCGGTATAAATCGGGCTACGTGCTTGGCTTTCAATGTAGAATAGGAGGCAGCTTCTACCCATTTAGTGAAGTAGTCAATTGCAACCAAAATGTACTTGTGTCCATTTAAGGCTTTAGGAGCTATCCTTCCAATCACATCTTTGGCCCATATGAAGAAAGGCCATGGGGAGGTCATACTATATAGCTCATAAAAGCTCGAAAATGTGTTAAAACATAAAAGCTGTTTAGACCTCCAAATTAAAAATTACGGCTTGATTGATTTTACTCTAACTTATACAAAGTGCGTAAAAGAGTAAATGCGAGTGTACAAATGAAAGCCAAATTCATCACAACATAGCAGTAAAATGAAAGCTAAAAGAGTAGGGAAGAAGAAAGCAAACACAAGATAACATGCCAATGTGTTATCGAAGAAGAAACTGAAGTACTTGGCATAAAACCTCTCCGCCACCCTCCAAGCGGTAATCGATCCACTAGACAATCAATTGGGATAAATGAATAGTAAAAGACCCTCCAAGCCTAGTCTACCCAATGCACCTAAGCCCTTTATGCTCCTACTCCAACAAGGCTTCTCGGAACTGTGTCTTGTCTAGCTCTCCGAATCCCACAATATGCCCGATTGCATCCGCCAAAGCCTGGCTTCTTCCAATGCTTCCCAGTAGCACCAAAACCTCACTTCACACTCTGAAAGGGTGTGGTAAGTGTTTGGGCTATCAACCTCTCAATGGTATGGAATGGAGAGGTAGGAGTTAAGGAAAATCCACAAGTAATTGTATAGAGAATTGTGGGTATAACAATCTTTAACTCTCAATGTTTGTGGCTAGGGTTTTCTCTCAAAAGCACTCCTTAACATATGTGGGTAATGGGGGTATATATAGTGTGGGTAAGGATAGAGTGTATCAGAAATGACAATCTAGCAAAATAGAATGTTTCACGGGTGTCTCGCGGGAAGGCCTTACCCACGAGACACTCGTGAAAACCAGCTGTCTCCATCCTGTCCTGACTCTTCGCATTTCAGTCATGTGCAGGGCACATGCATCACTTCATGGGAAGCTTACTCGCGAGCTACCCAAAACAGCTTTAGTCTTCAATTTGCCTTGAGTTTTCACACACTCTCTCTCTCTCACACAGCCCTTACAAATAAATCCCACATGAAATACAGGGTACATAAGATTGAACATAATTACAATCAAATTTGGCATGGAATAAAAGCCAACAAATACATAGTTGTAAATTACAACTTTACAATCTACCCCTTTAGCTATTCCGTGACAAAACCCCTAAAAAAAACTCTAGACTTAAACATGAGTTTGGGAACAGTGGCAAAACCTAATCTAGAAGCTGTGAAGCACTTGCATGTATATACCTGTAAACCTGAAACACTCGCACACAAACAAAACTTTCATTATGCTTATGACAAGTTGAATACATGGTATGTACATGAGCAAGTAAAGTGCGATCAAGTTTGTAAACACTATATAACATGTAAGCATATCTTAATCAAACAAGGTCAGTCATTAGAGAATGACTACAATGAACATTTAGCTAGTAAATGCTCATCCGAACACGCAATGCAATAAAGACCAATCACAATGATCAATTGCATGTCCAACACATAACCAATGCAAAATACATGAAGTATTGCATCTAGGATACAAGATCCTACGAGAGTACAAGTGTGAGGTACTTAAAATAGTTTTGCAACATCTAAAAGTACTAAAGAAATGATACAAAACTGCCAATAATGAACCAATATCTATGTCTAAGCTCTGCTCCTCCTCAATTCTTCAAGCTCTCCCTCAAAATTTTCTCCCCTTTTTTGATCGAAATGGCCAAAGAGGCTAGAACTGCTCGAACTCTGAATCGAATCCCTGCTCCATTGACATGTCCTCAATTTGTGAGGATAATGCAGTGATCTGACCCAAGATGTGTGCAAACTAGTCTGCAGTGTGCTGCACATGAAAGTCTAGCATGGTATACATCTGCTCTACTTTGGCAATGAGGTGATTAAGTCTATTGGGTCCCCGTGCTGGTGCTTAAGATGATGGATGAGCAGAACTCTCTAATGCAGAGGTGAATCTCTCAATCTCCTCCTCTGTATCTCCTCCCTCTTCATCAACACGATCCCTTGGTATTTGAGACACACCAGTTTTGGATCCTTTAATGTGAGCTGTGCTTCAAGTCATTGTGTGTGCACCAATGGGATAATCTCTTTGTACTATGGCGAGACCACTCAAAAGTTTGAGCCTAGTCTTTGCAATGAGGCCCATAATGAGTGATTGGAATGGCATGATAGTTCTGGAGTTCCTTTTTTCAATGCTCTTGCTCAAGAGATGGAAGATGTGTCCACAAATGTCAATCTCCTTATAAGTGAAGAGATCGTATAAGAAAATTGTCCTTGGAGCGGACAATGTCGTCAGGTTGGTGATCGGATACAGATTGTGGATCATCACATAAGCTAGAGTCCTCATCTTTGGATTGAATGGAATTGTGTTCATGGACTTCTTGTTTAGTGTACCACCAAGAATCCTTACCATCTCCTCAATAGATTCCAAACGATCATCATATTGCACAGTGATTGGCTGAGAAGGAGGACAAACTTCAAGGAATTCTTGGACTGATTCCCTTGTATTCACAAATTCCTTGTGTCTCACCCAGCAGTTAATATGATCTCTGTCCACACTAGCATTCGAGAAGAACTCTTTGATGATTTCCGAGTACACAACCCCACTCGGATTCATCAACTTCATCCATGTCCTCTCTTTGAACACTTCAAGTATGCAAGTGTCCTCAAGGGTATCCAATTTGACAACTCTTTCCATGATTATTGTGGCTAGTTTGTAGCAATCATTGTAAGCCATGTCTGAAATTATTAGAATCTATTCATGGACGCTTGGAGGATCTCTTGGAAGTTGAATGTTTGGTGGGAGACATCAGCACAAGGAAACATAAAACAAAACAAAACAGGCGCAAAAACACAAAACAGAGCACAAACTTGATTAGTTTCAAGTTAGTCCAAAACATAAGTATAAATACTTAAAACAGAAAACAAAAAAGTTAAAAATAACATGCTTAAAGTGCTAAACTGTGTAAACATTAACAAAATGCAAGAAATTAGTAACTGTGCATGTGTGTGTGCCTAGTTGGTGCCTAGTGTGTGCCTACGTGATGTATGGCAAGGCATGGTGAGGCACAAGTTGGGAAAAGTGTGTAAAACACACACCCAATGATCAAACCATGTCAAGCAAGTTCAATCAAGGGTAAACCCAAACAATGGAACTCAATTGAGTCCAAAACACCACAAAAATGTCACTAGAGCATTTTATCAAACACATGGCATGCAACACTACACTACACATATGGGCAATGCATGAACACATAGAAATATGCCTAAATACAGGTTTAAAATGCCACAAGGGGCCAACACAAATACACATAAAACAAATGGGACACAGCCCAATCAAAATTTTGAAAAAATTTGCCCAAAAACAACGTTCCCAACCCTTTTTTCGAAAAATCCCCAATTTTAGAACCCTAAGTTAATTTCTGCATAATCTAGAAAAAAAATGAGAAGAATGTTAAGAAAAACATACCTTTAAGTTGATTGTGCAGAAATCAAGCTTGAAAAGGATGGAGTTTGATTGAAACTTAGTTTTGGGTTGAGAGAGGTTTGAGTGAAGCAATGAGAGGGAAATAGAGAGTGTTTTAAAAATCTGTCACATCAGCCCTATAAAACTGAAAACACGCGTTTTTCATGGGTCAGATAGTCGTGAAATTACTCACGAAAAACACCACTGAAGCACAGAAACTTTTGCAAGAAGTGTTTGGTCGTGAAATAGTCACGAGACAGTTGCAATACTCTCTGTATGAATTTTGAGATTTTTAGTTTTCCCTTAAACTCTTTTTGCGGGAAGCTCTTAGTCGCGAGCTTCTCGCGAAAAAACCACTGAACAAGTTTTTTAAGAACAACACAAAAATGCATTTTGAACAAAAACTTAAAGCACAAAAGTATAAAATCACTTTCAAAAACATATAAAATATTCAAAAATATTTTTGGGTTTGATTGGCAAGCAATTGAGCATACACATCATATTTGATCATGTACAATCACATAAATGAGATAAGTATTAATTGAACTAAACTTATGTGTTGTGGTTGAGTATCAAATGTGGAATAATCCTTAGACCAGAGTGAAACTTCAATGATCAATTCAATTAAGTCATACAGAACTGGTACTAAGTCAAGTGGTTTATCTCAGTTATAGAAATAAACATATATGACCTCCCACAAGAAAATGATTACAAATCTTAGAAGCTTTTCATTTGGCTTCTGCACAAATTATAACATTTGATCATTTTTTGAACAATACATCTCATTTTTGAGATCAATGCTTGAAATTTTTAATATTTCAACATTGATAGTGAGCCTTTGGCTTTTTGAACACCATACATTTCAATTTATAAGTTGCTTTCCCTTTTTCATAGTCAAATACTAGTATGTGCGATGGCTTTTGCAGCTATTAATCTCTTTTTCATTTTGAGATTTACATTTGGTGAGCTATAATGCAAAAACATAAAAGTAAAGGTGGGAAGATATATAGGCACAAGTCTATGCAAGTATCAAGACCATCAAGACTATTTACTAATCATTTATAACAAGCTTGAAGATCTATTTACAACAATCAAACATAGTTTTTAAGATTTCTCCCACAAGGATATATGTGCATACATAACAAGTTAAGCTCGTAAATGCACTACGCCATTAGTACGAAGGTACTAGGCCAAAATCACATGTGACATACACAACACAAGCGATCAAAATTTTTGAAGAATTCTCAATTTTTATGGGTTTTTGAATTTTTTGATCACACTCAAAAATAGGACAAGAAAAGTAAGATCAACAAAACAACAAGTACAAAGCAAAACTTGAAAAAGAAACATGCTATAAACTGGAAGCAATGACATAAGAGAATTATGTATGTCGTGATGCATGAACCTATGGCCCTAAACATCAAAAGTATTAATGCATGGGCATAGAGAGTGATCATGCATAGGTACCCTTCTTCACCCACTCTTTACGAGTATTTTGGGTGAGAGCCTTAGATGGTGGGGTACAACCAACATAACTTTCAAACCTCGAAGTGAAGCTAGCAAGGCATAGTGATATGTTCTTCAGCATTTCCATAACGTCTCCAATGAGATGTCCTTGAACTTTCTTGTGCTCCCTTAGCTTGTGCTCTCTTTGGTCTTCTCTTTGAACTTTCTTGACCACGAATAGAGTCAACCCTCTTGAGTGCATGAAGCTTGAAACATTTCAGTTTTGTGTGCCCTTGTACGCCACAATGATGACACACATGCTTCACATGAGGCCCCTTTTGATTTTTAGGTAATGACTTCCCTTTTTCCTTTGGTCTTGCACCAATGGTTCTTTTTACAGTAGCAGAGGTCTCAATCTTAGGCTTCACTTCTTTGAGTTTCTCATCATTCTTGGCTGATTCGAACCTTACTTTCTTCTTAGGTTCGCTGCTAGAACTTCCTTCTCCAGTATAGCCCAAACTAGTCTTATCATTAGAAGATTTTTGAGAGGACAACATGTTGTCAAGTTTCTTGGTGGAGATGCGCTCAACCTTGACATTAGTTTGAATAATTTCAAGTTCAAGAAACTTGATCTTAGAGTAAGCTTCAACCAACTCTCCCTTGAGTCTTTCTACTTCACACTTTGCTTTCTTGTGTTGCACAAGTATACATCTATGCTCTTCCTCAACCTTTTTCATCTTTTTCACAACAAGGTTTGCAATTTTGGTATATTTGCCACAATCTTCCAGTAGAGAATCATATGCTTCTTGAAGGTTGATCTCCCCTTCATTTTGACACACGTCTTCATCTTCCGATTCTTCAATTTCCTCATCCTCAGAAATACTACCAAGTTCATCAACCAAATTGCTCAAATCATTTTTTGAATCAACGGAGGCAATTGTCTATAGTTTCCTTCACTGTCACATTCTCCTTCCGTGTCTAAATTTAAGCTGTCAGAATCACTAAAGGTAGTGGCAAACACTTTACCCTTCCCTCTCAAATAGTTGGGACACTCCTTCTTGAGATGTCCATGGCCATTTCATTCGTAACACAATTCCTTGAGAAGAATGAAACTCCTTTCCATCTTTCTTCTTGAACTCCTTCCTATCACCCTTGGAGGATGAAAACTTTCCTTTGCTAAATGGCTTCCCACTGTTTTTCATCTTCAGAATTTTTCGGAAGTTCTTTGCAAGGAATGCTACCGCCTTCTCCACATCATCTTCTTCGGAGGAGTCATCCATTCTCTCAATGATGGTTTTAAGAGTAAGAGGTTTGCTCGTCTTGTGAGAAGGCAGTCCCAGCTCATATGTTTGGAGAGATCCAATGGGTTCTTGGATTTTGATCTCATCCAAATCCTTACTTTCCTCTATAGCTGTGACCTTCGCACGGAAGCTTTCCGATAAGGACCTCAAAATCTTTCTCACCACCTTAGCATCCTCAATCTTCTCTCCAAGATTGAGCTTAACAATTACGATTTCATTGAGCTTCCCATAGAATGAATCGAAAGACTCATCGTCACCCATCTTGAGCTTTTCAAATCTGGTGGTAAGCATTTGGAGCTTCGTGTCCTTAACTTTTTTGGTACCCTCATAGGTAGTCTCAAGAATCGTCCAAGCTTCCTTGGTTGACTCCACATGTGATATCCTGTGAAATTCATCAGTAGACACACCATAGAATATAGCGTTAATAGCTTTACTGTTTGCATTAGCCAAAGCAAGAGCTGCCTTGTCCTACTCAGAATTGGTTGTTGTGGGTTTAACATACCCATTCTTGACAGAGTCCCATACCGACTCATCTATAGCACACAAGAAATCCCTCATGCAGACTTTCCAAAACGCATAGTTGCTCCCATCAAAGAATGGTGGAGCATTGAGCGATTGCGACTGGTTCACAATTAATTGTGTAGAGAATTGTGGGTATAACAATCTCTAACTCTCAATGTTTGTGTCTAGGGTTTTCTCTCAGAAGCGCTCCTTAACATATATGGGTAATGGGGGTATATATAGTGTGGGTAAGAATAAAGTGTATTAGAAATGACAATCTGGCAAAACAGAATGTTTTGCGGGTGTCTTGCTAGAAGGCCTTACCCGCGATACACTCACGAAAACCAATTGTCTCCATTCTGTCCTGACTCTTTGCATTCCAATCATGTGTAGGGCACATACATCACTTCGCAGGAAGCTTACTCGCGAGCTACCCACGAAAACAGCTTTAGTCCAGCGAGACACCCGCGAAAACCAGCTGTCTCCATTTTGTCTTGACTCTTTGCATTCCAATCATGTGTAGGGCACATGCATCTCTTCGCGGGAAGCTTACTCGCGAGCTACCCATGAAAACAGCTTTAGTCTTCAATTTGCCTTAAGTCTTAACACACTCTCTCTCTCACATGCAACCCTTACAAATAAATCCCACATGAAATACAGTGTACATAAGATTGAACATAATTACAATCAAATTTGACATGGAATAAAAGCCAAAAAATACATAGTTGTAAATTACAACTTTACAGCTCACTAGGTGGTACATGGTTTAGATTAGCGTGTGTTTGGCAATCATGGCAACACTTCACAAAATCTATGCAATCAATCTCCATTGTAATCCAATAGTACCCCATCCTTAAGATCTCCTTTGCTAACATCTTTCCCTTCATATGAGGACAACAAATTCCTTGGTGGACTTCTTCTATGATTCTCTCAACTTCATCCGTCTTCAAACAATGAAGGTGTACCCCATCATAAGATCTCTAATAGAGTTCGCCTCCACATAGGATGTATTATATCACCATCATTCTCACAGAACAACATTCCTTTTTGCCAACATTCTCAAGATAGATTCCTAACTCTAGGAACTTTAGGATGTCATAATACCAAGGGACTCCTTCCTCTTCTTTGGCTAAGATGACTAGGTCTTCCTTCTCTTTATGTACCACTTGATACTTTTGTTTAATCTCCAAAGGATGTGTCCACACTCCCTCAGGTGTCTCAACCATGGAGGCTAAAGTAGTCAATGCATCTACAAACTAATTTTGGGCTCTAGGGATAATGGTATATTCAATCTTATCAAAAGTCCTTGTCAACTCCTCCAAGTATTGTTGGTAGGGCTTTAGATGTTCCTTCTTCATTTTCCACAACTTCTAGGCTTAATAATCGTTGGCGTCCTTTGCCCCTAGTTCTTGTAGGGCTTCATTCCGATGATACAAGCCTCATATTCTTCCATGTTATTGGTTGTCTGAAAGTTCAACTTAACGGCCATAGGTATATGTGATCCATCGTGGTTAATCAACAATACTCCTATGCCATTTCCGTATAGGTTCATTGATCCATCAAAGTACATCTTCCATGGTCCAAGCTCTATGTTCAATATGTTCTCATTAGGAAAGTCTTCCTTACTACCCTCTCCCTCCATAGGGTTTTCGCGCTAAAGTCAGATATGATAGTCCCTTTAATAGTCTTTCTAGCCACATATTTTAGATTGAACTCGGACAATAAGATTAACCATCTTGATAATCTTCCACTCAAGGTGGGTTTCTCAAATAGGTACTTCAAAGGGTCCATTTTGGCAAGGAATGGTAGGATGATGTGTCTCAATTTCTGTACAACCCACATAAGAGCAAAACATGACTTCTCTATGGGTGTGTATCAAGTCTCATAATCATACAACCTCTTGCTTATGTAGTACATGACTCTCTCATCCTTATTATCATCTTCTTGGGCTAACATGCTTCCCACGACATCCTCTATGATTGATAAGTAGAGGAGTAAAGGTTTTCCGGGCTATAGAGGTACTGGGATAGGTGGATGAAGGAGGTATTCCGTAATGGTTCCAAAGGCTTTCTAACACTCCTTGTTCCATGTATGTGGTTCATTCTTTCTTAAAGGTTTTGAAGATAGGCTCACAAGTGGAAGTAAGTTTAGTAATGAATCGACTAATGTATTGTAATCAACCTAGGAATCCTCTTATCTCTTTCTCACTTTTGGGTGGAGGCATGTCCAAGATGGCTTTGATCTTTGATGGGTCAATTTCTATCCCTCTATCACTTACTTGGAAGCTTAGCAATTTTCTAGCTGTCCCTCCAAAGGTACACTTTTGTAGATTCAACCTAAGCTTGTACTCTTTAATCCTCTTGAAGAATTTCCTCAAGTTGGTTATGTGGCCCTCTCTATCTTTAGACTTCACTATCATGTTATCAACATATACTTCTACCTTACTGTGCATCATATCTGGTAACAAGGTTGTGGTCATTCTTTGATAGATTTCCCCTACATTCTTAAGTCTGAAC
Source organism: Quercus lobata (assembly GCF_001633185.2). Classification (NCBI taxonomy): domain Eukaryota; kingdom Viridiplantae; phylum Streptophyta; class Magnoliopsida; order Fagales; family Fagaceae; genus Quercus; species Quercus lobata. The sequence goes on along the minus strand of NC_044907.1, from coordinate 56,394,832 downwards.
GACATCATCGTGTAGCAATAGATTCCCTATTCTGTGGTGAAAGTGGTCTTAGACATGTGTTTGGGAGCCATCTTGATTTGGTTATATCTGGAGAAACCATCCATGAAAGACATCAAAGCACTACCAGCAGTGTTATTCACTAAGACATCTATGTGGGGTAAAGGAAAATGATCTTTAGGACAAGCCTTGTTTAGGTCTCTAAAGTCCACACACATTCTCAAATTTCCATCCATCTTAGGCATGAGTACAACATTGGCTATCCACTCAGCTTGGTGTACAGGTTTGATGAACCCTACCTTCAGTTGCTTGGTAACCTCTTTAATCATGATGCTATGCCATCTTTGGATCAATGCCTAGAATATCTTCATAGGATCATGCAAATACCTCTTGGAACTTAGTAAGAAGTTCTTTGAGATCTTTCTTTTCTTATTTATCCTAAGTGGAGCCACTTTTAATTAAGCATGGATTCTCATCATTACCCAAATTAAGAGCTTCATGTATTGGTTCCATAGGTTTAGTTTTCTTTTCCAATTTTTTATTAATTTCATTTCAAATTCATTGGAATCATTTAAGTGTAGAATTTCAATATTATGGGACATATTAAAATAAGCCAAATCAGAATTTATCTTATTAAAAATGTTGAAAAGTAAATTAGAACTTGTGTTATAGGACATTTTCCCTATGACTTTAGAAAAACTGACTCAAGTCCAAATGCTAAGGTGCCCATTAGTAGGTATGATGAATGTAGAAGGATCATTCGGCTTTTCATTACACTCCTCTTCTTCTTAGATGTTGCGAATAATAACCAAAAGATTTCTTAAAATTATAATACACCTAAACGCAAATTATTTGATAATGTCTTCCTTGCTCCCTTCCTGAAACAAAGTCTTCAACTCCATGCACCATGTAGGAAAAATGTAGTTTGTATTGTAGACAAAATATACACAAAGAAAAATTAACGGATCTACTTCAATCGCAATTGATAACATGTACTATGTAAAATTTAGAATTTAAGAACAAGAAAGCGTGCCTTGGTGCAATGAAATTCAAAACCAAAGATTAGAAGTACTTGGGACAAATAATACACTAGCTCCAATGGGTTTTGGGCCTTTCTGTCAACTCTTGACAAGCCCAAAATTAACATTAATTATATTTAATACCACTATATAAATATAATTACACTCTAGGTCTTATTAATAAATTATATCCCAAGACTTTATTATACATACAACCCCTTCATTAAAATATTCATAGTAATAGAAAGTCATGAATGTTGATTGCCACTTTGAAGATTACTACATCTTAATCCTTGAGTATCTAGTTTAATCCTTTAAGTTATTCATCATATATTTATGAAATCCAATTTCATAAATATATACTTTAGTAACTTCTTACTAAAGTGGTTAGGCCTAACACTCTAAATAACCAAACCCATTAAACTTATCTCAAGGGAATATTTTATATCTCTGTTAAGAGATTATGAATTCCATTTTGAGAATATATGTTCCTTCAACATTAATTGTGGCCACCCAACATACTGAGGTTTTGATCTTGATTTTAGATCTCACTCCTTATATATCAAAACAACCTACACTTTATGATCAGGTTCGTTATTCTCTCAGGATTGAGAGTTCATGTAAAAAGAAGTTGTGAAATTTATTATTCATTTGACAGTCATTAGTAGAATAATAAATCTCACAGCAGTCCAGTTCAATATGTCTTAACACTTAAAACATATCAACTAGAAGTCTCCACTTCCATGATCAAGGCAAGTCATCTTAGTTGATACGTTATAGTCTTCATAGATGAAATGCCCAATTTCATCATCGACTACGAACTAAAATTCTGATTTACAAAGAGCTTGTGATTTATATCTTCTATGATTAAATCACATAAATCACATACTATGCATCTCATGGACTATATGATAATGTCCAAATATTCATGTTACTATTATTTTAGATAATAATAAAACAATTTTATTAATCACAACATAATATCATACATAATGTCATACATAACATCATGCAATAGGATTTAAAGGGCACATATCCTAACAATCTCCCACTTGCCCTAAAGACTATTATGCAGTAATCTAACTACCATTCCTTGAAAATGTGACTCAAAAGTCCTTTGGGGCAAGGCTTTGGTAAAGGGATTTGCTAGATTATTTGCACTATCAATCTTTGCTACTACTCCATCTCCTCAAGCAACAGTGTCTTGAATGATATGGTACTTTCTTTCAATATGCTTTCCTTTCTTGTGATTTCTTAGATCCTTGGATTACGCAACCGCTCCATTATTGCTGTAGAACAATGTGATAAAAACTTGCTCCATTCTCACAACACTAGGATCAAAAAGGAATTTCTTGAGCCAAACAGTGTCTTTTGCTACTTCACAAGCAGCAACATATTCAACTTCCATGGTGGAATCGGCAATACAAGATTGCTTAACACTCCTCCAACTTATGGCTCCACCTACTAAGGTGAACATACAACCTGAAATGGACTTTTGAAATCAAGATCTGATTGAAAATCTGAATTTGTATAACCAATAGGAATAAAATCCTTACTATGGCAAACAAGCATATAATCTCACGTTCTCCTTAGATACTTAAGAATATGCTTTATAGCTTGCCAATGTTTAAGTCCTGGATTTGATTGATATCAGCTGACCATGCCAATTGAATAACAGATATCTAGTCTAGTACAAAGCATGGCATATATAAGACTTCCCATTGAAGAAGCATAGGGAATTTATCTCATCATATTTTCTTCCTCAAGAATCGTAGGCCTTTGATCATCAGACAAAGGAAGTCCATGTCTGAAAGGGAGTAATCATTTTTTGGAATTTTGCATGCTAAACTGTTCTAAAACCTTATCTATATACTCTGCTTGAGATAAGCCTAATATCCTATTCTTACAATCTCGCCAAAGCTTGATCCCTAGGATATAGCTAGCTTCACCCAAGTCCTTTATATCAAATTGGCTTGACAACCATATCTTAACCGATGACATCACCCCTACATCATTTGCAATGAGTAGAATGTCATCAACATAAAGCACTAGGAAGATTACTACTATATCTTGATGTCTTTTGCACACACAGGTTCATCTAGATTTTTTTCAAAACCAAATGACTTGATTGCTTGATCAAATATGATGTTCCATGATCTAGATGCTTGCTTAAGTCCATAAATGTACCTTTTCAACTTGCATACCATATGCTCTTGGTTCTTTGCTACGAAACCTTCCGGTTGCATCATATAGATTTCTTCTTCAAGATTGCCATTAAGAAATGCAGTCTTGACATCCATTTGCCAAATCTCATAATCATAATGAGCAGCAATGGATAAGAGAATTCTAATAGATTTAAGCATTGCTATTGGTAAAAAGGTTTCTTTATAATCAATACCTTCTTTTTGTGTATACCCTTTCGCCACTAGCCTTGTCTTAAAGGTTTCAATCTTTCCACATATCCCTCTCTTCCTCTTGTAAACCCATTTGCAACCAACAGGTTTAATGTGGTTAGGCGCCCTGAAAGTTCAAATATGTGTATAAACACCCTTGAACGTTTAGACCCCCAAATTACAACTTAATCAATTCAAGCAATATGTCAAACAACTAATGTGCGGAAACTTAACATGAACTATAATATGGAATTGGTAAAACTGTCTAAGCCAAATTAAAATCACAACCCAAAGCAAATAATAAAAGGCAAAGATAAAGAGGAAGGAAGATGCAAACACAAAGACAACACGCGATGTGTTATCGAAGAGGAAACCGAAGCCCTCGGCGTAAAACCTCTTTGCTGCCCTCCAAGCGGTAAACAATCCACTAGAAAATATAGTTGGGATACATGGATAGCAATAGACCCTCCAAGCCTAATCTACCCAGTGCACCTAAGCCCTCCAAGCTTCTTGATCCAACGAGGTTGCGCCAAACCTTTTTCTTTTCTAGCTTCCCGGATTCCGCTACTAGACCGTAGCATCAACCAATGAAGATTGGTTCCTTCCTAACTGCTTCCCAGAAATCCAAAAAGCTCTCTCACAGTAATGAAAATGGTGAGAACCAGGTTTGGTAAGATGCCTCTCAAGGATTTGACAATGGAGAGGAAGAGAGTTGAGGAATTTGAAGAGACTCTAATGTATAGATTGTGGGTGAATCAATCTTGTTTTTCTTTAGGGTTTCTCTCTCAAAATTCTCTCTGGAAGCTCTCTTATATTTGTGGGTAAAAGGGGTATTTATACTGGAGTGTGAGAGGAATGTGAAACGTCAGGTTTTACAAAACAGGAGTAGCTCGCGGCTTGACCTCGCGACTTGACTAAGTCGCGAGATCCAGTCGCGAGATAACCGTATGGCCAGTTGTCCTGTTTTGTCCTGTAGTGCTCCAGCTAGCATAACTGTTCACCTTCCGGCATGCTTGGCACGTGTGCTGCATTTGGCGGCTTGCAGCCGAGAGTCACCCGCGAGGCCAAGCCACGAGTCTCTGTTTTCTTGCACACTCTTGAGCAAACTTCACTCTATCTCACTCACTACCCTTACATCAAACCCACCTAAATACAGGGTTACTAAATGCTGAAATACAAGAAAATTTGGCACGGAATAAAGCCAATTAGATGGTTGAATAAATTCAACCTTACAATCTCCACCTTTGGCTATTCCGTGACAAAACCCTAAAACAGACTCTAGACTTAACATGTGAGTTGGGAACAGTTGAACAAAACTCACTCACACCTAACTCTATAAGCAATGAAGCACTTGAATCATATGAACATAAGACTCCTGAAACACAACAATACACCATGATCATTGTTAAGCAGAAAATCGTGAAATGCATATGAAACAGGCAATATGAGATCAAGCAAAGATGGAGTAAGAAACAAACCATGGCTTGATCAACCAAGTGAACACCACAAGGTAGTGATCACAGTGCTCATTCACACTTGGAATGAACACAAGGACATACAAGTTAACAAGCACAAGGCAAGATACTTGTATGCTCAACATTCAACCAATGCATAATACACAAAGTATATGCATCTAGGAACAATCCTACAAAGGCACAAGAGTGACAGTACATAAATCAAAATGCAAGACATTTAGATATAAGTACTGATTTCAACATAGCATAAAAGGCTGCATTAAGTAAGGTACATACCATAAAGCCTAAAAATTATGCATAAAAACATTAACCCTAAAAGCTTACAAAAGCACATGGGTACAAACCACAATACATCCTGAATAACATCATCAAAATATATAAAAGATTAAACCAAGAGTATAAGTTATGAGTTAGAAACAACTATACACCAAAACCACAGTGTCAAAACCGTATAAACACTAAAATAGTCCAAAAACATAAACCTATAAGTTTAGAGGATAAGACTTAAAACAAAAGTATGATAAAAGTATGTGTGTACTCCCCCTATCACTATGCACACTTCCCTTTGAACTTTCTCCCCCTTACTAAATGCTCTCCCCCTTTTTGGCACAAATAGCTAAAGGCTGTCGTCCAACTTTTGTTGAATAGCTTCTAGCTGATTCTCCATAGTCTCGAGACGCATTTAGACATGGTTGTTTGTGGAGTAGAGAAGTGCCACAATCTCATCAATGCGTTTCTGAATATGCTTAAGTAAACTGCCCACTCTATTAGTATGAGAAGCAGTCTGTGCTTGCGGGGTACTAGCTTGTGGAACTTCAGGAACAGCATGCGAAGTAGATGTGGTATGTGCAGGTGTCTCTGACTCAGGGGTAGATGGAGTAACCGGAGAGATGTGTGCACTCTTTGGTGTTTTAGAGGAGTGACTTCTGCTAGCTTGAAGAGTGTACATGGAAATAGGACGCTGACGGGTCAACATTTTGCCATCTGTAGGAGGAACAATGCCTTCACGAAGAATGAGCTTCATGATGAGACTGCAAAATGGAATGATTCCTCGAGCTGCAGTTCGAACCGCGGTCTTCCTCAAGGTGTAATAGATGTGAGCACATATATCAATGGGGGCTCCTGTAATAAGATCACAAAGGAATAGAGCTCTCTTAAGATTGATGAATGTAGTGTTGGACAGTGGGTAGAGATTGGTGAACATGATCAACTTCAGTGTGGTCAGCTCTGGTGCAAACTTTGCGGTGCTGATGGATGTTCCTGTATTGGATACTTCATGATCAGATCCTAGGATTTGTAGAATTTCTTCAACCTCTGGAGTTCGATCATCGTACGGAGTTAGATCCACATTCTGAGGTCTAGTGATGCCGAGAAGATCTGCGATGGAGTTTGGGGAAATACCAAACTCTTTTCCTCTGACCCAGAAAATAAGTTCAGCTCCAAGATCAGTTGCATTGGAGAAGCATTCTTTGACCAGCTTATCCATTGGATCGTCAAAGTTCCCAAACAAGTTTGCCCAATCTCGTTTCTTAAAGATTCGAGGAATAAAAGTGGTCCCTAAGGTGTTAAACTCCACCACCCGTTCCACTATGGGAGTTGACTTGTCAAAGATGTTTGAGTAGATGTGTGAGGTAAGCGGAGTTCTGAACCTCTCCTCATTGGGGTCTTGAGATGCCTGTGATGATAGTCGAGTCCTTTTAGCAATTGGTGTTGCTGGATCGTCAGCAACAATGTCTTTACCCCTGGAAGATCGACGAGACATCTGCAAGAGAACAGGCCCACAGCAAAGAACCAACAACAGTACCACACAAGATAAATATCAACATGATTCAATGCTAATAGAAGTGAAAAACAGAGATTTCAATACATAAATACAAACTGAAGATAGTGCAGACCCAACCAAACTTTCAACAGTACTAAGGTGCACAAAATGACAGGTGCAGCAAAATGGTGATAGCACAAAAAGGCATAGAGAGACAAAATCAAACAGAACTGTCAATGAGACAGTTTACCGTGACCATGATATACAAACAAATACAGCATTCGAACATTAAGAACAGATATCATAAAACATGCCACAAAAGATATGAACATGGGAAAAAATTTCAAAATGAATTAACAGAGCACCCAAACTAGAGCACATGGCTGTGAAACACACATTATGTTAACATAAAAGCACAGTAAACCAATGCCGTAAACCAACATCAACACACAAACAAGTGAAATGAGCAAGTCATATAAATACCAAACCCATTTAACAAAAGATTTTCAGAATCAACAACAGGCAAATATCAGAACAATGAAAAAGCACATTGTGACCACTCAACACGAAAACAGATGAAAACAACAACAAACATAACAAGCCATACCCATCACACAAAGAGAGGAATGTTTCAAACACAATATCAATCCAAATGGTAATAAAAACATCCATGAAATAGGAAAAATGAGATGAGGAAAACAAGACCCATACCTTTTCTTGATGATTTGGATAAGAAATGAAGCACCAATGAGGTTTGAAAATGGGTACACGGAGTGTTTGAGAAGGAGACAGTTTAGAGAGAAGATGAACAGTCACAAAAGTTCGAGGGAAAAACTGAAAAAGATTTAAAAACTGCCCCTATTTTTGTCAAACACGTGTTTTTCGCGACTTGAGTGAGTCGCCACAAAGTCGCCAGTTCAAGCCGCCAAAACACTCAAGGAGAAAAATTTGAAAAATTTTTCTAAGTGTTTTTCGCGACTGGAAGGTCTACCCGCAAGTGAGTCGCGAGCTGAGCCACGAAAATCTCTGAGTAACCCTCGCGACTGGACCTTCCACTCACGAACAAGTCGCCAAAAATGACCCGCGAAGACGCGACTGAGGCTCGTGACTTGACATACCCGCGACTAAGCCGCCAAAATAGGGCAAAACTGGATTTTTGAAAATTTTCAGATTTTTAAATAAAATACTTTCCAAAAACACCTAAAACACTCAAAAATATTTTTATGTTTGAATTAACAAAGATTGAGCATGTGAAAACACATTTCATCAAGTACAATCACACAAATGAATATGGCATTTATTGAACATAAACTTATGTGTTGTGTGTGGATATCAACAATGAGATAGTCCTCAGTCTAATGTGAAGCTTCAATAATCAATTCAACCAAGGCATACACAATTAGCACTAGATCATGTGACCCATCTCAATTATAGAAATATGTATATATGACCTCCCACAAAACTTGATAACATATCTTGGAGCTTTACATTTGCCTCCACTTTCAATCATAACCTTTGATCATTTTGATCTTTTGAGGCAATCACCTCTCATTGTGAGAGTGATATTTGATATTTTACCTTAATGAACAAGCCTTTGGCTTTTTGAATAAACATTTTCTTTAATATAAGGTCGCTTACCCTTTTTCCTAGTCGAATACCAGAATGTGCGACAGGCTTTTGCAGCTCAATATCTCTTTTCATTTGGAGTTTACATTTGGTGAGCTCTTTTTAGCAAAAACAAAAATAAATAGTGGGAAGATATATAGACACAAGTCTATGCATGTTTCAAGATCATCATAACCATTCACTAATCATTCATGACAAGTTTGAAGATCTATTTACAACAATCACATAGATTTCAAGATTTCTTCCACAGTGATATGAGTGCAAAGAAACAAGCAATGCTCGAAAATGCATAAAGCCATTAGCACAAATGTACAAGGCAAAACAGGTTTTGAGACAAAAGCTCAACAATGTCAATCAAATTTTTTGATTTTCTAATTTTTATGTGATTTTTGGATTTTTGACATTAGAAGAAAAAGATTAATCAAAAACGAAATAAATTAAAAGTATGCACAAGAAAACAAGCAAACCAACCAATAGCAAAAACACCAAGCAAACAAACAAACATCGACGCAAAGCATAGGAAGTATTAATGCATGGACATGTTGTAATGCTTATGCATGAGTACCCTTTTTCACCCACACGTCACTTGTGTTTGGGGTGATTTTCTTATAGGATTGGGTACGGGAGTTAGGGCTTTCAAACCTTCGTGAGAAGCTTTCCAAGTAGTTGGTGAATGCACCAATCATCTTCATCACGTTCATCATTCTGGGATCACCATTTTGATCTCTAGATTGTTCACCTCCCTAATCTCTTCTATCATTTCTAGGTCCTCGTGACCTTTGAGGAGTTGCACTATTCTTTGCTCTTAGCTTTTGGCAATTTGGTCGAGTATGCCCTTGAAGTCCGCAATGATGACACACATAGGTTGATCTAGGACCTCTTTGTGGTCGTGGACGAAACTTGGCACGAGATTCAGACCTGCCCACATACTGATTGCAGGGATTCAACAACCGTTGGTTCTCCACATTCTTCTTCTCCTCCATCTTGAGCTTCTCAGTAGTAAGGTCAACTACAACTGGATCTTTAGCCTTTACAAACTTCACTTCTTTAGTGACATTTCCAGATGAGCGACTTCCTCCAGTATATCCCAACCCGGATTTGTCTGAAAAGCTCTTTTGAGATGAAATAACATCATCTAGCTTCTTGGTGGTGACCCTCTCTATTTTAGCATTTGCTTGCACAACCTCTTACTCAAGAAATCTCACTTTTGTATAAGCTTCTGACAGCTCACCATTCAGTGTTTCTATCTCGCATTTGGCCTCCCTATATCGGATTAGGAGACTTTTGTAATCCTCCTCTACCTTCTTCATTTTTCTCACAGCAGCCTTGGTCACCCTTGTGTACTCACCCGACTTCTCCAGGAGTGAGTTGTAATTCTCTTGAAGATTGGTTGTGCTTTCATCTTCTTCAACATCTGATTCTTCAACAATTCCCAGTGATTCTTCATCACTATGTTCTCCAAGGTCTCGTACAAGCAGATTCAACTCGTCTGAAGACTCAACATGAGCAATAGTCATAAAAGCTGAGTAGTTCCCCTTTCCATCACAGCTTTCTTCAGATTCTGAGTCAGATGAATCCGAGTCACTCAATGTCGTGGCATACACTTTTCCTTTCGATTTCAAATAATTCGAACATTCCTTCTTAAAGTGTCCATACCCGTTACATTCGAAACAAATGACACCTTATGTAGGTTGATATTCTTTTCCATCTTTCTTTTTGAATTCCCTTTTCTCCCTTCCAGAACTTTGGAATTTTCTTTTATCATCAAATTTACCATTATTTTTGAATTTCAAGAACTTCCTGAAATTTTTAACAAGGTATGCAACATCTTTGTCAACCACATCTTCTCCCGATGAATCTTGATATTCCACCTTCTCATTAATGGTCTTAAGAGCAAGAGATTTACTCTTCCGTTGATTGGGCAGCGACATCTCATAAGTCTGAAGAGAACCAACCAGCTCCTGGACTTTGATGTCATCAAGGTCCTTGCTCTCTTCAATCGCTGTCACTTTAGCACGAAAACTTTCCGGTAAAGATCGAAGGATCTTCCTTACAATTTTAGAGTCCTCCGTTTTCTCTCCCAAATTGAACTTGCTGACAACCACCTCATTTAACTTCCCATAGAAAGAGTCAAAGGACTCATCCTCACTTATTTTGAGCTCCTCAAACCGAGTGGTCAGCATTTGCAACTTGGTGTCTTTCACTTTCTTCGTGCCTTCATAGGTGGTTTCCAATATCTCCCATGCTTCTTTGGCAACGGTAATGTGAGAAATCCTATGAAATTCATCTGGAGACACACCACAGAAAATAGCATTGAGTGCTTTACTGTTAGCGTTAGATGCAGCAAGTGCTGTCTTATCCCATGTGGATTTGGCTTCTTCAGGCCTGGTCTAACCTATCTCAACAGCATCCCAAACAGATTCATCAATAGAACACAGGAAAGCTCTCATGCGAACCTTCCAAAAAGCATAGTTACTACCATCAAAATATGGAGGTGCATTTAGGGATTGAGACCGATCCATCTCAACAGGGAGTCAAGGATCACACAATGGTAATGAAACCAATAACAGTGTACCGGCTTTGATACCAAATGAAAGTTCAAATATGTGTATAAACACCCTTGAACGTTTAGACCCCCAAATTACAACTTAACCAATTTAAGCAATATGTCAAACAACTAGTGTGCGGAAACTTAACATAAGCTATAATATGGAATTGGTAAAACTATCTAAGCCAAATTAAAATCACAACCCATAGCAGATAATAAAAGGCAAAGATAAAGAGGAAGGAAGATGCAAACACAAAGACAACACGCGATGTGTTATCGAAGAGGAAACTGAAGCCTTCAGCGTAAAACCTCTCCGCCGCCCTCCAAGCGATAAACAATCCAATATAGTTGGGATACATGGACAGCAATAGGCCCTCCAAGCCTAATCTACCCAGTGCACCTAAGCCCTCCAAGCTTCTTGCTCAACAAGGTTGCGCCGAACCTTTTTCTTTTCTAGCTTCCCGGATTCCGCTACTAGACCGTAGCATCAACCAATGAAGATTGGTTCCTTCCTAACTGCTTCCCAGAAATCCAAACAGCGCTCTCACAGTAATGAAAATGGTGAGAACCAGGTTTGGTAAGATGCCTCTCAAGGATTTGACAATGGAGAGGAAGAGAGTTGAGGAATTTGAAGAGACTCTAATGTATAGATTGTGGGTGAATCAATCTTGTTTTTCTTTAGGGTTTCTCTCTCAAAATTCTCTCTGGAAGCTCTCTTACATTTGTGGGTAAAAGGGGTATTTATACTAGAGTGTGAGAGGAATGTGAAACGTCAGGTTTTACAAAACAGGGGTGGCTCGCGGCTTGACCTCGCGGCTTGACTAAGTCGCGAGATCCAGTTGCGAGATAACTGTATGGCCAGTTGTCATGTTTTGTCCTGTAGTGCTCCAGCTAGCATGACTGTTCACCTTCCGGCATGCTTGGCACGTGTACTGCGTTTGGCGGCTTGCAGCCGCGAGTCACCCGCGAGGCCAAGCCGCGAGTCTTTGTTTTCTTGCACACTTTTGAGCAAACTTCACTCTATCTCACTCACTACCCTTACATCAAACCCACCTAAATACAGGGTTACTAAATGCTGAAATACAAGCAAATTTGGCTTGGAATAAAGCCAATTAGATGGTTGAATAAATTCAACCTTACACGCCTTTACAAGATCCCAAACTTGATTGGAATACATTGAATCCAATTCAGATTTCATAGCTTTGACCTAATAAGATGCATCTATATCTTTCATTGCCTCTTTATAAGTGTAAGGATTAGATTTAGCCTTTTTTGAGATAGCTTCATAAGTTTCTCCCAGACCTATAAATCTTACAGGTGGCCTTATAATCCTCCCACTACGATGAGGCTCTTATGTACTAGTCATCTTGTGAGTAATATCTTGTGGTGTATCTAATATAGCCACATCATCTCTAGTTTCATCCATTGGTTGTTCAATTACAGGTTCATCTATTTCAGCCAAGACAACTTTACTTCTAGGTTTAAAATTATTCACATAATCATCTTCCAAAAATTTGGCATTGGTGCTAACAAACACTTTGTTATCTTTATGATTATAGAATAAATAACCCTTAGTTTCCTTTGAATACCCTAAAAACATGCATACTTTTGTTTTTTCTTCCAACTTATCAGACTTCCCTTTCAACATGTGATAAACATCCCTAAATGTGGAGGTATTTCATAGTAGGCTTGTGCCCACTCCACAATTCCTTATGTGTGTTGGGAACTGATTTTGATGGAACTAAATTTAAATTATGCAATGTAGTTTTTAGAGCATATCCCCAAAAGGAAATTGGTATAGTTGAATAACTCATCATAGACCTAACCATTTCTAAAAGAGTCTTGTTCCTTCTCTCTGCTACACCATTTTTTTAATGAGTTCCAGGTGCAGTCAATTGGGATACAATCCCACTTTGGGTTAAGTAATCCTTGAAATCCCCAAGAAAGTATTCGCCACCTCGATCAGATCGAATGGCCTTTATGCGTTTACCAATTGATTCTCAGCTTCAAACCTAAACTCTTTGAACTTTTCAAAGGCTTCGGACTTCCGTCTCATTAGGTACACAAAACCATATCTTGAGTAATCATCCATAAAAGTGATGAAGTACTCATAACCTCCTTTTACTTGGGTTGACATAGGACCACATACATTTGTATGAACTAATTCAAGCAACTCTTGGGCTCTTCTACCTTTTGCATTAAAAGGTCTTTTGGTCATTTTGCCTTCCAAACAAGATTCACAAACTGGAAATCCATCAAATTCCAATGGCTTTACGAGTCCATTTTTTATCAATCTTTGAATTCTGTTTGAGTTAATATGACCCAAATGCAAATGCCAAAGATATGCATCATTAGTAGAAGGAAGCTTTCTCTTTAATGATTTTACATGAGAATTATTATCTAATTTAGAATTGTATAATTCATGCTTATCAGGAGTTAAAATATAAAGACCATCAACAATATTGTCAGAACAGATAAACACTTTATCCTTCTTTATTACAGCATTGTCTTTCAAGATAACACAATATCCATGTCTACCTAAATTCTGCTCCCATTAGCCAAAGTAAGAAACATTTCCCTTTCATTCAGCTTTCTAGTCTCCTAGAACCCCTGCAAAGAATTGCAGATATGATTAGAACAACCTGAATCCACACATCAGGATTTCGTGGGATTCTGTACTAAACATGTTTCAAGAAGGAATGAACATTTCATACCCTTATTCTTGGCAACTTTGAATTTTGGACAATTCCTCTTCCAATGATCTTTCTCGCCACAATGGAAACACTTTCCTTTGGTATAGTTCTTTTTCTTTCTTTTGTTGGAAACTCCTAAGGAAATTTGTTTACCATCTTGCTTGGTGAAGTCCTTTTTCTTCTTCTTTTTACCCTTGCCTTTCGATTTAGGTTAAGAAGAAGAAGCTTCAACTATATTAGCATCAACACTGGATGTACCAAGAATGCCTTCCACCACCACCAATTCATTCATTAATTAAGACAATGTATAAATCTTTTTGTTTATGTTATAATTAAGTCTAAATTCCTTGAATGATTCTGGTAGTGATTGGAGAATCATATCTGCTTGGGATTCTCCATCAATATCAGCACCTAAAACCACCAGTGTATTCAGATGAGAGATCATCCTAAGACAACGCTCCCTTATTAAAGTACCTTAAGCCATTTTGGTATTATAAATCCACCTCATAGTTTCTTGCCTAGCAGAACGGCCTTGCTCACCAAACATCTCCTTCAGACTTAGCATTATGTCTGAAGCTAGTTCTACATCCTGCATTTGATGCTGTAGAACATTTGAGATAGATGATAGGATATAGCACTTGGCCATCTCATTAGATTTCTACCAACGATCATATCATTGTTTTTTCTCAGGAGGAGCATCTAATGATGGGAAGTTAGGACAAGGTTCATAAAGCACAAATTTGTGCTCTTCAGTAGTGAGAATAGTGTCCAAGTTTCTTTTCCAATCAACATAGTTGGATCCAATCAGTTTGTTTTGATTAATTATAGCAACAAGTGGACTAAAAGATGCCATGATTTAAATCTGAAAATAACAAACATGAATACAATAAGTAAACTAGACATTATCAATTTAGCATATAAACATATAGTTTGGAACCTTAATAAAACCATAACATAAAATATGCAACGACAACCCAAGCCATGTCTATAATTCCTTGGTAGCAAGTATATTATGAACATCATGATTGATTGAGAACTATTCTCATTATTAGTGCTATCATGATAACTCTTATCAAACACTAATAATATGCCGTATTAACTTTAGCCTCTAAGTAAATAATGACATAGCTCCTTTGGGAAGTTAACATTACACTTAGTCTAGTGTACACCATTATCTAGAATCATGTGTAGCCACATTTCATCTCCCTTATAGTGTTTAAACTTGCAGTATCATGAAATAAAACACCCTCATTTTGGATCGCGAGGGATATACACCAAGTCGAGGTGCTTGTTCACACTACTTTAAACGGGTAAGTTCAATCTTGTAGTACTATGAAGTAAATACCCTCCTTTGGGATTGTGAGGCATATACGCCAAGACGAGGTGCTTACCCACACAACTATGAACCAATAATGGAGGTCGTGAGATCCAACCCATGTATCTCTCTCCCACTAGATATTTTAAAAGAAAGGTTTTTAATAAGAAATCATTTGTAATCTCATCACACATAGCCTTGCACATATAAAGTGTGAAAACACTTAGAAAAATTCAAAATTCACAGCATTCAATCGATCAAACCTTTTTCTCGATCGGTTGAAAAAGTGAAGAAATTCATACCAAACCTTCTGCAGAGCTCGATTGATACTCGATCGCAACTTGATCGATCAAAAAAGAACATTCGATCGATCGGAAGCAATTTTCGATCAATTAAAATATAAGGAAAATCATCACATAGGTTCTGTACAATTCGATCGACTCTCGATTGCTAGTCGATCGATCGAAAAGGAACATTCGATCAATCTAAAATAAATTTTGATCGATCGAAACATGTGATGAAATTTTATAGGAGGTTTCCATCTCACTCGATCGATTGAAGGTGATTCTCAATCGATCGAAACTCGGGAAACTAAATTTTTTCAGAATTTTTCTAAAGTAGTTTTCAATGGTTTTCGTGAATAAACTTCTACGATATGAACATAAACAATTGAGATTGTGTTCAAAAACTAAATTCCATTGATGCTATAGCCTTAAAGTTCAATCTAACATACTTAATATCAAACTTAAACAACATCATAACATCAATATCAGTTTTTATCAAACAATAATTTCAATAACCATGCAAAAAATTGATTTTAGAATCTTCTAACATCATGAAATTACTATCTTTGATTCCAAAACTCACAAAACATGTTATACAAATTAGAAATTGAAGACCGCTCTGATACCAACCGTAGGGAAAACATAGTTTGTATCGCATACAAAATATACGCAGTGGAAAATTAACGAATCTACTTCATTCGCAATTGATAACATGTACTATGTAAATTTCAAAATTTAAGAACAAGAGAGCGTACCTTGGTGTGGTAAAATTCAAAACCAAAGATTAAAAGTACTTGGAACCACTTTTAATCTTCACTCCAATTCCACTTATGCCTAAGAAGTGTGGTATCTCAATCAGTTTATATGTATGTGTTCAAGGGAGAATAAGAGAGTGGCTTACACTCACATACACACCATTTTCATACCTTACTAAATTCTGTATGTTTCTCTCCTTATATATAACTGATTATTTATTTGGGCTAGCCTTTTTGGCCATTCCAATTGGGCTTTAGTATGTGGCTAGGAGTGAGACCAAAAGGGACAAATAAGACACTAGCTCCAATGGGTTTTGGGCCTTTCTATCAACTCTTGACAAGCCCAAAAGTACCATTAATTATATTTAATATCACTATATAAATATAATTGCACTCTAGGTCTTATTAATAAATTATATCCCAAGACTTTATTATACATACAACCCCTTCATTAAAATATTCATAGTAATAGAAAGTCATGAATGTTGATTGCCACTTTGAAGATTACTACATCTTAATCCTTGAGTATCCAATTTAATCCTTTAAGTTATTCATCATATATTTATGAAATCCAATTTCATAAATATATACTTTTGTAACTTCTTACTAAAGTGGTTAGGCCTAACACTCTAAATAACCAAACTCATTAAACTTATCTCAAGGGAATATTTTATATCTCCATTAAGAAATTATGAATTCCATCTTGAGAATATATGTTCTTTCAACATTAAATGTGGCTGCCCAACATACTGAGATTTTGATCGTGACTTTAGATCTCACTTTTGATATATCAAAGCAACCTACACTTTATGATCAGGTTCATTATTCTCTTAGGATTGGGACTTAATGTAAATAGAAGTCGTGAAATTTATTATTCATTTGATGGTCGTTAGTAGAATAATAAATCTCATAGTAGTCCAATTCAATATGTCTTAACACTTAAAACATATCAACATATCAACTAGAAGTCTCCACTTCCATGATCAAGACAAGTCATCTTAGTTGATATGTTATAGTCTTCACAGATGAAATGTCCAATTTCATCATCGACTATGAACTAAAATTCTAAGTTTACAAAGAGCTTGTCATTTATATCTTCTGCGACTAAATCACATAAATCACATACTATGCATCTCATGGACTAGATGATAATGTTCAAATATTCATGTTACCATTATTTTAGATAATAATAAAAAAAAATTATTAATCAAAACATAATATCATACATAATGTCATACATAGCATCATACAATAGGATTTAAAGGGCACATATCCTAACAGACCAATCTTCCTCTTCCTATGGGCTCCATACACATATTGCTTTTGCTAAAACCCACGGTACATCTTCTTAATTGGAAAAGGTGTAATCCTCTCCTTCAACAGACTAGTTATGCTCACTATCGGTCCAATGCTCCATATGGCCAATCTCCTCATCTTCTTCTTCTTCCTCCTTGTCATTTTCAGCCAAGACAAAGTATCGCCCTTTATTAGGGGGTGAAGTACGATCTCATTTAATCAAAATTATAGTTGGGGCATATTGGACAGGGCCTTCTATTCCCATCTAGTTTTCATCTTCCCAAGATCTAGCTCTCCCAACTTCAAAAAAGTCGTTAACCCTTGTAATGGTCCATGGCTCTGGAACATCCTTCAACACTTGGAAAAGCAAGCGAACCACTCCCTCAATCACAACATGGTCAATCTTCTTTTAAGGTGTGTTGCCAGGCATCGTGATACGTGGAAAAAATCTACAGGAGACATCTAGAAGATGAGCATTTGTCCTAAATTCAAAAGCTTCTTTTATTTAGATGTTCTTAAGAAAATCTTTAAGTCCATTTTAATGAAGGCCCAATTACAAAATCACTCACTTTCCTCTCATGAGCCTTGCCCCTTGTTTCTTAAGGCTTGGTTCATTTACAAATGCTCTCATCTTACACTCATAGGCTTTCATTAGAATGTGCTTATAGATTTTCAACCTTTTGTCTCAAACATAGGCAGTAATGTATTGTCACCTTTGGGCTTTTCATTTTTCATTTATTATCATTAATTCTTTTTTTCTTTTTTGAAATAGCCTTCTAGCTAGAATACATCATGGCCTTTCTATCAAGTCCCATGAGTCTCACATCATTTTAGCCTTTACATACAACAAGGAGGCCCAAAATTAGAGAGATTCATTTGACTTTGTAGGATCTTGGATGGTAGGTCCGTGGCATATTTGTTACCTTAGGCCCAAGTCTTTCTTTTACAAAAAGGGCCTTGATTTTGGGCATTATGATAGCAAATGGGCCATGACCCTATGAACCTTTCAAGTTAAGACATACCTTTGAACTTTGGGACAAGCCTCTTAAATGTGAGATACTTCTATTGTTTTCATCCTAAAACCTTAGGGTATGCCATAACTTTTAGGTCATCCTCCCAATTTTACGTCTTTTCTTTGTCCTTTAGAATTAGGTGAACACAAGATATATGGTTGAACAAACAAGAATTATAAAGGGTACCCTCTTTTGATAGGATCTAGGATCTCTTTATGTGTGGGTAAGCACCTTAAAGCAAAAGGGATAGATCAATAGGTCACTCATAACTAGCTGGGTCATTATTCCAACCTTGGGGCTAAATGGACCCCATATGGATTGGTGGCAAACCTTTAACGTACTTAAAGCCCATAATAGGCAATGGCACGGATTGTGAGTCGATGGGATGAACTTCGGAAAGTCTTGGCCTTAAATGGAGCCTCCACTTTCCCACCCATGGTAAAGGTACAAAAAAACCAAGTGAAAGTTAGTGCAAAACAATATTAGAAAAGCCTTTGTTAGGATTTGGAGATGGAACGCATTGGAGTCAAACTTCTTGATCCCAAGTGGAGTTGCCACTGTGGGTGCACGCGCTCCCACTGCGTTGGGCGGTAGTGGTTTCCTCATAGGAAGTTTGCCTCGACCTAGGGTGGACCGGGCTGGGGGTGTAAATGGATTTGCCACCTTGATTTGGTTTAGAAACCATAAATATAGCACCCTTATGGAAGGACTGATCTTTACTAGAGCACATGTTTGGAGTTTAGGTATGGGGATGGGAAGGTGTTAGGCACTCAACCCCACCTGGCCTGTAGTTTGGACTCTACTTATTGTGTTCCACATCCTAATCCCATCAAAGGGTATTCTAATATGTTATTATAAACTCACACACACTTTAACATGAATCTAAAGCAAACAACATGGAATATAGTCCCCAAACCCTAGCTTTCATCTATCAGAAAACAGCACTCATATCTATCCAAGGGCAACACAAATATCATAAGGTAGTAACATTGAAAAGAATACATCAAGCATAATCATTATCCAAACATAATGGCACTCAACCAAGCATATTGTTATATTTAATCAACTCATGTTCAAACAATCAAAATGCATGTTCATATGGCTTATGCATAACTTACCTCACTGCATCACAACACCTATGTACCAATGCATGTTCCTGGCATTCAATCACTCATAAACCCTAATCATCAATCTATCAATTAAACAACACAAAACATGTTATCCAACTGACTCCAAGACTTAAACATGTGAAACTAGACCAAACAGAGGCTAAACATTTGAAAGAAAGCAAATAAAAGCAAGGGCTGAATCTGGGTTTCTGGGCACAAATGTGTGTACGCATAATACATACATAAAACAAACCTAGGCTAGCATAAGTATATCAAAACATTAAAACATGCAGATAAAAAATAAAGAAAGAAGTGAAGAGCCAAAGTTGAACCTTTATCTTAACACAAGAACTCCCTAGAGCTTTGATTTGACCGTTCCCCTCAGTCAATCTAGTCAAGAACAAAACCAAGAAGGTTAGTAAACTTTAGAACTTAAAGGCAAAGACCAAAAAAGGTCCCAACCAAGTAAAACTTTACTTAAGGATGTTTTAGTGTAAGAACTCCATCTTTGATTCACTATTTCCTAGTGAATCTTGTATGTTTCTATCCTCCTTTGTAAAAGTGCCTTTTAGGGCTTTATATAGTGGTCAGAGAGAGGTGTAAAGTGGATCCTAGATGATGTGAGATTCACTCTACATGAATTTATGTCCAAAAACTTTCATTTCATACATTCTGGAACCCTTGATATGTGCGTATACTCTTGGCATGCGGAAGCATGCCCTAAGTATGCATATGTATACTTTAAGTGTGCGTGCACATACACGTACACACATTTAGGGTTTGAAATTTTTTTCTTTTTCAAAAATAGCTTTAATTTGTTGAAAGTAACTATCAAGTCAAGATTTTATGAGATTGGGCCTTAAATCAATCTTGGGCCTTCAAGTGATGTTGTCATTGGGGAACGGGGGTTTGGGTCGTAAAGGGTGTAAAATGAGGTGTCCACAACACCATAAAAGGTTCTTGACTTTATTAGGGACTGCAATCCTCCAAATTTTCTTCTGTACCTTTAGAGATTGAGTTATATGCCTTAGATCTGTGGTCAAGAGGGATATTTTTTAGATAGGAAATGATAGCTTAATTTGACTAAGTACACACTTGACCAAACAGAAGACCTAACCAATTTATCTTCAACTAGATTACGACACGATGGAATTTTCTAAATCATATTTGCTTCCTAAGGAATAAATAAAAAATTCACCAAATTCAAATCCTAAGAGTTGGAATTTTGATTAAATAGTGTTCTTACGGAAGCTTCCAAGAACTGGACCACCAAAGGAGACCCAACCCTAAGTTGTTCAATGGAAGGTAGCCAAGGGTCAGTTCAAATCTTTATGGACTCACCATTTCATATCCTTCATCTCGCCCCTCATTTAAGAACCTCCCTCCTTTTTAAGATGCTCTTCCAGGCATATGTACTAGAAGTGGACTTTAGAGCTTCCATAATCAAGCAATTTGGAAAATAATATGATTTTGAACACTTTATAGAAAATGGACTGCTCATTGTGAAGAGGTCTCCACACATGCTTAGCCAAAAGAGCATCATTGAATAATGCTAGATCCTTAAACCCTATACCACCTTCAATCTTTGGCTTGCATAACTCTTCCTAGCTAACCCAATGGATTTCCCTCTGATTGCCCATTTGGCCCCACCAAAATTTCCTGTTCAAACTTTCGTTCTCATTACATAGCCCCAAGGATAATTTGAAATAACTCATGGTGTAAGAGAGAGGAATGGCCTGCTCCACTGCTTTAATAAGAATCACTCTTCCCGCCTAAGAAAACAATTTCTCATCCCAACCTTGCAACTTCTTCTAAACCCTTTCTTCGATATAATTAAAACTTGATTTCTTCCTTTTACAAACAAGTGAGGGCAGCCCCAAGTATTTTTTTTTTTGTTTTATTTTTCATATTTCTTCTGGCATGCAATAGTAGGTTGTTGTCATCACCTATTAGTTCTTTTGGAGAATTGTGTGATTGTGGAACTAGGATTGAGGATGCCATCAATAATGGGAAATTGGAGTAAGGGGAGAACAAGCCTACAAACAAGAAGATATATGGGGGAGGAGCAACCACCTCTAAAGCACCCAATCCCATAAATGTAAGTGCCATCATACCTTAACAACCTCTAGCCTATCCAAGCTTCACAAAGAAAGCCCACCGAGAGTTTTCCAACCTAGGAATGACCCTTGTGCAAGCATATGAGAACCTAAACTACAAAGGATTTCTTAAACCTTTAGATCCCACACCAATGCCTAATCTTGTGCCTCGTACTTGGAACCTCAATGAATATTGTAACTTTCATCCAAAATCAGGTTATAAGACTAACAATTGTTTTCACCTTAATTGGTCTATTGGAAACAATTGTGGGATTTCATGTAATGGACATCACTCCCAACTACAACCTTCTCTTAGGGAGGGCATGACTTCATCCCATTGGAGCTATTCCTTCTGCTTTACACCAAAAGATGAAGATCCCATGGAAATGAGGGATTGCTGTGGTGCTTAGCGATAGTGAGATCCTAGCACCCGTTTGTGGGCTCGAGGAGGGGTAGAACGAACTTCAAATGAGTGGCTTTGAATTTGTGAACACGACTGGTATGGCTTTGAATGTGTGAACCTCAAAGAAGTACACTATGAACTTAATCCTGTATTGTAGTCATAAGGTGAGTGCAATGATGAAGAAGATGGGGTACATGCCTAGTATGGGTCTTAGAAAGGAAGGAAGAGGGGTGGTCGAATTCCCCGACTTCAAGACCCAACTAACCAAGGAAGATTTGGGATTCTTTAAAGGCTGCAATAGAATCAAGAAGAACCTTGGTACTCTCAATGGGAACTTTGTGAAGGAAGGAGGAGACTTTCCTTTCTGCAGCTTTCCTGAGCTTTGGATAGATAAGGATGGAAAAGTGAATCCTGGCTGGGAGATATTATTTGAGGAAAAACTCACTTTCAAGGAGAAACCTACCATGGTAATTAAGGATGTTCAAGAAGAGGTCATTAGATGGACTACATGGACGCCGAAGTAATGGGAGCTATGTTGAAAGTAAGGGGGGGGGGTTCCAATGAATTTAAAAATGAAATTAACAAACAATTGGAAAAGAAAATTGAACCTATGGAACCAATTTTTGAAACTATTAATTTAGACAATGATAAGAATCCACGCTTAATTAAAATTAGCTTAACCCTAAATGAACAAGAAAGAAAAGATCTCATAGAGCTTCTCATAGAATTTCAAGAAGTGTTTGCATGGTCTTATGAAGATATGCTCGGCATTGATCCTAAAATAGCACAACATTACATTGATACTCATTCTCACATGGTGCCAATCAAGTAGAATTTGAGACGTATGAGAACTGAATGGCTTCTTAAGATCAAAGAAGAAGTCATCAAGTGATTGAAAGTAAGGTTCATTAAACCTGTGCACGAAGCCGAATGGATAGCCAATGTTGTGCTTGTACCCAAGAAGGATGGGAAAGTGAGAATGTGTGCGGACTTTAGGGACTTAAATAAGGTTTGTCCTAAGGATGACTTCCCTTTGCCTCACATAGACGTCTTGGTAGATAACACCGCTGGTAGTGCTTTAATGTCTTTCATGGATGGCTTTTCAAGATATAACCTAATCAAAATGGCCCCTAGGGACAAGAGCAAGATCACTGAATGGGGGATCTATTGTTACACAGTAATGTCGATTGGACTCAAGAATGTAGGAACAACCAACCAAAAGATGGCCACCGCCTTACTACATGACAAGATGCATAATGAGGTAGAGGTATATGTCGATGATATGATCTTAAAGTCCAAAGAAAGAGAAGGCCACATCACTAACCTGAGAAAATTATTTGAAAGGATTAAGGAGTATAGACTAAGACTGAACCCACAAAAATGCACCTTCGAAGTAACTGCAGGAAAATTACTAGGCTTCCTAGTAAATGATAGAGGGGTAGAAGTTAACCCATCAAAGATTAACGCTATATTAGGCATACCTACATCTGTCCTCCTAGGACCACCTGTTTTGTTTGATAACATGCTTGTTTGCCCTTTCTTTTTCTTAACATGCTTTGTTTGCCCCCGTTTAGCTCCCTTTGTTAGTATGTTCTCTGCATGCATTCCCTATCTCCTTTGTTTCTTTCTTTGCTTATCTACTAGCTTGTTTCTTTTGTCTTTGCATGTTCATGCATGGAGCATGGACGCTTGGAGCAAAGGCGCGACCTCCTTGGCGCAAGCAAAAAGGGTAAGGATGTAAGCCCACAAACAGCAATGTTCAGTAGAATAGGGGGCCTAGCCCCTCTAGAGTGGTTTTCTCCTTCTCTCTCTCTCTCTCTCTCTCTCTCTCTCTCTCTCTCTCTCTCTCTCTCTCTCTCTCTCTCTCTCTCTCTCTCTCTCTAAGCCTCTTCTCTAAAGCATGTATTAGGGTTACCCCTCTCCATGTACCCCTTTTACTTTTCCTACTCTTTGCTTGGACCACGTTCCCTTGGTATGGCAATGTTTGCTTTACATTTCCTG
Source organism: Quercus lobata (assembly GCF_001633185.2). Taxonomy (NCBI): domain Eukaryota; kingdom Viridiplantae; phylum Streptophyta; class Magnoliopsida; order Fagales; family Fagaceae; genus Quercus; species Quercus lobata. The sequence continues at coordinate 56,371,047 of NC_044907.1, read as the reverse complement.
TACCTTGTTGGGCCATATCCTTGAAACATTGGCAATGTCTGTTTTACTTTCTTGCTCTATGTGATAGCATTATGCATGATGTAAGTATATATATATATATATATATATGCTTGTGTGTGTGTGGGTGATTATGCACTTTGTATGATGGACTCTCACGGTTATGCGAGTGACCCTTGCTGATCATAAGTGCTCTTGACCTTGTAGTGTGGGTACGCGCTCAAGGCGATTACTATAGGTGCATATTCATGCTATATTGTGTGAATGATCATCATGGTGTGATTTTCTTTATTCATGTCACTTGAGTGACATTGGTTTCCATGTATATTCATGCTATATTCAGCTTGTCTCAGTACAAGCATGTCAATGCGCACCGTATACATAGACGCAAAACCCTGCCGGTTCACCATAGTGCACCAAACGTGAAACTCTACCAGATTTTCATTGTGAAAATGGGGTATCCCCAGTGCCATATTCTCACATTGAAAGCTTGGTGAGAATAGCATTTATTGTGCTATAACACATCTGAGCTAAAGCGCTGCTAGATTTTCATCATGAAAATAAGGTGAAATGCTGCCAGATTTTTGCTGCGGAAATTTGGCAACAATTCCAAACACACTTAGAAAGCATTGATCGAGACCACACCCATTTTGAAACCAAACCTCAAAGCCCAATGCATTTAAGGGCCCAAAAGCTAATGCCAATAGCTCGTTTTCAACCGTCAATGTCCTCAAATTATGATTTTACCAAAACAAAGGACTGTCTACAAACAAGCATTGTGGGGTGCCTAACACCTTCCCACACGTAACTAGACTTCTGAACTCAACAATCAATATTTTTTATCCATCCACATTAGAATAGGAAAAATGCCCTTTTTCTTAACCTAGGATAAGTAATAAAATCAAATAGAGTTAGGTGACTAATCACACCTTAGAAAAACCCAATGATTGGTAGCTACTTCACTTACTCTTAGTATTTTCTTAAAATCGACTTAGATTTTAGTCACACACCTGAGGTACGAGACACCTCCATACCATCATATTTCTCACATCGAGAGATAGATAGATAGGCGCACGAGCGTCGCCACGGTGGGTGGTCGAGCAATCGCAAGGCATCGATAGAATGACGACTTCACTTGGGATACTTAGAGAGTTTAGCCTTTAGAGATTTGATAAGATCATAATCTTTGGGCATTGGCTTTCAAAAAACATTGAAATTGACATTAGCCTCCAAGGCTTTCCTTTTGAAAAATGCTTTTACTATATCCTAGAAAACTATTTTCAAAACTCAAAAATATTTTTCAAAAACATTTTTCAAATGATTTTCCAAAAACAGGCTTCAAGGTATTTTTGTATGTATAAAGCTACTTTCCTAAGCATGCTATACAGCTTTCCTTCACATGTGCAAACCTAGGGTAGTAAGATTTAATTTCTGCTATACCTTTATTTGTGCATATATCTATTGAGCTTGGTAAGTCTTTCCCCTTTCATTTCAAAATGCATTACATCACCCCTCATTTTGAGTCGAACGCAGGGTCAGCACTTTAAGGTTACCACTTGACATACAAACCATAGATAGTTACTGAGCACCAACTTGTAGGCACTTCTGGGCCCATGGCTGGACATGAGTAGCTAAAAAGGCCCTACTTAATCCACTCTATCCCATAACTTCTATGAAGGGAAGGATTAGATGATCAAGGTCCACCCTAAGAATAGGACCAACTTACCAATTAAGCGGTGTCTGATATAGTTAGCCTAAACTATGTCAAACCCGTGAGGACTAGGAAGAGCCAAATTCGAGTGAACATCCCAGCCTAAGGTAGGATATCCTTCATAGGATTGTTTTCAAAATGAGTCAAAGGGAAAGTGTCCAGTTTTCATTTGCAGGTTCACCTTTTTTGCTTGGGTCAAAGAGTTCTGCTCTACTCCAGGTTCTATCCATCCTATTTACACAGCATTTGTGACTAACCCCTTAGGAAAAGCAACCCCGTTGCTTGCACATTAGATCATACCCAATCCCTAAGGGTTTCCAACACACTAATGGCTCTGTCATGTAAATGTGTACAAATAAAATTTGTGGCAAGTAGCCAGAACTCTGCACCAAGGAGGACATTGCCAAAGTTCAAGATCTTCTTTGAGAAGGCAAAGCCATCTAGAACAAAACCTCTTCATTGTAAATTTGAATTCCCTTGTATTGTGAAAGGCCCACTGTCGGAGCCATTGTCTATAGCCCATGATTTAGGGGCATTGTAAAAAGCCAAGTTTTGTAAAAGCATTACTTTCCACCTAAACAAAAGAGAAGGGTCCATCCCAGAATTTCATGCATGATATGAAAGTTCCAGTTACTTGCCAAGCTTATGCATTAATTCTACATCACTATAGAAACTCATCATGATAAAAACCCTCTCAAAGGTTCAAGCTAACATTCTCAAAAATAATAGGTGCATTTTAAATGAGCAAGAACCTAAACTAACTATGTGTTTGTTTCGTATTTCCACATTGTCAAATTTTCAAATGTACCTTATTCTTTCCCATCTTGTTCTTTTCCTTTCCAAGATTATAAAGAGAAAAGATTGCTTAAACATCACATCGTGATCCTATCATCACTAGGTCTCATGCTAAAGAGATGTCTACTAGTAGTCCTTCCCCTATCAAGGAAAACACTCATGAGATCGCTCTCCTGAAAGAGCAAATGGCAGAAATGATGCACATAATGCAACAACTGGTTGTAAGAGGGAACTAAGATCCATCTGGACCCACTCTAAAGGGCTCTGCACCCCATTTTGAAAACGAGGCTCAGCTTCCACCAAATCCAAATCAAGGCCAAACCATGCCACCATTCACCCCACAATGGAATAACCAAGAAGTAGATCCTTCTAAGGATAAGACCTCAGAGTCTGGTTACGGTTAGGTCAAAAGTCAAGTAAAGACCCTAACTGAGAAAATTCGTATCATAGAGGGCTCTAATACCTAAGGAAATGTCAATCTAGACAACCTAACCAATTTCCCTCAGGTCATTATGCCTCCCAAGTTCAAGGCACCTAAGTTTGTCAAGTATGATGGCATTCGAGATCCTCGCGCCCATCTGCGCATGTTCTATAAGACGATGTCATCATATGGAGACAATCATCCTTTGCTTTGCCAGATTTTTCCTATTAGCTTGATTGGCCCTGCAGCCATATAATATGTGAGATTGGAAAAGACCTCCAACTAGAGAGAGATGGCCAATGCATTCTTGGAGTATTATCGGTTCAACACTGAGATAGCTCCCGACCACACAATTCTTTAGAGGACAGAAAAGAAAAGTGGGGAATCTTTTCATGAGTATGCCTAAAGGTGGCACAAGCTAGCAGCCTAAGTGCTACCTCCCATGATGGAAGACAAAATAACCAAGTGGCTCATCGATAACCTTAAACCTCCTTACTATGAGAAGATGATCAATGCCTAGTTCATTCACTTCGCAATCCTGATTCCTATTAGGGAGCGCATTGATGAGGGTATTAGGAGCAAGAAAATAGTTGATCCTAAGGCTCTGAATTCTATGATAGAACAACAGGTGAAGAAGGCAACTGGCTACAAAGGGAAAGAAGCCGATGTTCATATGATCGAAAAAAGGCCTAAAGGCCTAAGGGGTGTTACTTCTACTTATACAACCCTAAATGCCCTGCCTTATCATCTGGAAGGGAACGTGAATGCTATCTCTATAGTGGATGAGAGTATCCCAGATTTCTCATCCCCCTCACTCCCTTGGAAAGCCATGTTTTGGGCTCTAGCCCAAGAGTCACATTGTTTTGGAGAACATAGGATCCCCAGGTTTTGATTAGGAAGTTTGCTCATTCTATCGCAGTGGGGACTGACATGCCCTATTCAATTGTAGAGTGCTCAGGGCACAAGTTTAGAGTCTAGCCAACTGTGGTATCATCTGGATCGAAAGAGAGGTCATGCGAAGGAGCAATTGCATGGCAGCCAACCTTTTCCCTCTAAGTACCCAAGTGGGAACTAGCCATAGCACTATTACAATAAGATTAAGGAAAGACTAGGATGAATACTTTCAAGAGCACCTCTATAAGGTTCCTCTAAGGATAAGAATGCCAACTCCTCCAACTTCAGTCATTATCAAAGAGATCATAGAATCACTTGTGGATTCAAGGGCACCAGCTCCAAAGAAAGGACAAGCCATACCAACCATTGAAGGTTTCACTCCTTTGGTCTTAGCTTTGCCTACAGTAGTAGAGCCATCTCTAGGATTTATCCAAAAGGGAACCCCTATCGTCCCCGCCATTCGAGGTTTTGATCCTCTAGTTTTACCATGGTCTATCTCAAGAATCTCTGGAATACCTGGCCCAAAGGCCTTAGATGCAACTTTACCTAGTCCAGTCATCATCAATCTAAAGATGTTCTCCCTGGTGCCAAATCTACAAACTCTAGCCATTGTGTCTTATGGAAGTACGATATGACTTTGATCTCCACCTGAACTAGAAAGGAAGAGGTTTGCTTTAATATCTTTTCTGGCCTAGCTAGACTTACTAGGAATGGTCGATGTTACACTCTTGAGGAACTAGAAAAGAGGAGGAAAGGGTTTGGCAAGAGCATAACCGAGCCAGTCAGGAATAGGGTCACCACTAAAGAAGCTGAGGAATTCTTGAAAACGATCCGAAAGGCCGATTATAGTGTGATTCAGCAATTGAAGCGCTATCTTCCAAGGTCCATTGTGAAGCTCTATTGAAGGTGTTGAAGGAAACGCATGTTCCTATCGGTATTACAGACTCCTCTTTTAAGGGTATGGTATCATTGGTGTTAGCCACCAACCAAGTCTCCTTTTCAGATGATGAGTTGCCTCCAAAAGGTAGAGATCATACCTTGGCTATGCACAGTATAGTCAAATATGAAGACATGATTGTCGCAAGGGTATTAATTGATAATGGATTAGGCTTGAATGTCTACCCGATGACCACTCTTGAGCACCTAAAAGTTTATATGTCTTTTATTAAGCTTGGCACTATGATCATCAAAGCCTTCGATAGCACACGTCGTGAAGTGCAAGGTGAAGTCGAGTTAATGGTTGAAATTGGCCTAAAATCCTTCATGGTCAACTTCCAAGTGATTAAGGTTGACTCTCCTTACAATTTCCTTTTAGGAAGGCCCTAGTTGCATATAGTAGGCATAGTGGTGACTACTCTTCATCGGAGACTCAAGTTCATCTCTAAAAATCAGTTGATCACTATTATGGCTGAAAAGCCCATGACTATCTTCCAAGAGACATCTATCCCACACATCAATGATAATGCTTTTCCGGAAGCATCTTTCCATAACTTCGAGCTAGTTTCCATGATTCACAATGCCTTGGAGTCTAAAAACTTTTTAGAAGTGAGATTTCAGAGAAATGCAAGTGAAATGGCCAAAATGAGGCTTTAGGGCCCATTTCTAAGGCTTTGTATTGACCAGGCTGCCCGGTGTACCTTGAAGGGCCATTAAATCTGCCTAGCGCACCTACAAAGGCCACCAGTCAGCGTTGACTCGATCAACGTTGATTAATTGACCCTTGACCAAAAAAAAAACCCAGAGTTTCTTACCCAATTCCAAGGACCAAGACAAAGAAAATTTTTTCGGATCAGCTGCAACAACTCAATCGTGTTAGGTAAAACTGATCTCGATCCATGAACAGTGCAACTTCTGCACCCAATTTTGGGGAAACAAAATGTGAAATCACAATCTTTATCTGACACCTCTCATTGCACTCGAGATGTCAGATAAAGAAGGGGCAGCTATAGACACAATATTTTGTTCGCCCTCAATTTGCTTGCCAGACCTTGAAAATTCCAAAAATATTATCTTTTCGCCATAAGGCTGTGGAAACATCTAGATTGCCATGGCACAACCCATTCAAGCATCAGAGCATTCAAAGTGCCATTTCAGGTTAAATTGACCAATATGCCCCAAACAACCCTGGTTGACCAAAAATCGAAGTCGGTCAAAACCATCATGTGGTGGGCCATTTTCACAACTACGGGCTGGGCTACCTCCTACCATGTTATGGCCCAATGTTTTGGGTAGGAGAGTTAGGACTGGCTTGACTGCAACACACCCAAAGCCAGCTTATGCACAAACTAAATTCCCTTCGCTAAAACCTTGGTCACATGCCCATGGCAGAGGAAACTATTATAAAAGAGTCGTGGTAGGCAGGTGTAATATGAAAAAAATAAAAATAAAATGCTTACTGTCAGTCAGAACACAAAAAATACTAAATGATGATCTTAATAAAGGAAGAAGCAATGCAGTAATATAAATGCAACATAAATAAGATGATAACAATAAAGAAAGGAAATCACACTAATGCTTAATCAACAAAATAAAGGAAGAATGGTCAGTTTGCTATGCTTGATTTCTCTATGAAGTTAAGTCCAGGAAGGGAACCACTCTTCAATGTGGGTAATCTCACAGGGAAATCCTATCACGGAAATTACCCACTTTGAGAGAATGGGCCTAAATGGCTTACCCTCAGATTCTTTAATCCTTACTAAAGGGTAGGCTTTTAGAGAGAGAAAAGGGAATAGCCTATTGGTGTATGCCCACTATCACACTCCTGCTTACTTTTTGTTTTTCTTTTTCTTTCTAATTCCTTCTCTCCTTTCTAAGTTTTCTACTCTATCTTTCACTCTCTTGTTCTGTTGTTCTCCCCTCCTGTGCACGACTAAGACCCCTTTTATACTACCTACCGTGTCAGGTTTTTACTATTTTACCCCTTAACCACTTTTGTCCTGATATGGGTGTCCTTCTTAGACCACCCACTAGTCTGTCAGCTGCCTAGCCATCACCACTTACCTGTGTTGGCCGTGCCACATCCCATTCCCAGACAAAAAGTCTTTTTTTGTATTCTTGTTCACTGTGGCATTCCCATCCAGATAAGGGTGGGTATTCCCTCTCACTATCCCTCATGGCATGCACCTAGTGATTCCAACTCATCTTTCCCTCTTTTGGGTGGCATGTCATCCCAGTAGGACATTTGCCCCAAAAGAGTTTGAGCAGGAACCCCAGAATAAGCTCTCCTCTTCTCCTTACTGCCAAACCATACCCTCTCTTACCTCTGACCCATGGCCCACCACTCCTGTATTGGCTGGTTACAAATTGGTGGTGCCTGAGCCTTATGTGTGCTCCACTTCCATGTGTGTCCATGGCTTGTCTATTGTTCATGCATTTGCCATAACCTGAGGGCTCGTCTGCACATTCTACTACTCGTTATTGACCTCTTGCGGCATAAATGAGTCTCTAAGCTTTCATTCTTTATGTCTTACTTATTTCCTAGGCTAGGCCTTGCTTGATTGTGGGTTTTTCCTTCTCTAATCCATTCCTTACCCTCTTTGCGAGTCGGTTAATACATCTGTCATGCCATCCTGTTATTCCTGCCATGCTATTATTTAATTTGTGATTGCTGGGCCTCTTTTGGGCCTGTTGTATGCTTTCCTTTTACCCAATTCCAGTAGCCTAGCATTATCATTGGGCTAGTACTCATGCTGTTTTGGGCTTCCTTGGCACATTTCATCACTCCCTACCTTCCTTGGCCTATTTCATTCTTTTGGTCATCCATAGACCATTTCATCTCCTTGGGCATCCTCAACCCATTCCAATTCTTCATTCCCATGGGCTTTTGCTAAGTATTTTGGGCTTCCCCGACCTAAATTACCACATCCTTTACTTTCAGGGTTTATGGGCTTTTCCACCAACCCCTTATTTACTTAAATTTTACTTTGGGCTTCTTTAGCCCATTCTTGCTTGCTTTTGGTTTCTCATAATGCCCATGGGTTTACCACTTCTTTCTCTAGGCTCCTTTAAGCCCGCTTCCTTTCTTTGAGGCCGTTTTGCTATTTTTTAGACCTATGGTTCATTATTCCTGCCATTCGGGCTTAAGGGTTTTCTTTCGATTTACTAACTCTTTTTCGCCCATATTGTTGAGCTTCATCCTACTATTGGGTCTCCCTGCCAAAGTGGGCATCAACACATCCCGAAGTAACATTTTTCATGTTTCTACATCAACCCTGAGCTACTCGATGATTTTTGTCAACTTTAACTAAGTTTGACCAAGTTTGACCCGAGGTTGACTCTCGAGGGTACCAAAAATCCTAATTTTGATCCGACCATTAGAACGGGTTGGGACTAGTGCCATTGCGAAGATTATCAAATTCCCTTTCTAACAACTATTCATAGGTCAAAATCAGAGTTAAAAAGCGCATCAACACCCATCCTAATGCCATAACTTTTGATCCAACCGTTGGATTTTCAATTTCTTTAATGTTCTGAAAACTAGACATCCAGATCATTCCAGAGTCACCAAGATTGGCTCAATCCGAGTTCAGGAAGGCCTTCAAATATGCTTTCAAAGTTGAACCGAGACAAGGCCAAAATTATTGATGTCAGCAAGGTGGTTGGCGGCCCTACAAGGTGCGCCGGCAGCTAAAAGGTCATTTTTCGCTATAAAAGCCTCTAGACCCCTCATTTTGCAAAAACAAAAAACAAAAAACAAAAAACAAAAAACAAAAAACAAAAAACAAAATATTTCTAGGCAGATTCTATCTCTCTCTTCTCTCTCTAATTTCTCTCCTAAACACATCCAAACACATCAAAACACCTTAGATTCTCATCTTTTCTCTACAATCTTCAAGGTAGTGTTCTTGCACCTAATCTTCCTCTCTTTGGTTTCATACCGTGGATTTGAGGTTTAGGGTTGTGGATGTAGCTTTTTAGCTACAATCCACACCGTTTTCTCTTTATTGCTTTTCCTTATTCTTCTTGATTAATAAAATGCTTTATTTGCTTTTCCTAGCATTTTTTAGCTTCCTAGAATGATTTATAGTTTTCCTAGCATGTCTACTTGCTTTTTGCCATGATTTACCACTTTGATGTTGTTGGCCTAGCCTACTTGGGCTAGGATATGTCTACTTTTCATGTTTATGCTTAGATCCACATGTTTTTAAGCTCCTTGCCATGTTTGTGCTTAAATCTACATGCTTTTGTTTTCTTTGCCATTTTATGCTTAGATCTACATGTTAGTGCTTGGATCCATGTTCATATGCTTAGATCTATGTGTTTATGTGCTCTATACCATGCTTGCATGCTCAAATCTATGTTGGTTGCTATGCAATGTGCTACTTTAGCCCTTTGTCCCTTGATATCTCTCTTTCTTGCTTTTTGGCCCTTTTAGTGGATTGTAGATCTAGATCCTATGGTCTAGGCCTACATTCGCACACCTAGGCCTATATTGAAGGGTTTGGATCATTTCCTTTTCCATTTCGATGTTGCTTGCTTGCTTCCATGCTTTATCTCTATGTTAACCTCTCTAGGTTTGGGCTTTGCCATGCTTTGTGCCCCCCGTGGGTTTGTGCTTGTGTGGTTATATTTTTCCCTCCTAGGATTTTGTTTGGGTATAACCACTTGTGAGATACACCTCTAGGGTGTTGGTGTGCTTGATATACACCTTTCTCCATTCCATGCGATGTTGATATGCTTGCCTTGCTTGCCTACATATTGATATCCTTGCATCTTTGCATGCTTGACTACATGTTCATGCATGAGTCTGTGTGTCGTCCATACTCCAATCTAATGGAACTATGGATACTCAATCCAAACCTACATTTGTCCTTCTAGGACACCCCCTTTTGTTTGATAACATGCTTGTTTGCCTCTTCATATGCTTCACATATTTGTTTGCCCCTGTATGGCTTTCATTGGTAGTATGTTCTTTGCATGCTCTCCCTATCTCTCCTTTGTTTGTTTCTTTGCTTGTCAGCTGGCTTGTTTTCTTCTATCTTTGCATGTACACGCATGGAGCGAGGATACTTGGAGCAAGGGCGTGACCTCCTAGGCATGAGCAAAAAGGGAAAGTAAACAAGCAAAAGGATGCAACCCCACAAAGGGCAATGATTAGTAGATTAGGGGGCCTAGCCCCTCTAGAGCAGCTTCGTCTTTCCCTCTCTTTAAAGCCTTTTCCCTAGAGCATGTATTAGGGTCCCCATCCATGTACCTCCTTTTTTTTTCCTACTCCTTGTTTGGGCCATGTTCCCTGGGTATGTCAATGTTTGTTTTACATTTCCTGTACCTTGCTAGGCCATACCCTTAGAACGTTGGCAATGTCTGATTTACTTTCCCACTCTATGTGATAGCATTGTGCATGATTCATATATATATGTGTGTGTGTGTGTGTGTGTGTGTGTGTGTGTGTGTGTGTATCTGCCTGTGTGTGTATCTGCCTATGTGTGTGGGTGATTGTGCACTTTGTATGATGGACTCTAGTGGCTATGTGAGCGACCCTCTCTAGTCATGAAAGCTCTTAACCTTGTAGTATAGGAATGTGCTCAAGGCGATTGCTGTAGGTGCATATTCATGCTATATTGTGTGCACGATCATCGCGGTGTGATTGTCTTAAGCCATGTTACCAAGTATCATTGGTTTCCTCGTGTATACAACACACATCAACATGCTCAACACTTTGGAGGGCTTTGACTCATCATAGTGCGAGCATGTCAATACACGCTGTATACACAGAATCTAAACCCTGTCGGTGCACCATAGTGCACCAAACACGAAACTCTGTTGGATTTTTTCTATGAAAATGGGGTATTCCCATTGCCGTATTCTCATGTCGAAAGCTTGGTGAGAATAGTGTTTGAAGTGCTATGACACATCTGAGGCAATGCGTTACCGGATTTCCGCCACAAAAATAAAGTGAAATGCTACCGAATTTTCGCCATGGAAATTTGGTAGTGACTTCAAACACACTTGGAAAGCATTGATCGAGACCACACCTATTCTGAAACCAAACCTCAAAGCCCAACACATTCAAAGCTCCAAAAGCTAACGCCAATAGCTTGTTTTCAACTGCCAATGTCTAAAAATTATGATTTTACCAAAACAATGGACTATCTTCAGACAGGCATTATAGGGTGCCTAACACCTTCCCCACACATAACCAAACTTCTGAACTCTAGAATCAAGATTTTTTGCCCATCCATATTAGATTAGGAAAAATGACATTTTTTTTAATGTAGGATCGATAATAAAATCAAATGGAGTTAAGTGACCAATCACACCTTAGAGAAAACCCAATGATTGGTGGTGACTTCACTTACCCTTAGTAATTTCCTTAAAATCGACCCATATTCTAGTCCCACACCTGAGGTACGATACACCTCCATGTTGTTCTCTCACCGAGATATACAAAAGGTGCGCGAGCGCATTGTCACGATGGGTGGTCGACTTTAGCCACGAGGTGTTGACAATATCTGCACAAGTTCTTGGTATTTCTGACTCATGAGGAAGCCCTTGGTGTATGATCTACTGAGGAAAATAACTTTGCTAATGGATGTGTTAGTGGCCCACCTGGAGCCATCTTGGTGACTTTGACTTACAAGGAAGCCTCTGATGGTGTGTAGTCCACTGGGGAAAGATAACTCATTGAGGAGTTTGGTGGTGATTCTGACCTACGAGGAAGTCCTTGATAGTGTGTAGTTCACTAGGGAAAATTTTCTTCTTCTCCTTTATGACTTAATAGGGAACTGATGTTGATTCCATTCATGAGGGGGTTTTATCAACTCCGTGGGGAAATTTCCTTCACAACTCTCGAGGGGGTTGTCTTTGTGCCTTGGACCCGTGGAAGAGTCCTTCCATGTTATTGTACTTTACTGGGGATTTGGTTGATGGTCTTAATTCATGGGGGAGTTTCCTTGGTGATTTCTGATCTGCTGAAGGATATTCTCGACACTTTCAATCCACTAGGGATGTTTTGAGGGTCTTTGTGTCTTTTACACAACTGACGATATTTCTATCATTTTTTATGCATTTTTGAATTTTCTTTTGTACTTCCTACCTTTTGGGAATCCAATAGGGATATTTGAAATTTTTTCCTTTTTTTTTACTAAACTACACGTAGTTTAGTGGGTAGGCCTAAACTACATGTAGTTTAGACATCAGATGCATTCCCGCTTCTTCAAATTTTTCCAATTGGTTACCAACCATTTATTTTCTTTTTCTTCTTATTTCTTTGCCTCTCTCTCATTTCCTCATAATCTGATCTTACCCTCTAAAAATAACTCATCTAAAACTCCCTTCCTCTCCCAAACTCTCTCATCTTTTCCATGGCACCCAAATCCAAGATCAAGAAAAACTCCTACATGCTCTCTAGTGATGCCTTCAATCTCACACATTAGAATGGGGCTGTAAGGCTAAATTAGTCTCCTCCACTGTCCTATGGGCCACAAAATCATCTCTCGGCAAATGCAAGGGCCAGATTAGTGAGTTTTTCAAACTTTTCTCATTTTCAAGTTTGGCTTTGTTCCTCCATTTTAATATGTTTTTGGATATGTAAATGCTTGGGTTTTTCTATGGGATGAGTTTAGATGAAAACTTGACACCTTAGAAGGGGTAGGAACATGTTTAGGAAGAGTTTTGATCAAAATGTGTTTGAAAATGTTGAAGAACAACTCTCTGTTCGGGTTTATACATACATGGCTATCGGCTTGCATACACAGCTTGCATTCATGCATACACAACTAGGCTTCATGCGTATGCGATCATGTTCATGAGTACATGTCCCTATTCTTCAGTGCATGCGGATGTGGGTTCTAACCTGCGTACGCGTACATAGTATCTGTATATGCATACACAAGCCTACATACGCATGTTGGCAACCAGAAACCTTGTTTTGACTTTTTTTATCCCTTTTTTCATCTATTTCTCATCCAAATGTAAATCTAATATCCTCTTTTCATACTTTTGCAAACTTTGTCCTCGTTCTCAAGTAGGTGAAGCACCAATAGCGTGGCGGCATGATATAGGGTCCTTATTACGAAAACAAGGGCCCTTTTTTGTGCGGTAAGTTTTTAGCCAATCATCGGTTTACTGCCAGAGAGATCGTCCAATGCCATTTTGGTGCAATCTTTGGCTGAGAGGTGGTGGGACACTACCTATACCTTCAACATTGTTGATAGAGAGATGCTTGTGAATCCCCATGATTTCCACCGCATGACAGGCCTTAAGTGCAATGGGGTGCACATAAACTTAAAGGGTAAATCGGGACTTAGCTAGAAATAGACTTGCTCGGGAGGAGGTACACCATTAACACTATCTGTTACTTCCACATTGAGATGGATTACAAGCCTGTCCCGCAGGTGACGACCAATGACTATGCCCGTATGGCTAAGGCCTTTCTCCTATACCTTCTAAGGGCATATCTCTTTGCCAACAAAAGGTAGACAGTATCTTTAAGGTGGCTAGCCCTCTTTCGTGACTTTAGGGAGGTTTAAGAGGCAAATTGGAGGCAGGCGTGTGTTGCCTACTTGTACTCCTTCTTAGACACACTTAGTCGAGGGACTCTATGCCAACTAGTAGGGCTTTGGAAGATCCTTGTGGTTAGTTACCCTTTCCTTTTCTTTTGTAGCCCATGTATTTCCCACTCTTGCAATTATTTCCATCCATATGTCATTTAGGCTTAAAGAAAACCATACATCATGCTCTTACAAACGGCATATATTCCTTTATCTTGCAAAATATCATCTTACAAATTGCCCACATCTATACCTTGCAAACTGTAACTGTTTCTCTTGCAAACGATCGTCTTGCAAACTGTAACTGCTTTTCTTGCAAACTGTAACTGCTTTTCTTACCATCTTGCAAACTGTAATCTTGCAAACTATCATCCTACAAATTGTGCTTTCTTTTCTAGTGCTGGGTCGTGTAATACGGTCTCATTGCTCATGGTACAAAGGTAGATTTGAAGAGCATCCCTTTAGTTAGGGCTTATTTCAACAGGCCATCTTCCGATGAGGTGAGTTATGAATTCAGTGCCTCTTATTATTTCCCTTGCATGTTTCTTAAGGCCTTTCTTCAAACCCTATATGTTGTCACAGGTCATATGGAGCCCATAGGCCAGCCTTCCCCCTTGTTACAGACTCGAACTTGAAGGGTGGCTACTCTTGTCACTTCTGGGATCACCCAGCCCTTTAAGGATGCTAGCTTAAGGGTCTTTTGCTTGGCAAAGAAGGTACGCTGCCAGTTGGTAGGTGAGGATGCCCCACAAATTCTGATGGGTCCTTCAGCATTTATGCTTGCCTCGCTTTCCATGTCGAAGGCTGAGTACCAGTTATGGAGGAACGACATTCCCTATGCTGCACAGGTTACAGACGAGTAGGATTATCAACGATACTCGCCTCATACCCTCTCTCACTCCTACGGTATGTGTTCTTCCCTCGCTCATTTATTTCCATTTTTTCCTTTATGTTGCTTCACATGATGATATTCAAATGGAATACTTATGTAAGGCTGGCCTTGCTACTGGTACTCCTATTGACCCTTCTCGTCTACCTTGGTCGGTCTATGCCTACAGTCTTGATGGTTTTGTTCATGAGCGTGCGATGGGTCGCAACATAAATGTCATGGTTTACCCTTTTCTTGATGGTACACGAGCAGTGAGTTCTCTTCCATTCCTTGCCTTATCCTTCCTTTTTCTTTTCTTACATCCCTCAATCACTTATTCTAACATTGTCTTCTATCTCAAATTAGCCCATTATACAAGAGCTTGAGAAGCTCATTTGGCTTACCAGGAACCTCAAACTGGTGGTGACCTAGTACTCTAGGCAAATGTATGGTCTTGGAGGGTTGGCCTACCTAGGTGATGGTGATGATCATGATGATGATGATGATAGTGATGGTGGTGGTGGTGGCAATTCAGAGACTACTCCAAGCTACTAGCTAAGGAAGAGGCATTTCTAGTGATCTTGTAGATAGACAAATAGACAAACAGACATAAACACAGCACTTTCTTTTTACTTTTTTTTTTTTTTTTGCTTTTTTATTATTTTTTAGTATGTATTCCTGCACTTTGGATTTGATTTGAGACATTGCTTTGTATCTTAAGAACATTGTTTGTATTTCTGCTTGCTTTTTTCCTTTTTTAGGACATGTACTTAATTTATAACTCATGGGGATGATTACATTTGTTTTCATGAAATTTTAATTTTTCTTCATCATTGATGATTGAAAATCTGAGCCTGATTGCGCCTTGAGTAGTCCCTTAGGCTATAGGAATCACAGGAGAAATCTTGGGGAAGGAGTCACACTCCAAACAAGAGAAGGATTTAGGTCTCCATTACTCCATGCGTGCGCATATACGGGCCTGCATACGCAAGTGTTGACCATCTATACGTAGCCTTGACCCTACATACGTATGATGTGGGCTAGAAAAACCCTAGCCGCCTCATTTAAGTATAAAATAGCCATTGGGGGCCTTTAAATCTTCAAAAATGTTATTCTAAGCTCAAAAAACACCTCTTAAGGTTTTCCAATGGTAGAATTCTCTCCTTTACAACTCATCTCACTTTTCGCTTTCCATTGATGCTTGAAAATCTAAGCTTGTGTGTGCCTTGAACAATCATCTAGGTTATAGGAATCATGAGAGAAACCTTGGTGAAGGAACCATAATCCAAATAGGAAAAGAATGAATCTGTATGGCTTCTTACATGCGCATACACATGTATGTGTACACAGGTGTTGACCATGCGTACGGACCTTTGACCATGCGTGCACATGCCACTAGGCAAAAAAAACCATAGTCGACTTTTCTTAGTATAAAATAGTCATAGGAGGCCTCTAAACCTTCATAAAACATGTTCTAAACTCAAGAAACGCTTAGTAAAGTTCCCCATTGGTAGAATTCACCTCTTTGCAGGTTTTGGTGTGGATTAAGAAGCTTGGTACCACTTTCAAAGACAATCTCACTCCTCTCGATCTCTCTTGCATTCCTTTCCACCATCAAATCAGAGTGAATGAGCCTCTTCTCTGTGATGCTACTGGATTTTGGATCCCTACTTCAATGGTGTGAAATAATGCCCCACTCTTGAAAAATTTGGTGCAATCATGGGTAAGCCCAACCTTAGTTCTATTATCGCTCCCACTCTTGAAGAGGATCTTTCCTACAAGGCTCATCAACTTTTGGGGGTTCCTCTAGTTATGGCCAAAAGATGGTGCACACTTGATAAGTTGAATGTTTAGATGGTTTTCAAGTATTTTTCTCAATGGAATGTCCCTTTGGCCAGGGTGGAGTGCTCTTACTACCTTAATGCCTATTGTCTTTGTATTCTTGTGAGGTATTTCTTGGTGCATGAGACATCTCGTGTAGACCCAAGAATTCTTTCAATGGTTAACAATCTAGGGAGGGGAAGCCCAATCATGCTTATCTTGGCTAAAACCCTCAATGGCTTGGATACAGTCCATAGGGAGGAAGCAACATTCTTTACGGGGAGTCCTTTCCTCCTTCAGGTATATTCCCTAACTTTGCCTAGGTTCTCAACCTAGCGGGATTCCTCTAATTTTTCATGGATGGTCTTACAGTTTTAAACCCATTAAGGATCCTTATATCGTCTTTGCATATTTCTCTCTCTTTTTCCTTTTTATCTATCATTTTTCCTCTCGACACTCATGCACTTTTTTTCTCCTTCATCCTCCACTATTTCTCCTAGTCAATATCAACTAAAGTACTATCATGACCGCAAGCTCAAAAATGGAGAGATGGATCCGGCTGAGTTAACTAAATTTCTGAAGTCTCTCTCCCTTAGGTATCCAATAGGTGGTGGAATGGTGGCGCATCACAGGTATGGTCAACCGCAGCTCCAAGGATAACTGTGTTCTTTTGGTTATGCCTCGTCATTGCTCTTACTACTCTACATGTCACATTGCAAGGCAATTTGGTGACCGCCAAGGAGCTCCTAGTGATGATGGTTCCTTCCATACCTTGGCTTTTACTGAGAGGATCTTGGGTAAACTCTGTGAGACTTGCTCACGGAGGATAATAGCTAAGGACATCCATTTTCCTTGATTCCTCCATCCATCTTCGGGGTACCTGAAGTGGCTATATGTTGACATGAGGTGGGATTTAGAGGGAAGAGAAGGCTTACAAAAGGAAGAGAACCGATTGACTACCTTGATATGCCCCAAATTTTACTTTTTTGCACTTTATGATTCTCATGTCTTTTCTTTTGAGTTTAATAAGGGATTGGAATGTTCCAAATCCCCTATGGAAACAATTTAGTATCTTTTAATTTGAGCAATAAGAGAATCTACCATTTTATTATCTTTGCTTATTGTCTTTATATTTTTTTCTTTGCCACGTAACTTTTGCCCATGACATCCTCGTGGGAATTTTCGCCATGCCCATGGTCTTTTCCCCTATCTTTTGCCTAAATTGCCCTTTCAGGTTTTCAACCTAGTGGGGTTTCTTTGCCTTAATTTTTGCCTAGGCCACCCTTTCGAGTGCTCAACCTAACAAGCTTTTTTCTTTTTCTTTTTCAAACGTTATAATTTCGAAGTCTTTCTAGGTTGATTGGGTAAAGAATCTCTTCTCCATCCAAATTTGTAATTCATGTAGCACCTCGTGACATGTTTTTCTTGATAATAAAAGGCCTAGACCATCTTGGCTTCATCTTTCCTCTTGGATCGAAAGTCTCATCTCTAAGTACCTTTAGGACTGGATCTCATTCCTTAAGGTTTCTAGGCTTCACCTTCTTGTTAAATGTCCTAACAATCCTCTTTTGATAACCCTATGCATGGTATTGTGCTCTAGCCTTCTTTTCATCTATCAAAGTCAACTGTTCATAACTTTCTCTCATCCATTCTTCTTCTAGGACTTTAGTTTCTACCAGTACCCTCAAGGATTGTATCTCCACCTCAATAGGAAGTACTACTTCACTCCCATAAACTAAAGAGCAGGGGGTTGCCCCAGTTTATTTGTGAAAATTTATGTATAGCCAAAAACGGACCGAACTTAAAATCAAGTCAAGTTTGTTATCCTTTTGTATCCATGTTTATTATCCATATATAGTTGGTACCAATTCAATACAAGTCATTAGTTTTTTCTTTATTTGTATAATTTATATTTTATTATATTAATTCAATATTTAATTTTTTTTATTTTAATTTATGGTTCTCCACATTGTGTTCTTTTCTTAAGATTTACATTCATATTGACAACAATGTATCAAACAAAGCAAGTTTAATCATTAGCAAAGCAGAAGTCGTAAAGGGCTATGATATGGTTCCGAATGATGAATTGGATATAGACAGTTCAGTTAAGATTTCATTCTTGAACAAAAATCCATTTTTTGATTTATTATTCATCTACATCTATCCCAATTGATGGTTTATTGAATCGTTGCAATTGATGCTCGATGCCGAAGAGAA
The DNA here is from genome assembly GCF_001633185.2 of Quercus lobata. Classification (NCBI taxonomy): domain Eukaryota; kingdom Viridiplantae; phylum Streptophyta; class Magnoliopsida; order Fagales; family Fagaceae; genus Quercus; species Quercus lobata. Next base: position 56,352,832 of record NC_044907.1, on the reverse strand, counting down.
GGAATAGCTCTTCGGAAAGTGGGCTTTTATGATCCGATAAAGAATCAAACCTATTTAAATGTTCCTGTTGTTCTATATTTCCTTGAAAGGGGCGTTCAACCTACGAGAACTGTTCATGATATTTCGAAGAAGGCAAGAGTTTTTATGGAACTTTGCCTTAATTAACAAATTAAATTCAATTAATAAATAGAACAAAAGAGGGGGGATTAAATGAATTTCTATCACTAAAATAAAAATAAATTTTTGTTGTTATAGAAGATGACATTTTTTAATAGTAGACATTTTGATGCACGGATAGAATTTTTGTAACCCCATAAGGCAAATGGAAGCTTTTTGGCCCAATTCTTATATGTCACTACTATCTTAGCTAAGATATTCTTGATGTTCTTATTCGCTACTTCTACGGCCACATTAGTCTGTGGTTGGTATGGTGAAGACTTGTGATGCTCAATGTTGTACAACTCCATGATCCTTCAAACTTCCCCCTTAAAGTGGAAACCATTATCCGAGATGATCTCTTGTGGTACCCCGAATCGACAAATGATGTTGTTCTCTATGAAGTAAGAGGCTGCCTCTACCCACTTAGTGAAATAATCAATTGTCACTAAGATGTCCTTGTGTCCATTTGAGGCCTTGGGGGTTATTCTTCCAATCACATCTATACCCCATACTTAGAAAGGTCATGGAGAAATCATGCTGTATAGCTCACTAGCTAGCACATGGTTCAAGTTTGCATGTGTCTGGAAATCATGGCAACTCTTCACAAAGTCCACACAATCGATCTCCATTTTATTCCAATAGTATCCCATCCTTAAGACCTTTTTGGCCAACATTCTCCCATTCATGTGAGGACCACAAATCCCTCGATGGACTTCTTTCATGAATCTTTTAGCTTCTTCTTTCTTTAGGCAACGAAGGTGCACACCATCATAAGATCTCCTATAGAGCTGACCTCCACATAGGATGTATTGCATCACTATCATTCTAACTGAACGACTCTCTCTCATATCAGTACCGTCAAGATATACACCCAATTCCAGGAATTTCATGATATCATAATACCAATGGACTCCTTCTTCTATAGCCAAAACTAATGACTTTGTCTTCTTCTTGTGTACCAACTTATAGCTCTGTTCAATCTCTAAGGGTCGCGTCCTTACTCCTTCGAGTATTTCCACCATTGATGCAAGAGTAGCCAAGGCATTTGCAAACTGGTTTTAAGCCCTAGGGATGATAGTGTATTCAATCTCGTCAAAGGTTTTGGTCAAATCCTCTAAATATTACTGATAAGGCTTCAGGTGTTCTTCCTTCACTTTCCATAATTTATGTGCTTGGGCTATAACCAAAGTTGAATCTCCAAAGACCTTTGCCTCTTTTACCCCTAGCTCTCAGAGAGCTTCCATTTCGGCCATACAAGCCTCATATTCTGCCATATTGTTGGTTGCCTCAAAGTTCAACTTGACTGCTAAAGTATATGAGATCCATCGAAGGTGATCAAAAGTACTCCTATCCCATTCCCATATTGGTTCACAACTCCATTGAAATACATTATCCATGCCGCTAGTTCTATATCCAAAATATCCTCATCTGGGAAGTCTTCTTTACCATTTTCTCTTTCTATAAGGGATTCTCAACACAAAAATCTGACATGGCACTTCCTTTGATGGTTTTTCTAACCATGTACTTCAAATCAAATTCTGCCAATAGGATTAACCATCTTGATAGTCTCCCACTTAGGGTTGGCTTCTCAAACAGCTTCTACACAACCCATACAAAAGCAAAGCATGACTTTTCTATGGGTATATATCTAGTCTCGTAATCATGGAACCTTTTGCTCAAGTAGTATACGGCTCTCTCATTCTTATCATCATCCTCTTGTGCAAGCATACTTCCAACTGCATTCTCTATGATTAAAAGATAAAGGAGTAGTGGCTTTCCATGCTTTAAGGGTACTAGGATGGGTGGATGAAGAAGGTATTCCTTGATAAGTTCAAAGTCTTTCTAATATTCATCATTCCATGTATGGGGTACATTTTTGTGAGTTCAATCTCAACCTATACTCTTTGATCCTTTCGAAGAACTTTCTTTGGTTGGTGATATGCCCCTATCTATCTTTGGATTTCACTATCATTTCATCAACATATACCTCTACTTCATTGTGCATCATGTCATGTAACAAGGCTATAGCCATTCTTTAGCATGTTGCACCTGCATTCTTAAGCCCAAATGGCATCACCGTATAACAATAAATCCCGTATTCAGTGGTGAAGGTGGTCTTGGTCATGTCTTTAGAAGCCATCTTGATTTAGTTATATCCTAAGAAGCATCCATGAATGACATCAAGGCACTACCGGTGGTGTTATCCACTAAGACCTCTATATGAGGAAGAGGAAAATCGTCCTTAAGCAAGCCTTGTTTAGGTCCCTAAAATCTACACACATCCTCACTTTTCCATCCTTCTTGGGTACACGCACAACATTGGTTATCCACTCGGCTTGGTGCACAAGTTTGAAGAACCCTACTTTCAACTATTTTGTAACCTCTTCCTTGATCTTAAGGAGCCATTCGATTCTCATATGCCTCAACTTCTACTTAACAAGCACCATGTGAGCATGGGTATCTATGTGGTGTTAGGCTATCTCAAGGTCAATGCTAGGCATATCTTCATAAGACCATGCAAACACCTCTTGGAATTTTGTGAGTAAGTCTTGGAGATCTTTTCTTTCTTCTTTATTTAGGGTTGAGCCAATTTTAATTAATCTTGGATTCTCACCATAGCCCAAATTAAGAGTTTCAAAAGTTGGTTCCACAGTAGTGTGCGCAATTTGGTCGGTGCAGTTTTTTCCCAAATTTATCACCGAACCGATAGGGATCAATTTTTTAATAATTGGAACCAATGCACATCGCCTAGGGTCGGTTTTCTGACCTATAGCGGTGCGATTTGTTGCAGTTGGTTTAGTCGTTTTGGTCGGTTTGAAATATTATATATATATATATATATATAAATAAAAAATTTAAAAAAAAAACTATTTTTTTATTAATAAAAAAATTGGGGTTTCAAGCCCAATATGAATATATCAACCTGTTCAAGATTTCAAGTAAATACAATTTTATATATATATATATATATATATATATAGCAAGCCATCAAAAATCTAGTCACACATAAAGTAGAAGCAAAAACAAAGTCAAATTAAACAAAAGAAAAATTGCCAAATAATTTTTTTCTACATCCAGCCAACACACGAAAGCATATTCCAACTCATACTTATACCATAATTACTCATTACTCAATCGGGCATTAACAATATACATCACTCAATCTCAATATATATCAACTCAATAGAGAGGCAGAACCTAAACAACTAAAATCAAAATGTAATGCAAATAAAATTGATAAAGATTTCCATGTATAAATAAATAAACAAATAATTTTTTTGACCAAAGAAATGATTTACAATGAATATATACTACAACAAATAAACAAAAGCCAATGCCTAATAGGTAGCATGGTAGTACCACAGTAGTTCATTAAGTAGCTCAAAATCCCCAAGTCAAAAAATATAAAAATAAAAATACAAAAATACTGGAAAAAAATTTTGAAAAATACTAAGCAATATTTTGAATCATTAGTGATTATAGCTCAAAATCTTTCTCAGTGAATGATTGAAGAGTGAAAGCTCTCTCAATCTCCCTCAAAATCAAATTTCTGGAACTAAAAAAGAAAAAAAAAAAAAAAAAAAAAAGATGCCAGTACTCGTGGACTTAGAGTATAGAGAGAGAGAGAGCTAAGGCAAGTTATGTGAAAAGAACAATTTATATGCTTGTTAAAATTTGTAACCCTAAAGTAAAACAACGTCTTTTTTTTTTTTTTTTTTTTTAAATAGACCTGTGAAACTGAAACATTCCATTTCATTAAGTCATATATTAGGAAATAGGAATCATAGATTCATAGCATCATCGTCTTATAGAACTGGACTGAAGCATTAACATATTGGTTCGATACAAATAACAGTAATCAGAATTGATTTCTGATTACATCACCGCACCGACGTCAGAAAGACCACTGGTCTCTGCTTGCTGGCCTCGGCTCCTGCTGTCGGCTTCAAGTGCGGTGTGGTTTCTCGGCTTCGGTCAGTTGCAACGACTTCTCGGCTCCCTTGCACACCCCTATCCACAGGTTCAATTTTCTTTTCCAATTGTTTATTAATTTCATTTTCAAATTCATTAGAATCATTTAAGTGCAAAATTTCAATATTCTAGGACACATCAAAATAAGCAAAATCAGAATTCATCTTATTAAAAATGTGGAAAAGTACATCTAAACTTGCATTACAAAATTTTTTCCCATATTCTCAGAAAACCCAACCCAATTCCAATTGCTAAGTTACCCATCAATAGTCGTGATGAAGGCAGAAGGATCACCTGGCTCCTTGGTGGTGATGGCGAGCACGTCCCCCTCCACTTTTAACATAGCTCCCATTGCTTCTGCATCCATACAGTCCACCTAGTCAACCTCCTCTTGAATTTCCTTGATCACCATAGTAGGTTTTTCCTTGAAAGTAAGCTTCTCATTGAAGATTATCTCCTAGTCGGGATTCACTTTTCCATCCCTATCCACCAAAAGCTCAGGTAAGCCACAGAAAGGAAAGTCTCCTCCTTCCTTCACAGAGTTCCCATTTAGGGTACCAAAGTTCTTTTTGATTCCATCATAGCCTTCAAAGAATCTCAAACCTTCCTTAGTCAGTTGAGTCTTGAATTCAAGGAATTTAGCCACGCCTCTTCCTTCCTTTCCAAGAGCCATATCGAGCATATACCCCATTTTCTTCATCATTGCAATCACTTCATGACTACAATACAAAAGCAGATCCGTGTACTTTTCATCCTTCAATCCATAATCAGCCATGTTCACAAACTCAAAGCCACTCATTCAAAGCTCATTTCACCATCTCCAAGTACTATAGCGATTTCTCATTTCCATGGGATCTTCATCTTTTAGTGCAAAGTAGAGGGAATAACCCCAATGAGATGAAGCCATGCCCTTCCCAAGAGAAGGTTGTAGTTAGGAGTGGTGTCCATCACTTGAAATTCTACAATTGTTTCCAACGAACCGTGGCAAGGAGCCGTGAAAGTTCCCATGACCTTTCTTGAAGTGTTGTTGTAAGCTCTAACAGTCAAAGAAGAGGGAATGATTTTCTCCACATCTAAAACAATTTTGAGAGCGATCCTAAAAGGGCATATATTTAATGTAGATTTATTATCAATAAGCACCATTGGAACCTTGGCACCCATGCACTCGATGGTGATTTGCAAAGGTCTAGTGTGAGTGGCCCCTTCGGGAGGAAGTTCTTCATCGGAAAAGATGAGATAAGGCCTCAACTCCTATGAGAGAGTTTTGATGGGCACTTCTTTCCCATTCAAGCATCCAAAAGAGTACTACGATGCTTGTAAGAAGCCATCAATAAGCTCCACATGGACACATGAGATTGAGTCTTCTTCAATTGGATCAAAACCCTATCTTCCTTTTCTTTTTCTTCCTTCCCTTTGGGTTCAACGAGCTTGGACCCTTCTTCCATGTGTAGTGGGCCTTTTTAGTTTTATCAGGCTGGGCTGCCTCCTACGGTACTGGGCCCAAATATTCTGAGTAAGGGAGTTGAGACCGGTCCAATTGCAACTCAATTTGGTCTAGCTTGTGCGCAAACTATGCCTCGTTTGCCAACAGTGCACTTATGGCGGGCAGAGCTGTTTTAGATAAGTCGTGGCAGGTAGATATGATAATAATAAGACAAAAGAAAGTACTTTGACTTCTTAATTAAAGTGAAAAGATAATCCCTAATCAAGAAAAGATAATCACAGTTTAACCACAATTACTTTTATAAAGAAAGTAAGGGAATAAGTGGGTAGTATATGGGTTAATCAAAAGAAGAAAGAAATCAGATCAAATCTGATCCGCAGGACCAAAACCAGAGAGGGAAGAACGCCTCTTCTCAAAGTGAATAATCTCCTAAGGAAATCCTGTAGTGGAAATTAATCACTTTGAAGGAAATGGGCCTGAATGGTTGGTGCACAAGGGAACTCTTTGTTTCTGGCAATGAGCAGGACTTTGAAAGAGAGAGAGGGAATCAACCTATTGGTGCATGCCTGCCGCTCTAACTCTTTATCTTTTTCTTTCCTTCTCTTCTAATATTCCCCTTTCTTATCTTTTTTTCTTTCTTCCTCTTTTTCTTAATACTTGTTTTATATTTCCTGGTTTTCAAACTCCTATGCCGTGGTGCTGGTTCTTCCTCCCTGTACACGGCAAGGGCCTCTTTTTATAGTTCCTGCCGTGACCGGGTTTTACTATTTTAGCCCTTAACCACCTTTGTTTGGTTTGGGTGTACTTGTCGACCACCACTGGTCCATCTGTGTTCCACTCCCCATCACCAAACAAAAGAAAACTATTTTTGTTTGTTTGTCTACCATGGCACCCTTCCCTGCTATGGTGTGGGTGACTTCTCTCTCCCTATCCCTCATGGTATGCACCTAGTGGTTCCAACTTAGCTTTACTTCTTTTGGGTGGTATGTCATCTCAGCAGAACACTTCCCCTAAAAGAGCCCGAGCAGAAACCTCAAAATAGGTTTTTCCCCTCTCCCCACCGCCAAACCATGCCCTCTTACCTCTGACCCATGACCTTACCGAGTCCTGCATTGGCTGGGTACAGGCTGGTGAGGTCTGGGCCTTACGCGTGCCTCTCTTCCATGTATGTCCAAAATCTGCCTGTTACTCATGCGTTTGCCGTGGTTGGCCTACACAGTCTGCCATCCGTTTTTGACTATTTTCTGATTCCCCTTTCTTTTATGGCTTGCCCCACTTAGGAGCTGGGCCTTGCTTGACGGTGGGCTTTGCCTTTCTTCAGCCCACCTTTTTTTCTGCTACCATCTCCTGCCATGCAATTCCATCATTCCTGCTGCAAAGTTGTTTACCTCAATCTTGCTGGGCCTCTTTGGACCTGCCATTTATTCTTCTCCCAATGGCCCAGTACGGCCATTGGTTCTTTTATTACATCACTGGCAAGCTCATATGTCCCATTTGTTTTCTCTTGGGCGTCCCTGGCCCATTTGCTTTCCTTGGGCTTCTTCAACCATTTTCTTAACTTTGCATTCCCATGGGCTTTTACTGAGTTCTTTGGGGTTCTCCAGCCCAATTACATTATCCCTCATCCTTGGGGTTCATGGGCTTGCCATCAACCCCTTACTTTCTTTGCTTTCATTACTTTGGGCCTGCCGGGGCCTATTCTCACTTTTCCACATCATATACTGCCCATGGTTTGTGTATTTATCTCTTTCCAGGCTCCTTTAAGCCCATTTACCCCCTCAAGGCCCGTTTGTTTATCTCATGAGCCTGTAATCCATTATTCCTGCCGCTTGGGCTTAATGGGTTTTCTATCCATTTACCAATTCTTTTCTGTCCTTGTTGCTGGGCTTCTCCTTTCCACTTGGACTTCCAAAATGGCCATCAACACCATGTTCCTACCAGGATGATCCTTCTCCAAAAAGGATGGCTTGTAGTGTTTCCCACTCCTAGTGATATTTGTCACATTGTCTTCTAGGACCCTTTTCTTCAATTTGGTAATTCCTTTAAGGAGTATTCCCTACACATCCACTACACTCTTCAACACCTCATCTTCCTCATCCTATATTACTTGGACTTCCATCGCATTAGCCTCTACGATTTCTATCAACTTTGAACAATCCCAATAAATCTATTTCACTTGCACCCAATTATGATATGGAGGAAGAGCTCGATGATAATCAAGCAAAGGATTCTTCCTCATGTTAGGCTTGGTGATGATGCTTGGATTTGGAAGGGTTCCATTGTCTATTAGTTCTTGTATCTCGTGCTTGAGGCAGAAACAATTGTTAGTTTTATGGTCAAATTTCTAATGGAAGTGGCAATACTCGATGAGGTTCCAAGTAAGAGGCATAGGATTAGGCATAGGTGTAAGGTCTAAGGGTTTGATGAATCTTTTGGAAGTTATGTTCTCATATGCTTAGGCAAAGGGTCATTCCTAAGTTGGAGAATTCTCGGCAATCTTTCATTGTAAAGTTTGGGTAGGCTAGGGGTTGTTGAGGTATGATGGCACTTACATTCATAGGACTGGGTGCTTTAGAAGCAGCAACTCCCCCCCCCCCCTCCCCCCCATATGTCTTCTTGATTGGAGGCTTGCTCTCACCTTTCTCCAATTGCGCATTATTGATGGCATCCTTAATCCTAGTTCCACAATCACACAACTCAGAAGCCTACTATTATATGCTGAAAGCAAATTCTTGATAATCATGTTGATTTGTTCCTTTTCATTTGGCCTATTAACCATCCTAGATGCCTTTCCTTTCCACCTTGTCATGTATTTGAAAAATGTCTCCCCTACTCCTTGCTTGGTAGTCTCCAAGTCCCTTAAAGTTACATCAATCATGGTATTGAAGATGAGTTGATCCACAAATAACTCTACTAGCTCATTCCACACCTTAGTCATAGTTGGGTCCAAGCTATAGTACCACCTCCCATAAGTGAGAGGGGAAATGCATGCATAGTTTGCTTCTCATCCAATCCTTTCATTTCATCAATGCTTAGATATCTCCTAACATGTTGCTTAGGATCTCTAGTCCCATAAATTTTTCCGCATCTGATATTTTGAACTTAGGAGGCAATGCAATAGGAGTCTTGGAGCCTACTTCACCCATGTTGTAGAGACAATCATCCATCCCTCAAGCCTTGCGAAAAGCTAGTTGCATCTTGTCCATCTTTTCCTTCATGGCCATGGTATCCACAATGAGTTTCTCAAATTGCTTGTTCCTTTCATATTTGGCCTTATCCCTTTCATCTCAATCCTCCCCTTCATCTTCATCATGTATTTCCAAATGTATGGGCTTCTTAAGCTTGCTCTCTTCTAGCTTAGAAAGACGGCCTCCTATCTTCTTGAGGGCATCACTTTGCTCTTCTATTGCTTTGAATATCTTTTGTGCGGTTGTGTCATCAATTGGAGCAGCCATTCCTTCTTGAGATACTTCCTCTTGAAATACCTCTTCTTGATATGTTTCCTTAATTTTGACCAAATGCCTTCCATTCTTTCCTCTTACCCAAATTGGAGTGGGGACATGCTTTCTTGATCTTAGTGGTGCAATGGTGCTTGAAAAAATAAAAAAGTCTCATTTTATTAAGCCCATGTCTCAATTAAAAGGTTCTTTTCATTAACTTAGATGTTCTTAGAAAATCTTTAAGTCAATTTTAATGAAGACCCAATTACAAAATCACTCCCTTTCCTCTCATGAACCTTGCCCCTTGTTTCATTAGGCTTTAGTCCATTTACAATAAAGCTCTCATCTTACTCTCACGGGCTTTCATTAGAATGTACTTAGAGATTTTCAACCATTTATCTCAAATATAGGCTAACAATGTATCCATCACCTTTGGGCTCTTCTTTTTCTTTTTCTTTTTTATTATTATTTTTTTCTTAAGTAGCCTTCTAGCTAGAATATATTGTAGCCTTCCTTTCAAAGTCCATGAATTTCTCATCATTTTGTGTCTAGGCATGCAACAAGGAGGCCCAAAATTAGGGAATTTCATATTGGCTTTGAAGGATGTTAGATGCTAAGTCCATAGCATATTTGTTACCTTAAGCCCAAGGTTCTCCTTTTCAAGAGGCCTTTTGATTTGGGCTTATGATAGTAACTAGGCTATAGTCTTATGAACCTTTCAAATTAAAATATACCTTTGGATTTTGGGACAAGCCTCTTACATGTGAGGACTTCTTTTATTTTATCCCAACATATTAGGGTATGCCATACCTTTTGGGTCATCCACAAAATTTTACATTTTTTATTTGTCCTTTAGAATTAGGTGAACACAAGATATAAGGTTGAACATACAAAAGATATAAAGGGTACCCTCTTATTGATAGGATCCAGGATCTCTCTAAGTGTGGATAGGCTCCCTAGAGCTGAAGGGACAAATTAGTAGGTCACTCACAACTAGGTGGGCCATGTTCCAACCTTGGGCCTAAATGGACCATAGTGGATTGGTGGCAAACTGTTAATGTACTCAAAGTCCATCATAGGTAATGGCACAAATTGTAAGTTGGTGGGATGAACTCTAGAAGAATTTGGCTTGAATGAACTGTACTCATCTTCCCACTTATCACCAATTGGGGTGAAAAGGACAAAAGAACCAAGTGAAGTGTGTGCAAACAAATATTGAACAAGCCTTTATTAAGATTAAGAAGTAAGATACGTTGGAATCAACAAGAGGGGAGTACACCTCAGCTGAATGGATTGGGGCGGAGAAAAGATAGAGTCGCCACCTAGATTAGGTCTAGGAACCATATATAGCACCCTTCATGGAATGACTGATCTACTACCAGAGCACATGTTTGGAGTTTAGGTATGGGGATGGGAAGGTATTAGGCACCCAACCCCACCTGACCCATGGGTCGGCTTCCATTCATTGTGTCTTGCGTTTTAATCTCATTAAAGGCATACTCAATATTGTCATTCTAGACTCACACACACACTAGCATATATCTAGCAATCAACATGGCATTTTCATCCAAAACCCTAACATACATCTATCATGCAACTTATATCATCATATTCAAGGCAGTAACCAAACAAACATATCTTATCCAAACCAGAAGCATAGGCATGTTAAGCATGTTAAACAAACAAATTATCACATTTAAGGCAAAGCATTCACAAATATTATTCATGTTCATCAAGGTAAGATCAAGATCATATCTCAAACAAATGCATGTTCATGTGAATGCATGACTTACCTCACTTCTTACTGCACCACAGCACCTATGCATCAATGCATGGTCATATCATATGCATGTTCATAGCATATCAATCAAAGGAGAAAAGGAACCCTAATCTAACATATGAAGGACAAACAACAAATAAACACGGAAGGTAAAGGCTTATAGGCATGAAAACAAGGCAAAACAGAAGCATATTGTGTAAATAGAAAGAAGAAACAAAAGCAAAAAAGGTTGGATTAGGGTTTTTGGGCACGAGTATGCATGGGCATACATAGGGTCTGCGTACGCATCCTAGTTGTATGCATACTCATACTTCGAGTATGCATACGCATGCACTAAGAATGCGTGCGCATACACGCCCTAAACCCTAACCTTGAAAACAAGAACACAGCAAAACAAAAACTTAAAACTAACAACCTAACATACTTAAAACAAAGAAATAAAGAAAATCTAAACTAACCAAACATGTTATAACATAAATAAACAAGAAAAACAAAAGAAACATAAAGATTAAAGCAAGAAAAGAAATGAAAAGGAGTTAGAACATATACCTCAATAACACAAAGCTCTTTAGCTTGACTTTGATCGTTCTCTTTAGTCAAATCTATTCACAATCAAACAAGGAAGTGATTAGTAATCTTAAAACTCCAAGATTAAGACTAGAAAAGGCCTCAATAAAAAAAAATCGACTTAAAGATGTTTTGTAAAAAACTCCCTTTTTGGTTCATTATTTCTAGTAAATCTTATGTTTTCCCTTAGGATTTTCTGTGTGTTTTTAAAAGCTACTATGTATGGCCTTTTATAGTTCAAAAATGGGGGTTTGGAACGACTCATAGATGATGTGGGATTTGTTTGAAAACCCAAACTTTAATGCAAAAAACTTTTCTTTCATAGTTTCTGAAACCCTAACATGCATACGCATGCCCGTGTATGCGTACACATGCATGAAGCATACGTACAAGGAACTTGAGCATGCATGCGCAAACGCGTGTATGTGTAGCATGACCTAGGGTTTCTGTAGTCCTTATTTTCCAAAAATAGCTTATTTAATTCATAAAAATAGTTATATTTTTCAAAAATACTTTCCTCAAGTCAATTTCAATTTGATTGGGACACAAACTAACCTTGGGCTTGGACTTTCAACATCATTGGGGAACAGGGGCCAGAGTCGTAAAGGGTACAAAATGCAGTGTCTACAACATGTACACCTAGACAGAGGCATGGGCCACGAAGAATAGAAGGGATTGAGACAATGACATGAGCCACCTAGAACAGAAGAGATTGAGACAAAGGCATGAGCCACCCAAAGGCGAAAGCCATCCAAAGAAGTTTGAGGCAAGAGCCATAGATGGACACCAAAGAAATGTATCCTTTGAACTCGTAAGAGAAATTTGTTTATTTGATTTGTGTTTAAGGCCGTTGGCCATGTTTGTTTTTCCTTTTAGTGACTCTATGATGGATAGTGAACCTATTGTTGCTCCTTTCTGAAGTAAAACCTTATCGGTGCAACAGGGGGGAGTCCGCCTTGGCTGAGTGGACTGAGGCGGAAAAAGAAAGTTGGAGTCGCCACCTAAATTAGGTCTAGGAACCATATATATAGCACCCTTTCATGGAAGGACTAATCTTACTACCAACGTATGGGTTCGGAGTTTTAGTACTATTTGGGAAGGTGATAAGCACCCAAGACCGCCCGACCGTGGGTCGACTTCCACTTATTGTGTCTTATGTCTTAATTTCGTTAAAGGCAAGTTCAACATTCATCATTCTAGAATCACACACACGCTAACAAGCATCTAACATACAACATGACATTTTCATCCCAAACCCTAGCATACATCTATCATGGCATTGCATATCATCCTAGCATGCATCTACCACACATATCATCATATTACATCCAAGGCAGAAACATGTATATATCAAATCTAGGCAGAAACATAGACACGGTGAGCAAACATATGATTGCATCATCTAAACAAACATATTCATATTCATTATCAAAACAGATGTTCATATGAATGCATGACTTATCTCTCTCCACCACAACACATAGGCATCATAGCATGGTCATATCATATGCATGTTGATGGTATTTCAAAGAAAAAGAAGAAAAGAAACCCTAATCTAACAAGTTAAGGACAAACAAATATATAAACGGAGAAACAGAGACTTACAAACATAAAAGAGGAACAAGGCAGAGGCATATTATATAAAAGAAATAAAGAAAAAGAAGCAAAAAGGGTTGAATTAGGGTTTCTAGGCATAAGTATGTGTGCGCATACATAGGGCCTGCATACATAGTCCAGTTGTATGCGTACGCATTACCCTAAATCCTAACCCAAAAACATAGAAATGCAAAATAGAGAAGAACTAGAACTATTAAATCTAACAACCTAACATACTTAAGGGCAGAAAAACTATATAAACTTAAACTAAACAAACATGCTATAACATAAACAAACAAAAGAAACAAGGAAAACAAGAATCAAAATAAAGAAAAGGAGAAAAGAGGAAAAGCTTTATACCTTAAAACACAAAGCTCCTTGGCTTGAGTTTGACCGTTCCCCTCAGTCAAATTTATTCACAATCAAACAAGGAAGTGATTAGTAACCTTAAAACTCCAAGATCAAGGCCAATAAAGGACTTAATCAGAAAATTATTGACTTGAGGATGTTTTGTGAAAATCTTCCTCTTTGATTCACTATTTCTTATGAATCTTATGCTTTTCCTTAGGATTTTCTGTTATGTTTTGAAAAGCTACTATGTATGGATTTATATAGTTGAAAAATGGGGGTTTGGAACGGCTCCCAAACGATGTGAGATTCATTCCAAACCTCACACTTAATGCTGAAAAACTTTCCTTTCATAACCTTAGCATGTGTGCGTAGGCCTGTGTATGCATACGTATGCATGAGACATGCACACGCAACTTTAGGAAATGCGTGCGCGTACACATGCATGCGTATGCGTGCCCTAGGGTTTCTTGGCCTTAATTTTCCAAAAATAGATTTTTTTTAGTTTAATAAAAAGTTATATTTTTCCGAAAACACTTTCTTCAAGTCAATTTCAATCTTATTGGGCCTAAACCAACCTTGGGCTTTAGAATTCCAATATCATTGGGGAATGAGGGCCAAAGTCATAAGGGGTACAAAATGCGGTGTCTACACACTCATGAGACTTTAGACGTATGAATTTCACGCAACTCTTCAAAGTTGCATCCCACTCCATGTATGTGTGTTGTTTGTCATGTGCGTGGGTTAGGCTCGAGCCGTATGTGAAAACAAAATGTTTTGTCTCTTTTTCTTTTGATTTCGTTAGTGAAGCTCATGAATCAAAAGATGGACAACTATAGGCACCTCATTTTGTATCACTTACGAATCGAGCCACCGTTCTCCAATGACGACATCACTTAAAGGCCCAAGATTAATTTAAGGCATAATCTCGTAAAATCTTGACTTTAGAGTTATTTTCAAAAAATAAAAGCTATTTTTGGATAAGTAAAAGTGTAGAAAAGCCCTAAGTGTGCGTACACATACACGCGTATGCACACACTCAATTGAAGTATGAGTACACATACTTAGGGCATGCATATGCATGCCTCAAGTATCCGCACGCATCTAGGGTTCCAAGATGTATGAAATGAAAGTTTTTGGACATAAATTTGTGTAGAGTGAATCCCACATCATCTGGGAGCTGCTCTACACCTCTCTATGACTACTATAAAAAGCCTTAAAAGGCAATTTTACAAATGAGGATGGAAACATACAAGATTCACTAAAAAATAGTGAATCAAAGATGGAGTTTTTACAATAAAACATCCTCAAGTCAAGTTTTACTTGGTTGAGACATTTTTTGTTCTTGGCCTTTGAGTTCTAAAGTTTACTAACCTAATTGGTTTTGTTCTTGAATAGATTGACTGTAATGAACAATCAAATCAAAGCTCTAGATAGTTCTTGTGTTGAGGTAAAGGTTCAACTTTGGCTTTTCACTTCTTTGTTTATTTTCATGTTTCAATATACTTGTGTTAGCCTAGGTTTGTTTTATGTTTGTATTATAAGCATGATAGGTTGCTAGTTTTATTGCTTTGTTTCTTTTTCTGTTATGTGTTTTTGGGCTAAGTTTATGGGCATGTATGTGTGTGTATGCTTCATGCATGCATGCGCGTACTTTAGCTTGCGTACGCATACAATTGGGATGCGCTCACATACCTTATGTATGTGCACGCACACTCATGCCCAGAAACCGATTCAACCCTTCCTTGCTTTTATTTGCTTTTCTTTCACATGTTTAGCCTCTGTTTGGTCTAATTTCACATGTTTAAGTCTTGAAGTCAGTAGAATAACATGTTTTGGATTGTTTAATTGATAGATTAATGGTTAGGGTTTATAAGTGATTGAATTCCATGAACATGCATATGAATTTGAACATGCATTGATACATAGGTGTTGTGATGTAATGAGGTAAGTCATGCAATAAGCCATATGAACATGCATTTGATTGTTTGAGCATGAGTTGATTAAATATAACAATATGCTTGGTTGAATGCCATGACGTTTGGATAATGATTATGCTTGATGTTGTCTTGTTAATGTTATTGTCTTATAATATATTTGTTGCCCTTGGATAGATATGAGTGTTGCTTTTTGATAGAAGAATCTAGGGTTTGGGGATTCATGTTGTTTGCTTTAGATGCATGTTAAAGTGTATGTGAGTTTAGAATAACATATTAGAAGACCCTTTGATGAGATTATGATGTGGAACACAATGAGTGGAGGCCGACCTACGGATCAAGTGGGGTTGGGTGCCTAACACCTTCCCATCCTCATACTTAAACTCCAGACACGTGCTTTAGTAAAGATCAGTCCTACAAGAGCGCTATATTTATGATTCATAAACTTAATTTAGGTGGCCACTCCATTTACACCCTTCACCCTAGGCCGAGGCATACTTCCTATGAGGAAACCACTACCACCCAAAGCGATGGGGGCACTTGCGCCCATAGGCGTGCTTGTAGGAATGCAATTCTTGTGAATACTAGTTTGGTAAGACGGAATGTACTGGAAAAGGATAAATGTGAGTATTATAAGTAAGATCTTGAAGTGCATCATGCTTTATGGAAATGTCCATGCTTATCAGCAATGTGGGACTCAAATCAGCGGTGGAATTTTCCCAGAACCAACCATATTCCACGGTTTGTTAATATAGTTCAATAAGTTCTGGATGCTGGAAGAGACACTAAAGCTTTTTCTATGCTCGTGTGGACCATTTGGAACCGTAGGAATCAGCTTTGGACTAGTAATAGCGACCATCAGATGACCCAAGTCGTTCCTAGTGCTAGGCAAGCTCTCACCAACTTTGTTCGTGCACTCCTAGTCATAGCATCTTCTTCCTTGGATAGAAGTAATGGGGTCAATTGGCGACCTCCACCTTCTTCAATCTACAAAATAAATTTTGATGGGGCGGTTTTCTAGGAAATGGGAGAAGCAGGTGTAGGAGTGGTGATTTGGGATGGCTAAGGGCTGGTTATAGCCTCCATTTCTGAGCAGAATTCCCTCTCTCGTTTGATTGCCGAAGTAGAAGATATGGCGGCAGTGAGAGCATTAGTTTTTGCTAAAGTGGTTGGTGTCTATTTAGTTATTTTGGAGGGCGATTCAAAGATAATCATCAACGCCTTGATAGACGAAGTTGATTCTTTTGCATCCTATAGTCACTTGATTGATGATGCTAAAATACTTGCATAAGCCTTCGTTATTATCAGTTTCTCTCATCTTAGAAGACAAGGTAATTATGTAACTTATAACTTAGACATGATAGAAGTTTACTAGTGTGGATGGAGGATGTTTCTCCACACCTCAATATTGTAATTTTCTCTCATCTTAGAAGACAAGGTAATTATGTAACTTATAACTTAGACATGATAGAAGTTTACTAGTGTGGATGGAGGATGTTTCTCCACACCTCAATATTGTAATTTTAGCCAATTTGGCTTTTCAGTCTTAATAAAATTTACAATCTTCTTTCTAAAAGAAAAAAATTAGACATATGCGTGGAAAATTATCTTATTCAAGTTGAGCACATGTTAAGCTTGCATATTTATTCCATGTGGGACTACAACATTGAGGCACAGGATATGCCTAACTATTTCCCAAAATTTTAGCACATACCTATGCACAACAAATAAGACACAAGTGTGCAGGGGCAGAGCCACATAGTGGCTTGGGGGGGCCGTGGCCCCTGCAAAAAAAAAAAAAAAAAAAAAAAAAAAAAAAAAAAAAAATTTCCCATTAGACTATGAAGAAAAAATAATTAGGCCCCCCCAACCTTAGACAGCCGGCCCCCCCTACCAATTTCTCACCCATTCTCCCAGGCCTCAATCAAAAATTAGGAACATCCTCAAATTTAAAAAAAAAAAAAAAAAAAAAAAAAAAAAATGAACTAAAATCTGAAAAATAATAAAATAAAATAAAAAATAAAAAATAAAAATTACAGAGAATCCCACGGCAAGCTAAGCCCACGGTGAGCCCAGTAGCTTGCTCACGGCAAGCCCACGCATTCTCAACCGAAAAAAAAAAAAAAAAAAAAAAAAAAAAAAAAAAAAAAAAAAAAAAAAAAATTATAGAGAATCAGAAAATCCAACCATCACGTCGCTAGCAGAGAAATCAAATCGATGGCAGAGAACGCATACCCCAATGCCCGATACTGCCTATACAGAGCAAATTAAACTCAACAGCAAACCAAACACAGAGAACACAGAGAGAAACACAGAGAACACAGAAAGACAGAGGTTTTTATCTAAAAAAAAAAAATCCCCAATACACAAATAAAAACCAAACCCCAGCAAACCCACGGTCACGTCGCCGCGACGCCGCAGCTCGCTCATCATCGCCGTCGTCGCTTGCCCCTCATCGCAGATCGGAGATCGGCCTCTGCTCCGGTGCTCCCTCCGGCCCTCCCTCAAGGTATTTCTCTCTTTTTCTCTCTCTCTTTATCTCACTGTCACTAAAATGAAAAATGAAAAATGAAACGAAATTTTTGTAGATCGTCGACGCCAGACGGTAGATCAGTCATCACTCATCGAAGATCTGCCGTTGACTCGTTGCTTCCTCCACTCCGGCTCCGGCTCTGGCAGTCCAGCCCTCCCTCAAGGTTTTTCTCTCTGACTCTCTCTCTCTCTCTCTCTCTCTCTCTCTCTCTCTCTCTAAATGACCGAATGGTTTAGTGGAAATGAAATCTGCCTGAGTCTTTTTATTCTTTTAACTTTAATAGCATCTCACTCATTCATTGGTTGATTTTTACCTTTTTTTTCTGTTGTCTTTATAAATTTGTCTTTATCTTACCCGGTTATTCCTTTTTGTTGGTCAATGGTCAGTGTGTTGATTTTTAGTGTAAACCAACATTATTAAATAATAATTAATATTTATTCAAAAGCTAATAATTAAATTATTAGCTATCATTTATTGCAATTTTTTAAGAATTGTTTAATTGTTTATTGCTATATTTTAGGAATTGTAACAAAGGATATGTGTTTACTCTTTTAAGGCTATTTCTTAGGAATTGTTTAATCATTTATTACTGTAGTTGACTTTAACTTTATCTCTTTAGTATTTTATAGCCCGTATGTTTCCGCAGTTTATAACTTTTGTGTGTTACAAACGGGAATGAAACTCTCATTCCAAAATAATGCGTAATTTACTGTACAATTGGAAACAAATCAGCAAATGAGAGTTTTATTAATTGTTACGTATGTACGTGTATTTTACGTGTAATTACCAACTAGGATTAAAGCATTATAATTAATGACAAATAAATTAAAGCAATATAGTTTATTGTTATGCTAAACAACAATAATTAAAGCTATATAATTAAATTAACCAATACATTATAAAAGATAAATTAATTAAATTATTTGAGGGGTTATTATTAATTAAAGTTGTATTAAAAATGGGTTGACTGTTTAAATTATAGTGAAAAATTTGTTTTTTCCTTGAGTATGAATAACATTCATATAACTAAGCAAAAATTTCTAATTAAAATTTTATTTTTTAAAATTCTTTTCAGGTTAATTGAGTCATATTCTTAAAGCTAAAAGAATTATGAGCAAACGAAAAATAATTGATGCATTCTTTAAGAAAAAATATGTTAGCAATTCAGAAATTAGAATACCTGTGGCTGTAGAAACAAATGTTAATACTTCGATGCCTGATGAACACCCCTCCAAATGTCCAAAACTTCAATCTGAAGAGATAGATCGTGATCCAGGAACACGTAAAAAAATATGTGAATTTCCTATCAACAAATAAGATGAAATCCGACGAGCTTATCTCATAAATGGTCCATACCAACCTGAAAATATAGTTTGTCCATACAATGATGATACTCATCGTCGCCGATTTCAACCTTCATGGTTTGTTTCACATAAGGATTGGTTGGAATACTCACCTTCAACGGATGCATTATATTGTCTACCTTGCTACCTTTTTAGTAAGAAACCAATAGGTCGTCCCAGATCAGATGTATTCATTTCAACAGGTTTTAATAATTGGAAAAAAGTGAAAGATGGAATGAATTGTCCTTTAATTCGTCATGAAGGGAAAGAACCAAACTCTCCACATAAAATTGTTGTGAAATGTTGCGAGGATTTACAGAATTATTCACGACATATTGACAAGCTAGTTGAGAAACAAACGTCAAAAGAATTAGAGAATAATCGGTTGCGGCTCAAAACCTCAATAGAGTGTGCTCGATGGCTAGCATTCCAAGCTTGTGCTTTTAGAGGTCATGATGAAAGCCTTGATTCAAAAAATAGAGGCAATTTTATTGAATTGATAAAATTCACATCAACTTTCAATGACAAAGTAGCTAGTGTTGTCTTGGAAAATGCTCCTAGAAATGCCAAATATACATCACCCACAATTCAAAAGGAGATTTTGCATATTCTTGCTAATAATGTGCGAAATGCTATTCGTGAAGAAATTGGAGATGCAAAATTCTGCATTCTTGTTAACAAAGCTCGGGATGAGTCGAAGAGAGAGCAAATGGCCATCATTTTGAGATTTGTTGATAAAGAAGGTTTTATTAAAGAGCGTTTTTTTCATGTTGTGCATGTTAGAGACACTACTGCATTGACTTTAAAGAATGAGATGTGTGCTGTCCTTTCTCGTTATAACCTCCACATTGAAAATATTCAAGGTCAAGGATATGATGGGGCTAGTAACATGCGTGGTGAATGGAATGGATTATAAGCTCTTTTTCTTAAAGATTGCCCATATGCTTATTATGTACATTGTATGGCTCATAGGTTGCAATTAGCTCTAGTTACAGCATCTAGAGAAGTAAAAGATGTTCATCAATTCTTTGATCATTTGGTCAATATTATCAATATTGTTGTTGGTTCTAATAAGCGTAATGATGAATTGCAACATGCTCAAGGATATGATGGGGCTAGTAACATGCGTGGTGAATGGAATGGATTACAAGCTCTTTTTCTTAAAGATTGCCCATATGCTTATTATGTACATTGTATGGCTCATAGGTTGCAATTAGCTCTAGTTACAGCATCTAGAGAAGTAAAAGATGTTCATCAATTCTTTGATCATTTGGTCAATATTATCAATATTGTTGTTGGTTCTAGTAAGCGTAATGATGAATTGCAACATGCTCAAGCAGAACAAGTTGAGAATATGATTGCTTTTAATGAAATTGAGACTGGAAGAGGTGCAAACCAGATTGGTACTTTGCAACGAGCTAGAGATACTAGGTGGGGATCTCATTTTCAATCTATTTATAGTTTGATTAAAATGTTTGATGCTACTTGCAAAGTTATCAACACTATTTCTGAGGAAGGGGCTAATTATAAACAACGCGGTGATGCCGAGGGAGCTTATCAGGTATTAACATCATTTGAATTTATTTTAATCTTGCATTTGATGAAAGAGATAATGAGAATTACTAATGTTCTTTGTCAAGCTTTGCAACAACAATCTTAAGACCTTTTAAATGCCATGCATTTAGTTTCAACTACAAAATCACTTATTCAAAAGTTGAGAGATGATGGATGGGAGCCTTTACTTGCTAGTGTTATATTATTTTGTGAGCAACATGAAATTGATATTCTTGATATGAATACTCGTTACACTAAAGGTCGAGGTAGATATCGTCGTCAAGATTACGATTTAACAATGGAACATCATTTTAGAATTGGCATATTTACAGTTGCAATAGCCTTTCAATTGCAAGAATTGAAAAGTAGATTTTGTGAGCTAACAACGGAACTTGTCATTCTTAGTTCAACTTTAAATCCCAAGGATGCTTTTAGATTATTCAAGATTGTTGATATATGCAATTTGGTTAAGAAATATTATCCTCAAGATTTCACTGAACATGAACAAGAACTTTTGGAGTCTCAATTGCAACATTATAAGCTTGATGTGATAAAACATCCAGATTTTCAGAATATGAGTACAATTTCCGAGCTATGTAGGGGATTAAAAATTTCAGGAAAGTCTAAAATATATTTTTTGATTGATAGACTTATTCGTCTTGTGTTGACCCTTCCAGTTTCTACAGCAACTACAGAACGAGCTTTCTTAGCTATGAAATTGTTAAAAACAAGACTTCGCAATAGAATGGAGGATGAGCTTTTGGCAGATAATATGATAGTTTATATAGAGAAGGAAATTGCAGGGAATTTCACTATAGAGATAATGATGGATGAATTTTATTCCATGAAAAATCGTCGTCAGGCATGATTTGATTCGGTTGATGATCCGACCTGACCCGAATAATGGGAGATTTACTGAGGCTTAGTCCATGGAGCGGAGGCTTGGGCCGACAAAAAATTTTTGGCCCATTTTGTAACCCATTGTGAATCCTGTGCACAGGATATAAAAGCTGTTTTTTTTGGTGATTAGGGTTTTGTCTTGTTGTTGTTTTTGAGAAAGAAAAACACTGTAGCTGCACATTGTAATTTTCTTTGATAAAAGTGAAATCCCTGCAACTCTGTGGACGTAGGCAAATTGCCGAACCACATAAATACTGTCTTATGCGTGTGATTGTTTTACTTTCGGCGTTTTGTTTTCTCTATTTTTTTGTTTCTCACAGGTTTGAAATTTCGGTTGAATTCCCAACATGTTCAATTATATAATAATATATGAAAGTTGATAATTTTGTATCCAATAGACTTAAAAATTATATTTGGTATATCTCTGTTACAACCCGGCCCCCCCAAGTATGTATTCCTGGCTACGCCCCTGCAAGTGTGGGAAATCATCTTCCTTCATTAAGCATGTACACGTATCTCATATGTTAAACTATTGAGTAAAGGTAATGGGACGGTATGCAAAATTATTAATTTGTTGAACCGATATTTTAGTGTCAATAATCTCTTTTCGGAAGAAATTTCAGAAGTAATTAATTAATTATGAAATTCCACATCTTTAAAAATATCCCGTCTATAACAATGAATGTAGTCTTGGTTTAAAGTGTCCAAAGATAAAACTAAAGGTCTGTTTGGTTTGGTGGATTTTAAGGAGGATGAAAAAAAAAAAAAAAAAAAAGAGAGAGAGAGAGAGAATGGGGAGGAAAGAAATTTAATGGAAGAAAAACTAGTAGAACCCAGATGTTTTTTCTCCAAACCCACCAAAATGTTCTCTCTCTAAATTAAAGAGAAATGAAGAAAAAACCTGAACAGAAAAGAATGACCAAAAAACCCACGTGACCAACCGTATACATTTCAAACAGTATTTGTGTTTTTTTCTTTAGTCTTTCCATAAAAATTTCAAACCAATTGGGCAATACCACTGCAAAATATCATTAAACTGTTCATGTGGTACTTGACGAAACACACAAAAGCATTTGTTTGTAATTTATTATTAATTTTTTTTAATTTCCTTTGGTTTTCAACTTCTCTGTTTTTTGGTTTTTTCTTTTCTTTTTTTTGTACTTCTCATTGAGGTTTTTTTTTTTTTTTTTAAAGGTTTTTTTATTATTTGTTTTGGTTTTCTTTTTTTGGTTCATCCTTTTTTTCCCTCTAATTTGTTATTATTATCTAATAAGGACGTGAGAGTAAATTTGTATTAACTACATTTTTCATCCTCTTATTTTTCTTTTCAACCAAATAAAAGAGTTTTTCATCTCAATACTTTTCCAACCAAATGGATCCTAAGTGTGCGTTTGGAATGCATGTTTTCCGTGCGTTCTTGCGTTTTGCTAAAAATAGTAGGCCCCGGCATTGTTCACGGGACCTGCAAATAGTTTTTTTAGTAAAAAAAAAAAAACTTTTAAACTAAGTCTCACGGCACTATTCACATATTTAAAAATTATTTTATTACAGTGTTTTCAATTTTTAATTTTTAATAATAAACAGTATCCTAACACACCCCTAATGTTTTTCTTTCTTTTTGGGGTGGTGTCCCACTACAACCCCACATTAAAATCAATAAATCAATTCATGAGCAAGACTAGTTTTGGCATATGGACAAGAGAGAGAGAGAGAGGAAAATAATTTTTTATTCAGTGCGGAGAGAAGAGTGTTGAATATTATAGTATAAAAATTTGTTTTTTTTTTTTGGTCAATAAGGAAATAGCATTAAACTAGGAATTAACAAGTCTATTACAACACAATCTAGCTTTATCATTAGCTAGAATTCTTTCCACCACAAGCAGTGGATGCAAAAATACAACAAAAGAAGTTACACTGCTTGCACCTAGTTTGGCCATTGTATCAGCACATTGGTTGGTCTCCTTAAAGATGTGCTTTATCTGCATGTTGGGTATCTTCCTCACCAGATTCCTGCAATAAAAATTTGTTTACATAGCGATAGTGACTCTCTAGGTGTGGAGAGCCACTAAAAAACTCTAAAGAAAAATCAACTATAAATGAAGAATACTGGAGGATGATTTTTTGGGTGTAGTTTCCAAAATAATGGTTTTCAAAAACTCATAGGAAATGCTCTTACATGTAAGTTGCAATTTGATTAAATATTTTATTTTATTCTTAAATTTTTTATTTATTCCCATTGGAAACGGATAAAAGATTTTCCTCCTTAACAAAATGTCAAGGAAAATTTTACAAGAACGAGTTTCTCAATTTCAGGGTATTTTTTTCTTCCATTTAGCAATTTAGCTTTATCAAAGAGAATAAGATCTACTGATCCATCACTTGACAATTGTTTTGTAGTGTTTCTACTAAATTTTTAAAAACTCTTGCCGAGAAAATTTTAAATTTTGACAATTTATAAATACTTTTGAAATTTTGATACCAAAAAAAAAACAAAAAAAAAGGTAATAGAAAGATGACTTCTATTGTTGGTTACCCAATGCCAAGG
The DNA here is from genome assembly GCF_001633185.2 of Quercus lobata. Classification (NCBI taxonomy): domain Eukaryota; kingdom Viridiplantae; phylum Streptophyta; class Magnoliopsida; order Fagales; family Fagaceae; genus Quercus; species Quercus lobata. The sequence continues at coordinate 56,328,714 of NC_044907.1, read as the reverse complement.
TTGGTTCAATGAATAAGTCG